>NC_041234.1:18735593-18818028 GCF_002837175.3 Physeter macrocephalus | reverse complement strand
GCCTGTGCTCCGCAACGGGAGAGGCCACAGCAGTGAGAGGCCCGCGTACCGCAAAAAAAAAAAAAAATAGAGTTCAAATAAATTAATATGAAAATAACATTCCAGTCACTTCTCAAAAATATCTATATTCTTCTCTGAAACTAAATGACTGGCTCAAAGTATATATAGAGAGTTTTAGAAGGGAGTCATATATATACACATACATACACAAAGAGATTTATTATAAGGAATTGGCTCATGTGATTACGTAGGCTGACAAATCCCAAGATCTGCAGTCAGTAAACTGAGGACCCAGGAGAGCCAGTGGTATAGTTCCAGTCCAAATTCAAAGGCCTGCGAACCAGGAGAGCTGATGGTATAGTTTCAGTCAGAAAGCCAGCAAGCTCAAGACCCAGGAAGAGCTGATGTTTGAGTTTGAGTTCAAAGGCAGGAGGAAAAACTGATATCCCAACTCAAAGGCAGCCAGGTGAAGAGGACTTACCTCTTATTCAGGAAAGGGTCAGCATTTGTTCCCACGGTAGGGAAGAGAATCTGCTTTTCTTGATCTACTGATTTAAGTGTTAAAATGAGAAGAGTGATGTCAGCAAGATGTTAACTAAACTTACTGTGGTAATCATCTCACAATATATACAGGCATACTTCAGAGATATTGTAGGTTCAGTTCCAGACCACTGCAATGAAGCGAATACTGCAATAAAGTGAGTCACATGACTTTTTTGGTTTCCCAGCACATATAAAAGTTATGCTTACACATACTGTAGTCTGTTAAGTGTGCGATAGCATTATGTCTGAAAAACAGTGTGCATGCCTTAAAAAAAATACATTTTTGCTGAAATATGCAAACCATCACCTGAGCCTTCAGCAAGTCGAAATCTTTTTGCTGGTGGAGAGTCTTGCCTCAGTGTTGATGGCTGCTGAATAATCAGGGTGGTGGTTGCTGAAGATTGGGGTGGCAGTGGCGATTTCTTAAAATAAGACAACAATGAAATTTGCCACATTGATTGACTCTTCCTTTTGCTAATGATTTCTCTGTAGTATGCAATGCTGCTTGATAGCATTTTACCTACAGCAGAACTTCTTTCAAAATTGGAGTTATTTCTCTTAAACCCTGTTGCTGCTTTATCAACTAAGTTTATGTAATGTTATAAATCCTTTCTTGTCATTTCAACAATCTTCACAGCATCTTCACCAGGAGTAAATTCCATCTCAAGAAACCACTTTCCTTGCTCATTCATAAGAAGCAACTCCTCATCTGTTAAAGTTTTATCACGAGATTTCAGAAATTCAGTGACATCTTCAGGCTCCATCTCTAATTCTAGTTCTCTTGCTACTTCTACTGTGTCCGCAGTTACTTCCTTCACTGAAGTCTTGAGCCCCTCAAAGTCATCCATGAGGGCTGTAATCAACTTCTTCCAAACTCTTGTTAATGTTAATATTTTGACCTCTTCCCATGAATTATGAATGTTCTTAATGGCATCTAAAATGGTGAATCTTTTGCAAAAGCTTTTCAATTTACTTTGCCCAGATCTGTCAGAGGAATCACTATCAATGGCAGCTATAGCCTTGCAAAATATATTTATTAAATAATAAGACTTGAAAGTCGAAATTACTCATTGACCCATGGGCTACAGAATGGATGTTAAGCGGCATGAAAATATGAATCTCATTCATTGTACATCTCCTTCAGAGCTCTTGAGTGACCAGGTGCATTGTCAATGAGCAGTAATATTTTGAATAGAATCTTTTTTTTCTGAGCAGTAGGTCTCAAGAGTGGGCTTCAAATATTCAATAAACCATGTTGTAAACAGATATGCTGCCATCCAGTCTTTCTTGTCCCATTTATAGAGCACATGCAGAGTAGATTTAGCATAATTCTTAAGGGCCCTAGGAGTTTTGGAATGGTAAATGAGCATTGGCTCCAACTTAAAGTCACCAATTGCATTAGCCCCTAACAAGAGAGTCAGTCTGTCCTTTGAAGCTTTGAAGCCAGGCATTGACTTCTCCTCTCTAGCTATGAAAGTCCTAGATGGCATCTTCTTCCACTAGAAGGTTGTTTGGTCTACACTGAAAATCTGTTGTTTAGTGTAGCCACCTTCAGTAATCATCTTGGCTAGATCTCCTGACTAATTTGCTGCATCTTCTACATCAGCACTTGCTGCTTCACCTTGCAAGAGATGGCTTCTTTCCTTAAACCTCATGAACGAACCTCTGTTAGTTTCACAGTTTTCTTCTGAAGCTCCTCACCTTTCTCAGCCTTCATAGAATTGAAGAGAGTTAGAGCCTTGCTCTGGATTAGACTTTGGTTGAAGGGAATGTTGTGGCTGGTTTGATTGTCTATCTAGATCACTAAAGCTGTTTCACTTTATCATTCATGTGTTCACTGGAGTAGCACTTTTAATTTCCTTCAAGAACTTTTCTGGGACTTCCCCAGTGGTCCAGTGGTTAAGACTCCGTGCTTCCGTTTCAGGGCACGCGGGTTCGATCCTGATCAGGGAACTGAGATCCCACATGTTGTGCGGCCAAAAAAAAAGAACTTTTTTCCTTTGCATTCACAACTTGGCTAACTGTTTGGTGCAAGAGGCTTAGCTTTCAGGCTATCTCAGCCTTCAACATGCCTTCCTCACTAAGCTTAATCATTTCTAGCTTTTAATTTAAAGTGAGAGACATGCAACTCTTCCTTTTACTTGAACACTTAGAGGCCACTGTAGGGTTATTAATTGGCCTAATTTCAATACTACTGTGTCTCAGGGAATAGGGAGGCCCAAGGAAAGAGAGAGAGGTGGGGGAATGGTTGGTCTGTGGAGCAGTCAGAACATACACAACATTTATTGACTAAGTTCACTGTTTCATATGGGTGCATTGCATGGTGCCCCAAAACAATTACAATAGTAACATCAAAGATCCCTGATCACAAATCACCATAACAAATTCAATAATAATGAAAAACTTTGAAATATTGCAAGAATTATCAAAATGTGACACAGAGACATAAAGTGAGCAAATGCTGTTAGAAAAATGGCACCAATAGACTTGCTCAACACAGAGTTACCACAGACCTTCAATTTGTAAAAAACATATCTTCAAAGAGCAATAAAGTGAAACACAATAAATCAAGGTATGCCTGCACATATATCAAATCATTATTTTGTATACCTTAAACTAATACAATGTTATATATCAATTATATCTCAATAAAACTGAAAACAAAACCAAAACCAATATGGTACTGGCATAAAAACAGACATATAGCCCAATGGGACAGAATAGAGAGCCCAGAAATAAACCCATGCGTATACAGTCAGTTGACCTTCAACAAGTGTGCCAAGAACACATAATGGGAAAATGAGTCTTCAACAAATGGTGTTGGAAAAGCTAGATATTCACATGCAAAAGAATTAAGTTGATCAATTATCTTACACAATACACAAAAACCAACTCAAAATTGATGAAAGACTTAAAGATATGACCTTAAACCATACAACTCCTTGAAGAAAACAGGGGTAAAGCTTCTTGACATTGGGCTTGAAAATGATTTCTTGGAGTTGACACCAAGAGCACAGGCAATAAAACCAAAAATATAAAAAAGTGGGACTACATCAAAAAAGCCTCTGCACTGCAAAACAATCAACAGAGTAAAAAGGCAACCTATGGAATGAGAGAATACATTCGCAAATCGTCTATATCATCAAGGGTTAATATCCAAAATATAGTTTGGATATAGAATATGTAATATATGTAAGAATATCCTACAGCTCAATAGCAACAGCAACAACTTAATTTTTAAAATAAGCAAAGGTCTTGAATAGATATTTCTCCAAAGAATGCATACACATGGCCAACAGGTATATGAAAAGGTTCTCAACATCACTAATCATCAAGGAAATGCAAACTAAAACCACAATGAGATATCATGTTACACCTTTCAGAATGGTTTTAAAAAACAAACACACAAAATATAACAAGTATTGATGAGGATGTGGAGAAATTGAAACCCTTATACACTATTGGTAGGAATTTAGAATAATGCAGACACTATGAAAAACACTATGGAGGTTTCCTTAAAAAATTAAAAATTGAACTAGCAAATCATTCAGCAATCCCACTTCTGAGTATATGTGCAAAAGAAGTGAAATCAGGATCTCAAAGAGATATCTGCATCCCCATGTTCACTGCAGCATTATTCACAACGGCCAAGATACAGAAACAACTCAAATGTTCATTGACAGATGACTGGATAAAGAATATGTGGTATACACATACAATGGAATAATCTAAGCTTTTGCCTCAAGAACATAGAAAATGAAGAGCAAACTAAACCCAATCCAAGCAGAAAGAAGGTAGTGGTAAAAATAAAAGCAGAAATCAATGAAATTGAAAACAGAAAAATAATAAATACCAATGACACAAAGAGTTGATCTTTGAAATGTTCAATAAAATTGCCAAACTTTAAGCAATATTGATTTTTAAAAACAGAGAAAATTCAAATTACTAATATCAGGAATGTAATAGGGGATATCACTACAGACCTTGCAGACATTAAAGGATATAACATAATATTACAAATAACTCTATACATACTTATAAATTTACAATTTAGATCATATGGACCAGTTCCTCAAAAAGTATAAACTAGCAAAACTCATCATAAGAAATAAATAACTTGAATAGTTCTATAACTATTAAGGAAATATAATTTGTAATTAAAAATCTCCTGAAAAAGAAATCCCCTAGACGTCATGACTGGAGAATTCTACAAAATCTTTAAGAAGATATAATACCAATTCTATACAGTCTTTTCTGGAAAATAGGAGAGAAGAGACATTTCCAATCCATTTTATGAAGCCAGGATTACCCTGATACCCAAGCCAGACAAAAACAGTGCAAAAAAGTAAACCATTGATGAATATCTCTCATGATATTAGATTCAAAAATTAGTAACAAATTATTAGCAAATAAAAATCAACAATATATAAAAATAATTATACAACATGACCAAGTTGGGTTTATTTCAATGATGCCAGGCTGGTTCGATGTTTGAAAATCAATCATTGCAACATACCACATTAACAGGCCTAAGAAGAAAATCATACAATCATCAACTGATGCAGAAAAACCATTTCACAAAATTCAATACCCATTTATGATAAAAACTCTCAGAAAACTAGTAATAGAGAGAAAGTTCCTTAAGTTCATAAAGATCATATATTAGAAAATTACAGCTAAAATCACACTTAACTGTGAAAGGCTGAATGCTTTCCCCCAAGACTGGGAATAAGGCAAGGATTTCACCCACACCACTGCTATTCAACATGCTACTGGACGTTCTAGCTAGTATAACAAAGCAAGGAAAAGAAATAAAGTTAAATAGATCAAAAAGGAATAAATTAAACTGTCCCTATTTGAAGATGATATGATGATCTACATAGAAAATCTAAGAAATCTACAAAAAAATCTCCTGGAACTAAGAAGTGGATTTGGCAAGATCACAGCATAAAAGGTTGACATACAAAAATTAATTGTATTTTTATATATTAGCAATGAACATATGGAAAAAATTTTAAAATATAATACCTTAACAACCATTCAAAAATTAAATACACAGCTGTAAATATATCAAAACGTGTTACAAGACTTATACTCTTAAAAACTATAAAATCTTGGTGGAAGAAATCAAGGAAGATTGGAAGACTCAACATAGTAACAATGAAAATTCTCTCCAAATTGATATTCAAGTTTAACACAATTCCTATCAAAATACCAGCAAGATATTCTGTAAGTATAGATGAGTTAATTCTAGAATTTGTATGAAAAGGCAAAGAATCTAGAATAGCTAAAACAATTTTGAAAAAATAATATAAAATGGGAGGAAGCCATCTACCAAGTTTCAAGACTTATTTTATAGCTACAGTAATTAAGACTGTGTGGTATTGATGTTTAGACACATAGACGAATGATACAGTAGGGAACACAGAAACAGATCTGAACAAGTACAGACAACTGATTTTTTACAAAGGTGCAAAAGCAATTCAAAGAAGGAAGGATAGTCTTTTCAACAAATGGTACTGGAACAACTGGATATCCACAGCCCCCCAAAAAAGAAGGTAGACCTGCATCTTACACCTCATCTCAAAAATTAACTCAAAATTTATCACAGACTAAATGTAAAATGTGAAATTATAAAACATTTAGATGATAACATAGAAGGAAATCTCCAGTACCTAGTAATTGGTGAAGAATTTTTAGACATGACATCAAAGTCACAATCCATAATAGAAATCAAAAAATTGGGATTCATCAAAATTAACAACTTTTGCTGTGTGAAGAACCCCAGTAAGAGCAGGAAAAGGAAAACTAAAGGCTTGGAGAAAATATTTGCAAACCATATATCTGACAAAAGGACTCATATCTAGAATATATAAAGAACTCTCCAAAGTCAACATTTTAAAACATTCAATTAAAAATGGCCAAAAGACATTAAGAGACATGGCAGCGAAGAGATTTTATAGATGACAAACATGTGAAAAGGTGTTCAACATCGTAAGCTGTTAGAGAAGTGAAAATTAAGACCAGGATGAGATATCACTACACACGTATCAGAATAGCTAAAATAGAAAACATTGACTATCAAATGATGGTGAGGATGCAGAGAAACTACATCTCTCATATATTGCTCTTGGGAATTTAAAGTATGTGAGACACGCCATTTTTCTCTAATACTTTCTCTTTAAGTCACACCTTCTCTTTAAGTCTATGTTCATTTTTATTTCTGGATTTAATAAATTTCATGAATACTATTGCATATGACTTTAGATTTATTCATCCTAATGTAATTTTGTGGTAGTAAAGTTAACATGCTGTGATTAAGTCATCGTCTCAAGATTTGAAGGTGTCACAAATAGGATCTTTTCTCTTGAATGATTCATGGCCTAATGAAATGAAATAACAGTGCTAAATACAGTTCTTAAATTTGATTTTATGTTATGAATGCTAGTATAACAAAAAAAAACCTAAAAGGATTATTTTATAATCTAGTCACCATTACTGTGTTTTATTATTATGTAAATTGTTATATATATTTGATGTCTTAAAAGGGTTATAATGTCCTTTGTAAATTGTCTACTTAATGTACATTGAGGATATTTGCATTCACTTTCAAATAATTTTCCTTATTACTTAGCTATTATATAACTATTTGTATAATTTTGTTGCAGTATTTGATTCTTACAGTGATAAATACACCTGTATACCTCAACTAACTGATAGAATATCAACATATAAAAATAATAGTTCTGAGAGTTCCCTGGTGGCCTAGTGGTTAGGATTCCGGGCTTTCACTGCCGTGGCCCAGGTTTGATCCCTGGTCGGGAAACTGAGATCCTGCAAGCCGTGTGGCATGGCTAATAAATAAATAAGTAAATAAATAAATAAATAAATAAATAAATAAAAATAATTCCATTTCAATTTAAAGTTTAAGGTTCACATATTATTTCAAGACACATTTTCTCCATCTCCTAAGGTTGTTCACTCTGAAAACATCTTACAAAAGATAGTTCTGAACAAGTGCCTCTGCTTGCAAGATGTATAGAGAAACATCAAAGACCCATGGAGAATATCTCCCAACAGAAATATCCATATATTCCATTTCTTATAGATAGTAAGCACTACCTACTCATAAGCAGTGCTTACTGTGTACTAGCATTATGTTAAACAATTTTACCTATATTAACTCACTGGAGCCTCCCTACCACTGTGTGAATTAGGCACTAGTATTGCATAGATTAGCATATTAAGGCAGCAGAGAGGTTAAGTACTTTTCCTAAAGTTACACAGCTAGTAAGTGGCAGAGCTGGGACATATACCCAGGTAATATAATCACAATCCTGATCCATTACCACTATACCATACAGCCTCCATAAGTTATTACTTACATATTATATTTTATGCTGTTATATGATATGCTGATAGCTCGTTATTATTTTATCTCATAAACAAAATGGCAGTCCCTTGTCCTTTGCAAAAATCTCTACCTCAAAGTGGCTCCCCCATCAAGCTAAGGAAGCTCTGAACAATTAATCTACTGTATTACCAGTAAGGAGTCCTTAAGAATGGTACATGTAGAGAATACAATTAGAAGACAGGCAGCAGCCACACCACAATGGATGAGATATTTTGGTCTGGGTCTCTTATTATCCGAACTCTCTGTGTTCAAATGTTGACATTCCCTATCTTTCACTATTTCAGTTTCTTAAATTTGGCTGAATATTTAGCACTGTATTTACATTCAGTACTAGTCTCTCAAACATTTTTGTTTTAACTGGTCTTGGCTCTTTGAATTTAAATAATTTTACTAACATATAACCCCTGACTCTCTATCACTACCAAAGAATATTGTGAAAGGTTTAATAAAATCTCTTAATAAGGTTCATACACTATCTTTCTGTGCTCTTATCCTCATCCACTGTGCTAGTGAAGAATGAACCCTGTCAAAATTATGAAATGAGGTGAGTTTGAATTGACTTGTTATTAATTAATCCATAATGGTGCTTGGTAGGTACCACTCCATACCTAAGTTCTCATTAAAGTTCTTGACAGAAATTAGTTTATCTTAAGAAACACATTAGCTTCCTCCTTTGTATGATGAAAGTTATGAGTATGAGAGAAAATTGTATGGCAACGGCATTGATCAGTAAAGATGCGGGTGTTGGTACATTTGTGTGCCTGTGAGGTGAAATCAGAGGGTTCATGGTATCATGGAAAGAATACAAATTTGTAGTCAGACATTCCTATGTCTGAAACACAGTAATGGGCAAGAGAAAATGAGGAAATCAATGCCCAACTTGCAATGCCTTTGTAATTATTAGAAGCCACATTAGAAGGATTCATTTTCCACAGAACTCGGCACTTAGTAACTACTCAACTATTTTATTGTTGAATGGGAGGGGAAAAGATGAAGGGGGAATATATAGATTAAATGAGCATGAAATGCATATCAATCATTATAATATACAGGTATTTATATCTTTATTAAATATTTAAAAATTATGATGTGCAAATTGGTTGCAATTTTTAACACTACCTGGGTATTTGATGACACAAATAAACTATTTTTAAGTACAAAAATAAAATTGTGATTTTTTTTAACTTTTTATTTTATATTGGAGTATAGTTGATTAACAATGTTGTGGTAGTTTCAGGTGTACAGCAAAGTGATTCAGTTAAACATGTACAGGTATCTATTCTTTTTCAAATTCTTTTCCCATTTAGGTTGTTACATAATACTGAGCAGAGTTCCCTGTGCTATACAGTAGGTCCTTGTTGGTTATCTATTTTAAATATAGCAGTGTGTACATGTCAATCCCAAACTCCCTAACTATCCCTTCTCCCCACCCTTCCCACCTGGTAATTATGTTTGTTCCCTAAGTCTGTGAGTCTGTTTCTGTTTTGTAAATAAGATCATTTGTATCATTTCTTTTTAGATTCCTCATATAAGCAATATATGATATTTCCCTTTCTGTCTGACTTACTTCATCAGTATGACAATCTCTAGGTCCATCCATGTTGCTGAAAATGGCATTATTTCATTCTTTTTAATGGCTGAGTAATATTCCATTTTATATATGTACCACATCTCCTATATCCATTCCTCTGTTCATGGACATTTAGGTTGCTGCCATGTCTTGGCTGTTGTAAACAGTGCTGCAATGAACACTGGGGTGCATGTATTCTTTCAGACCATGTTTTTCTCTGGATATATGCCCAGGTGTGGGATTGCAGGATCATATGGTAGCTTTATTTTTAGTTTTTTAAGGAACCTCCATACTGTTCTCCACAAGTGGTTGCACCAATTTACATTCCCACCAGCAGTGTAGGAGGGTTCCCTTTTCTCCACACCCTCTCCAGCATTTATTATTTATGGATTTTTTTGATGATAGCCATTTTGACTGGTGTGAGGTGATATCTCATTGTAGTTTTGATTTGCATTTCTCTAATAATTAGCGATGTTGAACACCTTTTCATGTGCCTCTTGGCCATCTGTATTTCTTTTTTGGAGAAATGACTATTTGGGTCTTCTGCCCATTTTTTGACTGGGTTGTTTGTTTTGATAATATTAAGCCACATGAGCTGTTTGTAAATTTTGGAGACTAATCCCTTGTTGGTCACATCATTTGCAAATATTTTCTCCCAATCTGTGGGTTGTCTTTTCGTTTTGTTTATGGTTTCCTTTGCTATGCAAAAGCTTTTGAGTTTCATTAGGTCCCATTTGTTTATTTTTGTTTTTATTTCCATTACTCTGGGAGGTGGGTCAAAAAGGATCTTGCTGTGTGATCATGGTGTATGAGCCTTTTAATGTGTTGTTGGATTCTGTTTGCTAGTATTTTGTTAAGAATTTTTGCATCTATATTCATCAGTGATATTGGTCTGTAATTTTCTTTTTTTGTAGTATCTTTGCCTGGTTTTGGTATCAGGGTGAGGGTGGCCTCGTAGAATGAGTTTGGGTGAAGAGGCTGTCTTTTCTCCACTGTATATCCTTCCCTCCTTTATCAAAGATAAGGTGACCATATGTGTGTGGGTTTATCTCTGGGCTTTCTATCCTGTTCCATTGATCTATATTTCTGTTTTTGTGCCAGTACCATACTGTCTTGATTACTGTAGCTTTGTAGTATAGTCTGAAGTCTGGGAGCCTGATTCCTCCAGCTCTGTTTTTCTTTCTCAAGATTGCTTTGGCTATTCAGGGTCTTTTGTGTTTCCATACAAATTGTGAAATTTTCTGTTCTAGTTCCGTGAAAAATGCCATTGGTAGTTTGATAGGGATTGCATTCAATCTGTAGATTGCTTTGGGTAGTATAGTCACTTAGTTACAGAAAGTCTCAGTTGTCAAACAATCAAATAGATGAATACATAATTGATCCTAATTGCTTGTTAAGATGAAAGCAACAACTAGCAAGATGACACCTTGATTCAGATTAGTCATCTTAATGACCGAATCAGAGCACTGCAGTGATTCAAATTTGAGGAATTAACTGCTACTGAGCTGAAAAGAAGTAAATCAGCTAGTAGGGATACATTCTTTACGTATGAATATATCAGAAATCACAGTGAGAGAGTTAGGGCACATAATATTAATATTAGTATAGAACAATTGAACAACACAATGCCATTTACAAAGCACTTTCACATGTGGCCCAATTTAATCTTCACAACAATTATATTAGATACCATTGTCCCTATGGTATGTTGGGAAACTGTTTTTTCAAAACAGTTAATTGGTTTGAATAATTGGTTTGAATATCTCACTCAAAGTCATACAACTGACTGCTGCCATTCCAACTGGAGTCAAGTTCTGAATCCAGTGGTTTTTTCCACTGTTGCCAGTTGACATCTACAGACATCAAATCTTAACTTTTCCAAAGCAATATTATTCCTAAAAAAGAATTCTCATTAAATTCATTTGTATTTTTAAACCTAGATCATAGTTTCAAAGTTATCATTGAGAAAGATGACGAATTTTCTGCCATCAGAAATTAGTATAGGCTTATATCAAACTCACAGCTCTATTGATAATTTTTGTGGAAGTATCCCAAATTCCATTTTATAGTTATTTTTGAACTAAATTAAGAAAGTTTGAATAAGTCTTTCTGTCAAAGGATTTTACCTTATCAGATGGAGACCCCATTGCTCTCACATGCATCAGGAAACTGTAGATGTTCTTGACAGACTGATTCTAGTTATCAGCTATCCTGGTGATTACTTCTCTGCAGCCAGATTTTTTTGGTTTTAATTTTTCATAGATACTCTCATTGTTTTCTTTAACAATTTATCCAGAGTCCTTTGTTTCATTATTTCCTGGTTAATCCATTAAGATAAAATCAGTTTCACACATGATTACAGTCACTATATTGATTATTTGTACCCCTGAGCTACTCACAAAATATTCTGCTATATATTTGAAGGATCTGAGATCCTTTATACATGTTCATTATATTTTCTTCATTAACTATATCTTTCTCAGAGGAAGAAACATTAATTTTCCTTAAAATATATCTGAAGCTATTAAATGCCTATGACGGTGACTGTATCTTCATGGGAGTGACAGAGTGTGTTGAGGGAGATGTTAGGAAGCAGAAATACTGCTTTAAGGCCCAGACAACACAGGCCCCTTCCAAGCCTCTGACCGGGCTCCTGGTTGGACCACTAGCAATCCACTTCTAGCCCACTCTCTGGGTACTCATGTCCCAGGGATTCCCTTCTCTAATGGCCCCAGGGCTGTGTGGGCTTCTTCCTGGGTCCAGCATGCTGAGGGCAGACCTGCCTCAGGTGTGTACAGTAACTAAGTGGCAGATATTAATGGGAAGGTATGAATAAAGTTATTTTTATTATTGAAGTATAATCGACATATAGTATCATATTAGTTTCAGGTATACATCATAGTGATTCAATATTTACATACATTTTGAAATAGTTACCACTATTACTTACCACCTGTCATCACACAAAATTCTTACAATATTAGTGACTATATTCCCTAGGCTGTACATTACATCCCCATGATTTATTTTATAACTGTAGTTTGTACCTCTCAGTCTCCTTCATCTATTTCATCCCACCTGCCCATAAGAAAGTTTTAACCTGTATATGGGGTTGTCCACATGAGTACAAGGCCTTCCTAGTGTGGGAGGATGCAAGGGGTGAGGAAGAGTAGGGGAGAGGACCACTAGCTTCTCCTGAGGGATATGATTTTTTTCTCCTGTGCTTCTATCTTTAAGTCCCAACCTCCACAGAGTCTCAGAGTTTGGAATGTGAACCTGCACTTTCTGGTGATTAGGAAGGTACCTTATCAAGGTAAGAGCCTAGAGCATATTTTACTGAGTTTTTTAGTGTTATTTATAAATTTTAAATACACAGATTTATGACATGTGGGCCTTTACTGGTTCTCCTGTTACAAGCCTCACAAATATTACAGGTGGCCTGAGCAATGGTTGCATTATCAGATAGGGAATTTGCACTTGCTTTGCTAGCATACACCAATAACATATTGAATATAATATCATAACGTCAGAAGAATATGTCATGATGATTATCAGAGCCTTAATGATTTTTCCTTAAATTTAAACAGCTTCCCAGCATTTCTCTCGTAGATACAATAAAAGTAAGATAGTACTAACCCCTCTTTCAAAGTAATGAACCAAATACTCAGAGTTCAAATGCCCAGTATTACTGAAGTGAATATTCAGGACTGTGCAAACTAAAATTATTCATATAGTCAACAAACGTGTATCAATCATGTACTATGTAAATAGAACATATTTTTTAGGATATGTTAAGGATAAGAAGACAAAACAGGCATAGTTCTCATTTTCTTGTCTAATAATGAAGATCAGATTATCATGTTAAAACTATAATATAGGGCAACAATTAGTATGTACATGAGAGGTACAGACACGATTCTACGGTTTCAAGGCAGGCAAACTGTGAGAATTATGGGGACTGCTTCAATTGTGCCACCCATACTAGAATCCCCAAATCTTGCCACTTCTTGCTCTTTCCATTTATAATATTCTTACTACATGCATTTTTGTAGCTAACTTATATCTAAGTTTTGAAACTCAACCCAGATATTACAGCTTCCGCATGGTGCATTTCCCAACATGGTTCTCCCTCACCTGGGGTAGGTACATATCCCTTGAGCTCCCAGAGTACCAGGTGCACACATTTCACTGCATTTTAAGAGTTTGCACATCTGTCCATCCCCCAGAATTGAGTTCCTTTAGGGCACAATGGCATCTTCCATTTCTGTATGTCCTCTGCTACACACAATGTCTGGGACATGCTAAGAATGCCCTAAAGGCCTGCTGAATGACTGAGGACCGGAGGAGTACAATTACTATGTTGTAGAATACATAAAGATGGAACATAATAATCCTAAAATTTATATGGAACCATAAAAGACCCAGAATTGCCAAAGCAATCCTGAGGAATAAGAACAAATCTGGAGGCATAAAACACTCAAACTTCAGACAATACTACAAAGCTACAGTAATAAAACAACATGGTATTGGCACAAAAACAGACATATGGATCAATGGAACAGAACAGAGAGCCCAGAAATAAACCCACACACCTATGGTCAATTACTCTTCAACAAAGAGGCAAGAATAAACAATGGAGAAAAGACAGTCTCTTTAGCAAGTGGTGTTTGGAAAGCTGGACAGCCGCACATAAATCAATGAAGTTACAACACACCCTCACATAATACACGAAAATAAGCTCAAAATGGCTTAAAGACTTAAATATAAGACATGACACCATAAAACTCTTAGAAGAGAACATAGGCAAAACATTCTCTGATATAAATCATAGCAATGTTTTCTTAGGTCTCTCTCCCAAGGAAATAGAAATAAAAGCAAAAATAAACAAATGGGACCTAATCAAACTTACAAGCTTTTGCACAGCAAAGGAAACCATAAACAAAATGAAAAGACATGCTGGAGAGGGTGTGGAGAAAAGAGAACCCTCCTACACTGCTGGTGGGAATGTAAATTGGTGCAGCCACTATGGAAAACAGTATGGAGGTCCCTTAAAAAACTAAAAAGAGAGTTACCATATGATCCAGCAATCCCACTCCTGGGCATATATCCAGAGAAAACTATAATTCAAAAAGATACATGCACCCCAATGTTCATAGCAGCACTATTCATAATAGCCAAGTATGGAAGTAACCTAAATGTCCACTGATAGATGAATGGATAAAGATGTGGTATGTACACACAATGGAATACTACTCAGCCATAAAAAAGAATGAAATAATGCCATTTGCAGTGACATGGATGGACCTAGAGATTGTCATACTAAGTGAAGCAAGCCAGACAAAGACAAATACCATATGATATCACTTATTACAATATAGAATTTAAAATATGATACAAATGAACTTAGTTACAAAACAGAAATAGACTCACAGACATAGAAAAACTAAAAAGAGAGTTACCATATGATCCAGCAATCCCACTCCTGGGCATATATCCAGAGAAAACTATAATTCAAAAAGATACATGCACCCCAATGTTCATAGCAGCACTATTCATAATAGCCAAGTATGGAAGTAACCTAAATGTCCACTGATAGATGAATGGATAAAGATGTGGTATGTACACACAATGGAATACTACTCAGCCATAAAAAAGAATGAAATAATGCCATTTGCAGTGACATGGATGGACCTAGAGATTGTCATACTAAGTGAAGCAAGCCAGACAAAGACAAATACCATATGATATCACTTATTACAATATAGAATTTAAAATATGATACAAATGAACTTAGTTACAAAACAGAAATAGACTCACAGACATAGAAAACAAACATTACCAAAGGGGAAAGGGGGTGAGGGAGGCATAAATTAGGAGTTGGGATTAGCAGATACAGACTACTAATGTATAAAACAGATAAACAACAAGGTCCTACTGTATAGCCCAGGGAACTATATTCAATATCCTATAATAAACCATAATGGCAAAGAATATGAAAAAGAATATATATGTATAACTGAATCATTTTGATGTACACCAGAAACTAACATTGTAAATCAACTATACTTCAATTAAAAAATAATAGAAAGAAAGTTGGAACATGAAGTTGAAGAAAAAGGGGGAAACTATTTGAGGTAGAGGAAATATCATGAGCAAAGCACAGGTGAGACATTGATATAAGGAATAAAGCAAGGAGTGCATCTGAACTCTGTTGTTAAGTTTTCTGAAACAGTGATTTGGGAAAGATTTGGGAAGTCATGCAGATTGAGAACGCTTTTGAATATTAGGCTGTGGAGCCTGCATCTTATTTGTTAATAAATCTAGTGCCAGTGAGCATTTTTGACCAGTAGAGTTTTATGAATGGAGGTCTACTTTAAGAGTTTAACATCATGGTTTGTGAAGATGCCTAGGAGGGGAGACTAGTGGCTGCAGATGAACTCAGAAACTCTTCATTCAACAGCCATTTATGGAGAACTTATTAGTTCACAGATCCTGTCCTGGGATCTAGAGACACTGAGGCACATAAGTCTTTAAAATCTCACAGTCCAGCAGGGGAGACTGACCTTTAAAATACAATGTGGTCAGTACAATACAAGGACAATATAAAAATAGAAAAGGGATCCATTAACTGCCATAAATGAAGACTTGAAGAAAGTGACACTAGGAATGGTGAAAGAAGAATATCCTGAAAGAGACTATAGAGTTTCAATGAAGGGGTCTTTGTGCTGTGTATGCAAGGGAGCAAAATAATTCAAACTTGGCTATAGCTTATAGTCCAGCCTTTAACTGGAAGGGAATAAAGCTTCACTAACCAAGTCAGGGAATGTAAAAGGAGGGATTGATTTAAGGGAAATATAATGACTTAATCATATTGATACAAATGTTTCTTCAGTACCCCAGGCAGAAAAAACAGCACATGTTTTTTGAACAGACTCTGTTTCATGCATCTTCTAACATACTTAACTACAATTACCCCCATTATACAGCATAAGGAATTATACAGCATAAAGAATCACTAAAGCTAAACTACTGGGCAGGCAGCTGCTCTATTGGGGGATACCAGTATAAACTTAGAGAAAAAGTGATAATGTAACCACTGAGAAGATAATATCCACAACTAATACTAATCACACAGGATCAGAAACCAATTTAGACCAGATATTGACAAACAAAATATAGATGTGACTGCTGAGCATGAATCCACTTTAGGGCTTTGGGCTAAGGTGGTCCTACCTACAAACCCATGCACCGTGCTGTGCTGGGTTTCCAGAAAGCGATTGTAACAAGGGCTCTGATATTTCCTTAAAGATAACAACTTTCCACTCCTGATGAGTATACTTTCAGTTGGACAAAGAATTTCAGATGGGAAAAGTAGTAGGGCAGAAGTCCTTTCCTTTTAAAGTAGGTGAGTGCATCTGTCACCTCTTTCTACTCACAAAGGCCAGTCGGTGTCAAGCAGAATCGTTAAACTCCGGTGCTTCTAGTTCTGGCCCCTACTTGCAGCTGCAAACAAGTCTGCCAATCATTGTCAGTTTCGTCAAGAAATTTTGTGACATGGATGCCTGGAATGAGCCCAGTGATTAGGTTCTCATAGACTATTGAGAATCTGTTGGAGAAATGACACTACGGGTGTCATCACAGAGAAGTGCAGTCTGTTTGTATCCAAGGCAGTGACCTAGAGAGGGAAGATCAGAATCTTTCCACATCTTATTAAAGATTGGCCAAATTTATGTGTATGATAATTAAAACCTATTATACTTTAAGACAGGGAAACGAATAAGTGACAAAATAGGAAGGAATCAACTCAAGAAATCCATGGCCTCAATTAGATTTCCAATACAGCCTCCCTTATCTTGAACGCTAGTTTCATTAATACATCTTTTGCACCTGGAAAGTAACTGGATTCATCTAGGCTAGCTTGTGCTCCAGGAAAAAACAATCTCAAAACCTAAGTGGCTTAAAACAATAATAGTTCAATTGTACTGTGGATTCTGCTGAGGAAAAGTAAATGCTCCAATCAGGAATCAAATAAAAAGTGACTGATTTTTAGGAGGAATTTGGCATAAAGGAGATTATCACAGGGATGGACATGGGCTTGGAAGAGGGGAGTGATTTCTCCATGTTCATCCCAGAGCCTCCCCCATGCCTTTCACAGACTCCACTTCATCAGTGCTTGTGATCTGAAGGTTAGGGCCTAAATGATTCCCGATATCACTGCATTCTGGTGTATTTCTCTATGAGATTTTCTTTTTCTACTAATCGTTTCAACATGAGGAAAGAGAGGTCTCTAGTTTAAATTACAGCAGGGCCTATGTTATTAAACAGAGATAAATTTATATTAGTTAAATGGCATTTAAAAATAAATTTTCAGTGGTTTGCTAAGAGGCCAGGTGTAAACAGTAGTTTAAATATGTATTTATTTAGGCACCTTGGTCCAGTTTTATAAATTCTCTAATGATATTAAATTTTAGAAAAGACAAAAATTTCTTTGCCCAGAAGATGGCCTGGAAACAATTATATGCTTTTAAATAGTAAATCAGTGGCATTTGAAATAACGACTAATATATTATAAGCTTAAAGGAGGAGGGGGAATCTAGTTAAGCTAAATGATTATCACTAGCTAACACATTGTCTTTGAGAACTGTAGTAGCCTGATAGGACCCAAGCCCATCTGGTGAATTCTACTGGAATTGCATCGAATGTTGGAGGGGGTGGGGGTGAACTCAATGTAGATGTGACCTTAGAGATGACAGAAAGTCCTGGGAGAAGCCAGGAATGGCTTCTGATTTGCTATTGTGGATTTTAAGCCCTTGTTTCTGAGCCTCATGCCATTATCATTTTAGGTTTGGTGCTTTGACAGAAATGCAGGATTTCCTGAAAGGAAGAAATGTGTTTGTTAAATTTCTCTGAGTTTTATTAATAAAAGATATTTTATTTTTCTGGGCATTATGTTCCAAGGATTCCAAGAAACTCTGCAGCTGTGATCCTATGACTGCAGGTTTTTTTTTTCCTCCATACTCCTGATCACATTGATTCCTGGTGATTACTGTAACATTCATTTAGTTCTGAGTAAAATAAATTGTGTTTTTTGTTTGTTTTTGGTGAGGAATCAGAACGAAATACAGAGCTTGCTGGGTCTGGTTGTTAGGATCTTGCCTACTGTGCACTGTGCTCCAGTGCCCTCTCCTCTCCAGACCCACCCTCCCAACCGTCCCAGGTCATTAGTTGCTCCGTCCTCATCACTTCATAGCTGCTTACACCCAGCTCAGCTTAGTGCATAAAGTAAAAGAATGAATTAATCAACCGAAAGAACAACCGACAAGCTTCAGGCTGTCTGGATTCTAGTCCTGCCTTCACTCCAAGCTCCATATTTATAAGAAGGCAAGGAAAACCACACTCCTTAGTGGTTAATCATCTTGATAATTACTCTGTGGAATTAGGGGAATACCTGTCTCCGGGGTTCTTCCAGCTCTAAAAGTCTACATCCCTAAAAATGGAGGCTGTGTTCCTGTGTCCACTTTACTGCCCACCACTGATCTGAACGCGGGCAGGCCTGCTTTCTCGGGCATGTGTCTTCCCCCCGGCCTTCCCTGACAACCGAGTTCTGACATCATGTCCCCCACTGACACTGGCTGGCAGGTAATTTGTCAAGTGTTTGACTCCATCTTTTTTTTAATTCGATGACAACAGATAAAAGTACAATTACCTTTTAAAACATCTAAAATATAAAATTGAAATAAACAACGGAAAATTTATTTCCCACTCGTGGAAGGGAGTGTTCAGTGCTCAATAAAGAGAAGAGTAATAACTGTCAATAAGTGTTCCAGAGACATGCAGAATGAGATTCTGGACTACAAAGCCCCTACTTACAAATGGTAAAACAAACAAACAAACAAAAAAACAAACAGAAAAGCAGGGCATGAAGGCTGCTATTATTTTTGTCACTGAAAAAAATAAATCTAGAGTATTTTTTAGTTAAGGAAAAGCATTTAGACACTTCTGTTAATCCAGCATTTGTTTAAATGTTGCACTTTTTTCAAATTCCACATTCCTAATCAAGACTGGCTGTAAAATTACTCAAAAAACAAACAGCCAGTTATTAAGAATCAGACTTGGTTTATATTACTCACGAGAACAAATTGCCATGTTTTCTTTAAAAAATGGAAAGTAATGTACATAAGTTTTTATGTCCATAACCATCTCTTACTCAACAAACAATTTTTGAGGAGCCACCAGAGGCAGATGTCAAGGTCCTGTGCTCAGTGAGGGGGACGCTTACAGGAATAAGACGCAGTTCTGGTCACAACGACAATGAAAATTAATGATTAAAGCACTGATTCTTGCAGCTTGAATTTGCAGTATTCACATCACTCATTGATTTATGAAAACAATTCACTAACGTACCAGCAAATATACCAGGTGAACTGGGGGACTCACCACTTTTTCATCCATCCACAAGAATATGATCTCCGAGACTTCTGTCTTGTTCGTGGCTGTAACTGCTGTGCCCAGAGCAGTGCCTGGAACAGAGTAAGCAAAATAAATGTCTGTTGACAGAAAGGATGAATTCACTTCCTAACTCCTTCAGTTCCCCCTGTATTAGAAATCTGTGACAGGTTCTGGGACAGTCTGTAAGAAGAATGCACCTGGTCATTGCACATGGGAGGTTTGGAGCAGCGTCCGGAGTTATACCCCTTGGATTCAAAGTCTGGCCCCAAACTCTCCAGCTGTGTGACCTTGGGTAAGTTTCATGACATCTGTGACCTTCAGTCTGTACACGTGTCCTTCGGGCATGGTCGTCATAAATCTCCTCCTGGCAGGACTGTGTGAGGTGAAATCGTCCAATGTACGAGCTGTGCTCAGCGTGATGCCTGGGCAGGAAAACCAGTGTCCTTGTTTATGCCACTGTTCTCCCCTTTGCATAACGTTCAGCTCATCCGAGTTAACTCACGTCTCTAAAACCATGTGAAAGTACCGTGGAAGACGAAAATTTCAAATGATGTGATGTCTAGGACACGCCAAGCGCCTGAGGCACAGCACGTGACAAGCTAATTCACGGTAACGACAGAGAACCTGGGAAACTTGCGCCCCAGGGTTGACGGCCGTGCAGCCGCTCCGGCCTCATCCTTGGCACGTCTCCTGCTTTCCTAGGGCAGGTCTTACAGTCAGACCCGCAGCAGCCAGCTGGTCTCCTTTCCTAAGAAGAGAGGATGACAACAAAGGTCCGGGAACCTGTGCGGGGTTGAGACGGGAGGAGAGACAGGTGTTCCGGGGCCGCTTCCTGGAGAGAAGCAGAAACAAAGCAGAGCGAGACCCGCGCGGTGGGACCACAGGCGTCTTCTTCATTCTACCAGCATTCCCCGCGGCTCTTACCCCTCCCAGCTCTAGGCTGTCAGTGAAAACTGAGAGGAACCTGTGAGCCAGGGGAACACAGTGTCTTCACTGTTGCCCATAAGAAGAGATTAAATTAAATCTTCCGGGTGGAGCTGTGTCCTCCACTTGTCTCTTTTAGAAATAATAATTTTAAACTAAGGTTTAAATGGATGTGTCTTTTACAATAACTCTACCATAGTTTATATAGACACGCTTTTGCAATATCATTAAACGTTTATGAAGGGTTAACCCCCAGCAGGAAGGCAGGGACTGAAATGGCAGCATATCACACGATGCCCCGTCGCAGATGCAGTTCCGGGAGCAGGTCGCACCGCCTGCTGACAGACCTGAGGAACCGCTGCCCAGGCGTGGAGTTCCTCCTTCTCTCAGCCACTGATTCTGCTGGGGGAGTCCAGCAAGCGCCACGGTGAGCGCCAGCCACGTCAGGGGGATCAAGTTCAGTCACTACTGAAAGGACAAAATAACTGCTCTATTTTCTTCACGCTCACCTAAGTCAGAACTGGATTTTGTGCCAACGTTAGAAATCAATTCTGATGATCTGTGGAGATTAAAATTCCCACCAGATGTTTCCAAGAGTAGAAGAGTTAAGGCCAGTGTCACACTCAAACTCATGTTGTGGAGTTGGTGCTCCATCTACCGAAATGCCCCCTTCGTAATTATACATACTTCCAGAGGTTCCATACTAAGTAAATGGCATGTCAGCTTTTAATAGATGCAGAAAGGTATCTTTCTAAAATTCTGAGTGAAAGGAGCGTACTGAGCACATGCTTTCCACCTTCTTTCCGCCCAAGCTTGCAAGTGACTTCTCCCACATCCACTTCTCCCACATTTGGCAGTCACTGTGCCTGCCAAAGCCACAGATGTGTTAGACATCCCCTGGCTGCCCGGAGGTTCACCTCCTGTAGCAGACTAGGAAACGGTTAATATACAGATAAGGAAAGGGGTGCGGCTTGCTTTTGCCGCTATTCAATCTCTCCTTTCCAAATCGCTCTGTGCACATCAGTCACGCACCCGCTCCTCACCAGGACAATGAATCCTGTGTAGTGCCGTTCCTCCAAGCGGGGTATCCCCTCCTCCCCCCATCCCACATTTACTCCATCCAAGACAGTCTTTTCTAAGTTGAAACATCATAATCTCTCTTCCTCTTCCCTAAATAAGGCTTCTCCCATTTTGTCTCTTTTCTTCATTTGCCTGGTATCCTAGGCAACAATCCTATCTAATTGTTATATACAATGATTTTGAAAAAGCATCAATGATTAATTACCCTGGAAGTGTATTTCCCATATAAAAAGGAGATCCTGGAACTATAGTAGTTTGCCCCAAAATGAATTGTGAAATCTCAGGTACTAGATCTCTCTGTTTAAATGGCAGGATTCTAAGATATGGTCTGGAAAGACATGAGTCATAGGTACATCTTTAGAATTTTCGAGCTGCCTATGTGCTATCAGACTTCACTGAGGCCAATCGTATTTGGAATCGGCAGTATAGAACATAATTGAAATATAGTTGTTCATGAGTCAAACTTACACCCACCAACAATGACACAGTGTTTTTATAGAATACGTTATCCTGTGACAAAAAACTGTGACTGAAGGACAGTGGGTTCTATAATTTTAGAAGTCTAGTTTCAAGAGAAATATTTGTCTCTCTACTCCATCTTTCCCTAAATTCCAGAGTAAAAACAAAGCTACATCAAATAGAAGTAGTTAGCAGGATTAGAAAACAAAGAAAGGACACGATCTTTTAAAGTGTCAATTCTCCTTAACATTAATCTATAAATTCAATATGACTCCAATAAAAATCCCAGTAGGTTATTTTTGTGGAACAATAAAATTGACTCAAAATTAATATGGAAAGTAGAGGACTCTAAAGGAGAGAAAGCAATGCTAAAGAAGGAGAACAAGGAGGCAGACATTACCTTACTAAATATCAAATATTAATCAAAACAAGTATCGTTGGCAAAGAGAAACAAATAAATCAATGAAACACAATAAGATGTTCAGAAAGAGTCCCAAGTATGTCTGGGAACTTGATATGTATCAGAAAATATATTAAGGGAGATGAATGGATTATTCAATCAATCCGCTAGGACAACTGGCTTTCCATAAAATTCACACAGATTAAAGAAGTAAATGTGAAAAAAATAAAAACTATTATAAAAAAGTGAAATCACTTCATGACTTTAGGATTGAGAAAGGATATCTTTATTAAACATGAAATACTCACAACTCATAAAGATTGATAAATGTAACTATATTAACATCAAAACCTTTCAGGAGAATGAAGAAGCAAAGGCCATAAAAGTAGCTTTCGTAAATTCAACTGCATCAAAATGTACAACATCTATATGACCAAAAGCCTACAATGTTAAAGACATATAACAGATGGAAAGAGGTATGTGAAAAACATATACAGCACAAAATATAATCCAAAATATATAGAGAATACCTATAAATCAGCAACAAAAAAGTAGTCAGAGGACATGAACAGGAGAGGGAAATTAAATAAGGCCCCCTCAATGACTTAATCTCCCAAATAAGCAAGGAGGCAAAAACAAAGAGTTATTATTTCACACTAATTAACAGGGGCCTCCTCCAAAATGTTCTTGATGATTTGATGAGGCAAAAAACATCATAAACTTTTGGTGGTCACTATTTAAAAGAATGAATTAGACCTAGAAATTTTGGGTAGAGATGTTATTCATTTCATTATTAAGCAAAGAAAAGAACCTGCATATTACTACAAAATAGGATATAATATCATAATTTTAATTTAAAAAACCAAAAAATTTATACATGTATGCTTATCATAGGACAATTATACTAGAAAATAGGGTAAATTATGAATACTGACTATCTTTGATACATGAATGACAAAGAATCAAAGAGAGAGATAAACTAATTTGTAATATATACAACTTTGTTGTTTGAATTACCATGAACACATTTGTTGTAATTGAAAATTTTAAAGTAAATCGAATGGCAAAAATACAAACAAAGGAAATATGCGAAAATTAGTATCAGAAAAAGTTAAATTCAAGTAGAAAGAAAATCAAATGGGACTGTTCCTATTGATAAAAAGTATAAATACAATGGTCAAATAATACATAACGGTCAAATTTTACAAGATAGCAATATATTAAGCAAAGTGTGTTATAAATAAAAGGACAATTCAAAATAGCACAGAAGACTAAAGATTTTCTTCATGGTGGTGTTTATTTTAGTGAAAAAAATATAGTTTTGTGATAGAGATGGCTAGCTGTCTACCACAGACTTGATCTCTCTCTTCCATTATGAAAAGGTTTTAGCTATAAAAAGGAGTGATGAATGCTATTTCTAGGCCTGAGTGGTAAAAATCTCCCAAGGGCGATCTCTCATGCTCTTTTCCTAACCTCCAGCTGACTGAAAGACCCTAAAGAAGAGCAGAGTCACAAGATAGTAGGGGCCTGGGTCATCAAGTAAAAAGCCTTTCATTAACCAGAAACACAAAGAAAAAATAAAGTTTTATTGAGTTAAATCACTGAAATTTGTATGTTTGGTTTCATAGCCAATAGATTTATAAGTAAATTAGTTAAATAAATTACGCTATGCTTATCAAGAGAACACTAAGCAGCCATTTCAAAGATGACATAGAAAGAATCCCATGATATAGTACTACATATACTGAATAAAATGTAAGTATTAGAATCTATATTGATCTACATCCACATCTATGTATGTACACATATATGTATCTATATCCATATATACATGCCTATTTGTATATAAACACACAAACAAAAGTCAAGAAGAATAAACTCTAAAAGGTTGACTGTGGTTATTTCTGGATTGACATTATAAGTGATCTCACCATATATATATGATATATATAAATCTCATCATATATATGAATAACTTTTAAAACAAAAAGCAAAGGTGTTTTAAAATAACTTCCATAGCTATGCCAATTTTCTTGCACACCTGCATAGATGACAACCTCAGCTTAGCAGACCAAAAAGGTACAAGGTGATATATACATGGGCATGTTCTGGTGAAGTAGGAAATGTAACTTTGTTCCAGTACCAATGTAGAGGGTATCAGGAGCCAGATGGCAGCACATTATTGAAACTCTTATCCCCCAGGCTCAGCCAAAGCACATGCTCTGCTAGAGTCAAGCATGCATAGACATCTAAAGACTCACCTCCATGATCTGACTCAAGAGGGAAATGAAAAAAAAAAAAAAAAGATTGTGAACTTCTTACTTGATGGGACAGAGGTTTACCATCTTAGGCACTAACTAATTAACTGGTGAAAGATACAGACACAAATGGCCCTAATAAAATGCAGATTAACCTTTAAAAAGTATATAACCCCTAAAGCTACATTACTTGTATCAAACATTCTGATTTGGACATTCATTCACTAAGCAAAAACAAAACACACTGATCACCTACTGAAATAATTTGGCAATGCATGGAAAATGCAGCGGTGAATAAAACACAGTCTTTATCCACAATGAGCATTAGCTTGAAGGAGAAATTAAGTCATTTCAGTATTCTGTGAGTAACAGATTGGATTATTGTTCAGCAAATATCCATTCTTCTCTCTCACATGGGGTGGTACATACTTCCCTGTCACACTGACTTTGGGCTCAGTGGTATGACTTACTTTACCCAGTGGAATGTTAGCAGATATGCTCATGCCATTCAACATGAGAAGAATGTACGCTGGATAGCCATTGGTCCAAGGAGGATATTTGGAAACAATTTTTCATGGAAGTTTGAGATTGTGTCTCCCTCTGAAACAGAGGGAAGATTCCTGACCAAAACAATAATGTCCCCTTCTGGGGCCAAGTTTGCTAGGAGCCTCCTTTCAAAATATTGGGTTTCCTAAACTCAGAGTTGCTCACCTGTGATACAGACCGACTAAGTGCATAGCAAACAGCCGGACCTGCCTCCACATCACCCCCACGGAGTTTAGGGAGCAAGAGAAATGAAGGAAAATATGAATCTCATTCTGTCTGCTATGGTATGAACAATTTAAAATATACAATAATATAATAATAGCAGTAATAATGAATAATAAAGTCCTGTCACTGACCAAGGGGTCTTGAGTCTTCTGCCAGCATCTATGGAACCGTGGCAAGTAACACATTAGTTTAAAAGTGGGATAAAATCTCAGACCCTTCATAGTTATTGACAGAGGTTAAAAGTCAAGTGGAGCCAACCTCAGTCTAACCCACTACTTGCAGTTAAGCTCAGCCCACCTGCAGCTTCAAGCAGAGTCTAGCAAGTCCAGCTGATATAAGTCAAACCACAGTTGGCACAAAGAAAAATAAGTGAGATCAATGTACTTATTGTTTTAAGCCACTGAGTTTGGAGTGATTTGCTATGCAGAATTATTGCAGCATTAGCTGACTCATATCAATATACTATGCCATGTGCTGTGGTGAGACTCAACATAGGGTATAGAAAATGACAGGAATACCTAACATGGAATTGTATACTCTGACAAGTACTGTGGATATTAAAACAATTCTAAGATTTCATATCACCTGCCTAACATCCACAAAAACAAATTCTGCTCACTACTTGCTCACAAGGATTTATAAATTATTATTTTTTTGCATTCTTTGCTATATTTTACATGTAATAAAAGCATCTACATGTTAAGTTGAGATAAACATACTGAGATATATTGAGTTGAATATTCCCAATCTACTTCTCAAGCTGAATCTATAAATCCTAAAATATGGAGTTATTGAAAAATATCTGACACTAAGTTTAATACAGTAAGGTTTGGAAGGAAAGTGTAATTAAACTTTATAAAACTACAAATGATGTAGGAACATCTCTAGAGAAGAGTGTCTACTTCATCAAGCAAGATGTTTTCTCCATGATATTCTGTCAAAATAGTCATGGGTACAGTTGAAAAGAGTTGTTGACCCTTTTTGCTAAAGTACCCATAATTCTGAGACAGAAATGTGTTACATTTCAATATTTCAAGCATAATGTTCAAAGAATTAGACAAATGACCTTGGAAAATGACCTTCTTAGGGTAGCTTATTTGGAATATCTATTGTTTGGTGCAAATACTTTTGGCTAATTGGGCAATTTTGTTACCTCTAGTGAGTTTGTCAATTGATGATAAGAATGTTATGTGAACATCACCCGGGCAAAGTAAGAAATGGGAGCAATTATTCTTCTTAACTAGATATTTTATGTGAAGCTCCCTTTTAATAGTAGTGCATCATATGCAATTCTGTGTAAGCCCTTTTCTCTTAGGATTTCTGAACTCAATTTTACATCTGCCATGGCTACAAATACACGTTATGAAAGCAGGATTGGCTTACTCTCCTTGTCTCTATCAACTACACAATTTAAATAGCAGTTGTCATTTCAAGAGGTCAGAAAATAAACCAACCTAAGTGTCCATCAATGGGTGAATGGATAATGAAATTGTGATATATACAATGGAATATTATCCAGCCATAAAAAGGAAGAAAATACTGTGATTTGCAACAACATGGACAGATCTTAAGGGCATTATACTAAGTGAAATAAGTCAGACAGAGAAAGACAAATACCGTGTATATGCTCTCCCTTCTATGTGAAATCTAAAAAAAAAAAAAAAAACCCAAATCCAAGCTCATACATACAAAGAACAGATTGGTGGTTCCAAGAGGTTGGAGGGTGGGGCGTGGGAAAAATGGGTGAACTGTTCTCTTTTTTTTCAGTTTAAATAAATTGAATAAAAAATTTTAAAAAAAGGAAAGAGGGCTTCCCTGGTGGCACAGTGGTTAAGAGCCTGCCTGCCAATGCAGGGGACACTGTTATTTTTCTGGGTTTTTTTTTTTTTTTTGCCACACCGCACGGCTTGCAGGATCTTAATTCCCTGACCAGGGATGGAACCCGTGTCCCCTGCAGTGGAAGCATGGAGTCTTAACCACTGGACTGCCAGAGAATTCCCACCAAAAGGGAACTCTCAATTTCACCCTGTACCATAACTGCTCCTCCCTAACACTTTCCAACCTTAATAAGTAAATTTAAGTTGCAGAAAAGGGGAGAGATTACTGCATCAAAGTCCTCGAATAAGCAGAAAGAAAATTAGATCTAGTGCACACATTGAATGTTAATCTCTGCTGGGCGAACAGTCAGTTCATAGTGACCAAAAGGAAATCAGGGCATGTGAGCACAGATGCCAACAATGGTGATGGGATTTTGTGGAAGTGACCTTTCACATTTACTGAAATGGGAAACAAGGTCTTCAGCTGACAACCATTGTGGAGGAGGAGTTGAGCAGGGCACCAAAATCATATAAGCTCCAGGACAAACTGGTGAACTTTCTGTGCAGTGATGGGGCATCCTTTCTGCAAATGAGACATGGATGTGCCACTGTGAATTGTCACATGGAATATTTTTATAAACTTCACCAAACAGCTAAAACAAAGCACCCTTTTAAGACTAAAATCTTTCAGTGATTTGTCCTTAGAAGAGTGTTAGGCTTCCCTGGTGGTGCAGTGGTTAAGAATCCGCCTGCCAATGCAGGGGACACGGGTTCCAGCCCTAGTCCGGGAAGAACCCACATGCCGCGGAGCAACTAAGCCCGTTCACCACAACTGCTGAGCCTGCGCTCTAGAGACCGTGAGCCACAACTACTGAGCCCGCGTGCCGCAACTACTGAAGCCCATGCGCCTAGAGCCTGTGCTCTGCAACAAGAGAAGCCACCGCAATGAGAAGCCCGCGCACCACAACGGAGTAGTCCCCGCTCGCCGCAACTAGAGAAAAGCCCACGTGCAGCAACGAAGAGCCAATGCAGCCATAAATACAGACATACGTACATACATACATACATAAAAGAAAAAAGAAAAGAAACTCTGGCAGCATGTTTCTTCCTGCTATTTGTGGTTGAAATCGCCTGTGTTCTATATAACATTGAACACTCCACATTTAATGCACATCCCTTGATTTGCAGCAGCTACAGACCTAATCTTTTGCATGTGTAAAGTGAGTTCCTTTCACGCAGCTCACTCATTGCCCCTGTACCACAAAAATGCTAAGTATCTTATTTCTGCTCTTCAGGTATCATGAACTAAAGGCTAAGGCCTTGGGATAATTAATTTTTTTCCAAAGGAAAATATTTCTGGGACAGCAACGTTTCTCAAAGCAAAATGCTAAAGTACATGAGGACACACAAAAAAAATAGTTCTATCAATACATATCCATTCCCACAAAAAAAATGTCAGAAAAGAGTATTCCATTCTGTTCATGGATGACATTCGGCTCATGGGTAACACTGTAAATATGGTGTCAATCAAGGATAATTTCTAGGCAATGGTTTTGCCTGACTAGGAGAAATGTGAAAGCCAAAGTAATAATATATCCATCAAGAAGTGTTCATTGAATGCCTGCAGAGCCCAATATTGTAGGAGATATTTAAAAGAAAAGGATATTGGTACTATCTGATGGCTCCACCTCCTTTTCATACTTGAGGGAATGGAGCATAGAGCCTAAAGCTGACTTGCTCTAAGTTATAGAATTTGGTGGTAGGCATGAGAATTTGGGTTCTTTCCTCCTGGTTATTAGCATTTTCCTTTACGTTAATTGTCTCAACCAACTTGGCATCTTCTTTGTATCACATTAAGTATTGAGACACAGAGATAAACAGGAAATAACCATTACCCTTGAGAAGCTAATGGTCTAATGAGAAAGACAGATATGTAAATATAAAGCATAGTCATTGGATGACTTACCACAAGTAAACACCATAGCCCCCCAGTGGAGTACTCTTAATGGGATATGTAACACTGACATAGAAATTAACATTAGAATATTGAAGTGGGGAGCTCGAGGACAACTTTTTGAGGTAGGTCACAGCCTGGAAGATTTTGTCATTAGTTAAAAGCCAAAGCAGAGAAAATGAAAAAAACTAATCTATTAACAGGCTGTTGCAGCAGTCAATTTTTAGAGCCCAAACACATCAGGGGAAACAGAACTTTGTTAGGTTCTATATTTGAGTCTCCATGCAATAACAAATGGGGATACACAGCAAGACCTGCATGAGTCCAGTTTTTAATATTGTGTACAGTAAAGTTTTTATTTTGAGCCTATGCAAGAGATCACAAATTTTTTCCAATTATATTTTATTCCTGATAGAAGGAGTTAATCAACTTGAATAACATAACCATTTTTTAAAAGTATGAGACCCAGAAGAGGACCACATAAGATAAAAATACTAGGGCAATGAGGGTAGATGAAGACCAGGGTAGAAATCAGACGCTCCTAACTAGTATTTTATTAATTGCCCATTTAGATGTAGTATAGATCATGACCAGAAACACAGTGTAGACATCTATTGTGTGAATGTGCATGCTTAATTTTATTAGTAAGTCTATATAGATGTAGTTTCACAGAATGAAATTATTCTCACTCAAGTAATCTAGAGATAGAAAGATAAATACACAGATACATAAATATGGATATATAGGCATTTATACATATGTATAGAGAGATACAGATACGTATATGGTTAGAGAGAGGGATAGCAGTGTACCACAGTCATGAGGTTTTCAACTGCCCCTGCCCCCACACAAACGAACTATGAAAGCCCTTATAGGAAAGAAATGTCAGTGTTTAGGAATAAACTTAAACATGTTTTTTGAATTATAAGTACATAGTTTTGAAATAAATTAACTTGAGTAATACTAACTAAATGATAAATATTTAGTAATGTATAAATAAAAAATTTTACCCGCTGGTAGAATTAAGAGACATAACTAAATTTCTCTTAGTCTTGCACAAAGTTGCAGTATACATAAACACTGTACTTGTGCTAACTTCTCTGGAAGACACAGCATATTTTAGGAACATAAAACATTTCTAGGAAAGAGAGCTTTATACATCTTCAAGAGTTAAATGGGGATAGTATTGCTTACTTTACTAGGATATGGTGAGGATTAAATGAGATTATGTAAATACCCTGGCACAGGATGGTTGGTTAAGGTTAGCTCACTTCCTTAGCCCAGCAAAAAAACCTTATTTTTAAGGATGCAACTATGCCAATGATTAAGTGACTATAGGAGGAATAAGAGCAATTGCAGTTCTAAAAAAGGAGGTATTGATTTGTGGAAGAAGGATGAATTAAGCAGAGCCATAGCTCAATATAAAAACAATTTATTCTTTATAACGAAGAACATTGTGAGAATACCACACCTGTATGTCCATAGTACTTAATTTCTAAACTGGATTTTAATGCCATTTTAGATTCTAAAATATTCTAGTCACAATTTTTAGAAATGCATGTATGTAATTTTTTAGTGCTCTATATATTTAGACCTATACAATTTATATTTTTGCTATTATTATAAATGGTATCTTTTGTTTCATTGAATGAACTAATAAGTTATTGCTGTTATATACAAATGGAACTGATTACTGTAGATTCATTTTCTATCTCTTGGCCATAATAATCATATTTTTATTATTGTTCATTCCAATTATGTTCCAGGCAGTTCCCTAAATGCGTTATATAATTTGGCCTCCTACTTTTCAAAAGTTAACACTATTATTACACTTTTTTGCCTTAAGGTATTGGCTAGAGTTTCCAGACCAATGTTCAAAAGAGCAGTGAGAACAGGCATTCTTTTTTTTTTTAATGTTTGTTTGTTTATTTATTTATTTGGCTGCACAGCGTCTTAGTTGCAGCATGCGGGGATCCTCGTTGCCACCTGCAGGATCTTCGTTGCAGCATGCGGGATCTTTTAGTTGCAGCACGCAGACTCTCAGTTGCGGCATGAGGGATCTAGTTCCCTGACCAGGGATCGAACCCGGGCCCCCTGCATTGGGAGCGCAGAGTCTTAACCACTGGACCACCAGGGAAGTCCCACGGAATTCTTAAATTGTCCTTTAACATTAAACCTCTAAAAATTCACTACTGAAATAATTTTTATCACATTAATGATGTACATTTCAATCTGGGTTTGTTAAGTATTTTTATTTTGAAATGTTTTTGGATTTAGTCAAATGGATCTTTATAGCCAATTTACATGATGATAAGATTTTTTGTTTATTGTACCTATTGCTTGACTATGTTAATAATTTTCATATTGTTAAGTGTTAAATTCTGGAGCAAAATCTACGTAAGTCATTTTTTATTATGGCTTAATAAAATCATAGATTTATTTATTTTAATTTTTAGTCATTTTAATTTTAACTAGAAAGACATTACTAATTTCCCTTTTGTATGTTACTTAATTTTTAAAATATATTCTAACATGATTATAATCATGGTGAATATCAGTTTTATAGTCTTAACTACCTTAATTATCATTTTAACAAGGTTGAAGATGATTTTTCTCTCATGAAGCTAGAAGTTGTAATACAGTGGTCCAGGCCTTGTGCAACAGTCCTCAGTCCCTGACCCATTCTGTCCCTCAGACGTCCTTGATCACAGATTCCACCCTCTAGATCTCCTTACAGTTGCAATTTGGTCCTTGCATCTCCACCCTTTATCTCCAAATCATAGATTTATTAAATAAATATTTTATATTTAATTTATTGAATTAAACAAATGTTTTATTAAAGTTATTGGTATTTTTAGAGGATCTTTGCATCCATCTTTTTATGAGTCAGCCATTACTAGATAAAGCTGAGGTAACAAACCACTCCAATATGTCTGTGGCATACAAGAATGTTATTTTTTTCTCACTCCCCAGAAAATTACACGTTGACTGCAGTTCTGTGCCTCCACTCCGATGTCTCCATCATCCTGGGATCCAAGCTGAGAGAGGAGCCCTTATGTTATATTATTAAAGGGAAAAGGGCAAAACAGCTGGTGAAATTCAGCAATAGCTCTAAACCTTTTGCTTGGAACAGTTATATAGGGTCATACTCACATTTCATTGATCAAACCAGTTATGTGGCCAAGCTTGTTATTAGTAAGTTGAGGAATCATATTTCTCCCACAGGAAGATACTACACATCACATGACAATGGACAGGGATATATGATCTTCTTACATGGAAGGGGGATGTAAATAACTATTCAATCTAATCTACCAAAATAATCATAAGTGAGATTGTTTGGTAATGCTCATTTTAGTTTTATCTTTGTCAGGTTTCATGCTGCTTTTTTCTAGGTATGCTAGCCTTATAAAATAAATTGAAAAGATTTTCAGATTTTTTCCTGGAATCACACACACACACACACACACACACACACACAGAGTCAATTCTCATTATCCTTGGTAGTTAGTTTCAATCAAGTCACCAAAAACACTGAATTAGTGAATACTAAACCATTGCTCCTAGGACAAATACAGCATTGGATTTCTGTGAGCCTCTGGTCCCATTTTCGTTAACCAATAAATACACAAAGTTGTTTTATGTGTGTTTGTTTAAAGACACCTTATTTAATATATATTTTTGATTCATTAACATTGAACTCAGTCAACAACACTATAACCCACACCTGAACAAAGCTTCTCTAACACCTGTGTTTTCTCCAGACACATCATGGCCTTTTTGCACTTAGGAACGCTAGACAGCACTTCAACGCTACCTTTAGGGGCCATTTTAAACAACGAAATCATCAAAAAGCACAAACATGTGGAAAACGAGGCATTAAATATACTGCAAAAAGGACACGTTTACATTATGAAAGCTGAACTCCCCATTTCCCCCATAACCCCAGCTCCTGGCAACCACCATTTTACTCTATTTCTATGAGTTAGGTTTTTTTTTAAAATGAATTTATTTATTTATTTATTTTTGGCTGCGTTGCTGCGCGCGGGCTTTCTCTAACTGTGGTGAGCGGGGGCTACTCTTCATTGCGGTGCGCAGGCTTCTCATTGTGGTGTCTTCTCCTGTTGTGGAGCCCGGGCTCTAGGGACGCGGGCTTCAGTAATTGTGGCTCGTGGGTTCTAGAGTGCAGGCTCAGTCGTGGCATTTGGGATCTTCCCAGACCGGGACTTGAACACGTGTCCCCTGCATGGGCAGGCGGATTCTTAACCACTGTGCCACCAGGGAAGTCCCAGTTTGTCTGTTTTTAGATTCCACTTATAAGTGGGATCATATAGTATTTGTCTTTCCTTGCCCAACTTCGTTCACTTAGCATAATGCCCTCAAGGTCATCCAAGTTGTTGCAAAAATCAGGATTTCCTTCTTTTTATGGTTAAATAATATTCTACTGTATACATACACCACATTTTCTTCATCCATTCATTTCTCAATGGATACTTAAGACCTCACTTTTAATTTTACAAATGTTTATGCTTTTAAAATTCTTTCCATATATTTATGTTTAGATTAAAGGGTTTTTTTTTTTTTTTTTTTTTGATGTGGACCATTTTTAAAGTCTTTATTGAATTTTTTTTTTTTTTTTTTCGGTTCGCGGGCCTCTCACTGTTGTGGCCTCTCCCGTTGCGGAGCACAGGCTCCGGACGCGCAGGCTCAGCGGCCATAGCTCACGGGCCCAGCCGCGGACATGTGGGATCTTCCCGGACCGGGGCACGAACCCGTATCCCCTGCATCAGCAGGTGGACTCTCAATCACTGCGCCACCAGGGAAGCCCCTATTGAATTTTTTTGTTACAATATTGTTTCTGTTTTTTCCATGTTTTGGTTTTTTGGCCTCAAGGCATGTGGGATCTTAGCTCCCCAACGAGGGATTGAACCTGCACCCCCTGCATTGGAAGGCAAAGTCTTAACCACTGGACCTCCAGGGAAGTCCCACTTTAAAGTTTTTAAAGCTGGGCATATTGGAGGTAGAAATACTGCCTGCACAAGGGTCAATTCTGATACCTCAGTGGATGCAACTCAATTCCTATACATAAGTGGAAAGGTTTTGTTGATTTTGAGGGAGCAAAATAATGGAGATCTTTCAGCTGTAAAGGTTGGAGGTACCAAGGAATGATTATTCCCTTCAGCCAGTTACAGAAAAGGACCTACTCCTGACACTCTTCCTGAGTTAAGATGAACAACTGGATATAATTTACATAAAAGTTTTTGATCTCTATGGAAGAAATATACATTTCTTAATAATAATACTAACTATTATTAGTGTTGTTGCTGTTGGTATTTTCCATATCATACTATTTCTTTAAAATTGTTTACAATGTTCAAAGAATTACCCATATGTGCTTAGATTACGTTTTGTTGAAAAGAAATAGTCATACGATGCAACTAACCAGAAGAGATGCTAATATTTTTAGGGTTTTCATCTTTGTCCATAAATTGAAAATCACAGTACTGAGGGACATAATATGATTTGATTTTAGTAAATATGTCAATTAAAATTGCATAATATAATTTCAAACTAACATTACACAAAGACCTTTAATTTTTTTCCTTTCATTTGGTTTTCATGGTAAGGGTCAACCCTGTTCTAGTGAAATGACTCACCCAGCAGTATCAGCCAGAGCACCATCTGTCAACAAGTCAGTTAAATTAACCTTTGCACTCTGTACAAAAAGATATAGGGGACTAGCTCTAATAATGTTAGCTTTGATAACACAGGCTTTCCATGTTAACACCTAGATCAACACTGTCAATTAATTTCACACGGATTCTTAAGCAACATTTTAGTGATAACAGTGTTCAATCCATAAACACACTGAGTTGCATTAAACAAAATCAGTCCAAAAGAGGAAATGTTCCCTATGATATTATCACTCTGCTGAAATATTCATTTCCTAAGTAAAATCTTATTAGCTCAGCAAGATAACTAAAATGTTTAAGGAACCATTTTGCAGATTTTTTCCCCTTTCTTCAATACACTAAAATTGGCAACAGACCAGGATATTGTATTTAAGAAATTAAACTAAATTCATTTAATAAACCATGAAAGGGAGTCACACCCAGTGATGAGTCTAGATTACTATTTCCTTATTACCTATAGTCTATGATTTATTTTACTTTCAAAGGAAGAAGGTAAATGATAGGAGGCTACCTACCAAAGTTTATTACCCCAAAATATTTCCTTTATTCTATGGCCCATATCAAGTCTTTTCACAAGTTCTGCAGAGGTGTCTTAGAGTCCACCACAGAGGAATGAGATTAAGTGTTGGGAGGAAGGGAAGAGGAGAAAGAAGGCAACAAAGTAGAGCTATAAGGCCCACCACCTTTTCAAAAACCAGAATAGCTTCATATGTTTTATATGTCATGATGCTAGAAGATTTTATGTAGAAAATGATTTAATTTTGAAAATCTTGAAAACTATAGGTCTAAATATTTTGATTTCCTACTTGAGGGAAAGATGGTATAGCATATGAAATAAAAGGTCTTTTCTTGTAGGTAAAAATTGGGATGAAGAATGCAGCAAACTTTTAAACGTTATAGTAACAGCTGGCTTTGTGTATTGAAGATATTCCTACTCCATAATAGTAGTTTTGAATGGTAATTCACATTTTGTTTTGTTTTGACCTCCAAAACAAGATAGAATATTACAATATAATCAATAAGATGAATATTCAGGAATTTAGAATTTCTGCATGTAAGAAAATTAATTCACCGGTCACCACAAGAAGCACTTTATTAAGCACTTACTGAAGATTATTAATGATGTTTGCACTGAAGGACAGTTAGACTTAAATCCAATTATGTACGTTTCTCTAAAATGAAGTTGTATAGATGGAGACTGCCCTCGCAATAGGTATTTCGCCACTTCTTTGCTGAAAGCATTTTGATTTTCTTTGCCCAATTTTAAATGTCCATGATGTTTGGTAAAGATTGGATCCCTACCCAGACCCAAAGGGTGTTTCCTGATTGGTTTCTAAGTTGATTGTGATAGTATTCTTTTGCTTGTTAATTGTTCAGTAATGTGATGCAATTCTGGCCAATGAGACATGAAGGCTACATGCATAGAGATTTGTGGGAAATTTTTAATCTACCTTAAAAAGGGAAACAAGACAGGGAAACTCCTTCTCACATTTAACCTGAATATGATACTGATGTTGTCATGATGCAGCAATATGGTGACGACGGTAGAGAAGAAAGATGGATCCTTATTAACACAATTGAGTCACTGACTTAACCTTGAAACCACCTACTATGCAAGGTTTTGTTATATGGTACAATATAGATCCACTTATTATTGTTTATAGCCAAAATTATCTCACATGGTACAAAATATTTGCTACATCATGGACATGAGTTACAAGGAATGATTTATTAAGCAAAGAAAATCAGCCAGAGGAATAGCATTATGTTTCTCTATAATGTTGATGTGGAAAAGTAAATGAGTGAGAATGTCCAGGAAAACGTGAAAAAGAAATAAAGAAGGTAGACTAGCCCAACCACATATTAAAGAGCTATCCAGAATATAGTGTAATAATAGAGTTGTGTGTATATAGGCACTTACTGTATCATAAAAATTTCATGTCAAATCAGTGGAGAAAAGACATATTAATAAATGGGTTGAGATAACAGGCCAAATTCCTTCCTCTTTCCTTACACCAAAACACATTCGAGAAGAATAAGACAGTTATACAAAAAAAAAGGAGAAAAAGATGAAAGAGATAATTCAAGCACTAAAAATAATTAGAGGGTTTTCTAGAAGTGTCATCTTGGAGTTGGGGTATATTTTCTGAGCACCGTTAAAGAACATGGAACATTGGTTTAATATTGGTTTGAGAGAACACCCATCAATAAAATTCTTACATTAACAGAAAAAAAGGAGAAAAAAGTATATGATCATCTCAATTAATACAGGAAAAGCATGTGATAAATTTTAATATCCAATCATGATTTTTAAAAAAGCTTTACCAGCTAAAAACAGAAGAAAACTTTGATTATCAGAAAAATAGTGCTACCAAAAAATCTATACAAACATACTTAATGGTGAAATGTTGAAAGCTTTCCCTTTGAGATAAGGAAAAGAATAGGATATTCACTCTCACCACTTTCATTCAACATTGTACATGAAGTCTTTAACATTAAGACAAGAAAAATCAATGTTGTAAGGATTTCAAAGGAAGAAATAAAATATCACTGTTAACAACATGATTATTATATAGAAAGTCCAAAATAACCCATAGATAAATTATTAAAATCATTGTGAATTTGTCAAGATTTCTTTATAAGAATTAATACTCATATTATCATATTAATACTTATATGCTATAATATTAATACTACATAAGAATTAATTGCATTTCTATAAATAAGCAACACAACTAGGAAATAAAATTTTCAATAAAAAATATCATTTGTAATAGCATCGCAAATATGAAAACATTTAAGAATAATTTTAACAAAAGGTCTTCGAAAACTCTATGGAGGAAATGATAAAATATTATAGATCATAGAAGTAATTTAAGATCTATATAAGTAGAGGGATATACCCTGTTAATGGGTTCAAAGACTCAATATTCTGAAGATGTTAATTCTCCCCAAATTATCTACTGATATAATGTGATCCCAATCAAAACATATACATTTTGTAATGGAACCTGACAATATGTTCTAAGATTTATATGGAAATGCAAAGGGACAAAAAAGTCAAGACATTGCACATGTACAATGGACATATGCATGAACGTTCACAGCACTAATGATTTAATGACAAACCAATGGAAACAACCAAATGGATAAATCAAATGTGGTTTTGTCATACAATTGCACAGTATATAACAATGAAAGTGAATAAACTCCATAAATCAACCTGGATGACTTACAGTTAAGCAAAATACGTCAGACACAAATTACTGTCTGAATCAATACAAAATGTTTAAAAACAAGCATAATTAATGTTGGCAATGCAAGTTTAATCACCAAAACCATAAATAAAAATAAGGAGCTATGGGGCTTCCCTGGTGGCGCAGTGGTTGCGCGTCCGCCTGCCGATGCAGGGGAACCGGGTTCGCGCCCCGGTCTGGGAGGATCCCACATGCCGCGGAGCGGCTGGGCCCGTGAGCCATGGCCGCTGGGCCTGCGCGTCCGGAGCCTGTGCCCCGCAACGGGAGAGGCCACAACAGAGGGAGGCCCGCATACCACAAAAAAAAAAAAAAAAATAAGGAGCTATTACTACCAAAATCAGGATGGGGGTTTTCCTTTGCAGAGAAGGGAAGGAGAGAGTAATGACTGGGATGAGGCATGAGAGAACTTCTTAGTGCTATCATTATAAATTGGTGATTCGTTTGTGATAAATTATTGAGTTATTCATTTGTATTCTCTGCAGTTTTCTGTATATATGTGATGGATTTCATGATAAAAATAGGCTAATTTTGCTATACATAAATTTAAAACTTCTGAAAAGTAGAAAACTAAATAAAAAGACAATGATAAAAGAAATAATAAATTGAGAAAGTATTTTCCCACATGTGATAGGCAAAGGAATTATAAATCACCAAGATGAAGGTTTGTTCTTTTGTATTTGGGTTTCTGTTTCCCTGGCCCTCTAAAAACCTTAGACCTTCAAGCTACCTTTCTGCCAATGTTGGAACCAGCACACTAGAGTTTTGAGGTTTTTCACTATTAGCACCATAATAAATGAAGCATAGTTAACTGTGCAGAAAATCTATGGAGTCGGTGTCTTTTTGTCTTTGATAAGAAAGACATATACTCCTATATTTTCCCCTAAATTTTTTTTCAAAGAGACTACTTAAGTGGGGAAATCATGTGAAATAAATGGGTGTTTGGATGTAGCTAACACTGAATTGAGATTTATTTACAATTTAAAAGAATGGGCTGGGCAAAAACGGCTGTGCTTGGCATATGGGAAATGGGGCTCAGCAAAACGAAAGTGGTAGAATAGATAAAGAAGATGTGGTATATATATACAATGGAATATTATTCAGCCATGAGAAAAAAATACATTCTGTCACTTGTGATAACATGGATGAACTTTGAGCACATTATGCTAAGTGAAATAAGTCAAACAGAAAAAGACGAGTACTATATGACATCACTTATATGTAGAATCTAAAAAAGGCAAACTTGTGAAAACAGAGAGTGGAATGGTGGTTACCAGGGGCTGGGGTTGAGGAATAGGATGGATGTTGTTTAAGGGTATAAACTCACAATGAGTAGCGAATAAACCCTGGATATCGAATGGGCAGTATAGAGAATATAGACAACAGTATTGTATTATAATCATCAAACCTGCTAAGAGACTAGAACTTGATTGTTCCAACTACTAAAAAGAAATTATAACTATGTAGTGTGATAGAGGTGCTAAATGGCACTGCTACAATGGCAATTGTACTACAACATATAAATGTATCAAATCAACATGTTGTATACCTTAAATTTATACAATGTTATATGTCAAATAGATTTCAATTAAAAATAAAATAAGATAAAATAAAGAACGTGGCGGAGATCAGAGGAAAGACCTTCTCTATAGGACCACTCTCACTTTTGCTCACTTTATCACCCCTGTTTTCACCGGTCCAGCCAGCGAAGATCCCTCCCCAGACCAGTACTGTTGTATGGAGATGAGCAGAGATCAAAATGGAAAGGTAAAGCACTGGCAGCTCTGAGGCGAAAGAGTGGAACTATTTTCAGGACAGAGTTAGGGAAGGAAGAGTACCTCTAGGTGGGATGTTGAACATCATGGGTAAGAAATATAAAAGACCAGGCATAGGCACAAACATGAGCGAGAGTCTGTGTTCAAAGGACACCAGTGACAATATATTTTTAGACTGGAAAGTCACCGAGAGGTAGATTGGGACACCACGGATACAAAAATAAGGTCAATATTATACATTATCTGTCTGTTAAATTATGCACAGAAATTTGATTGCAGAATCTTAGCCCCAATGAACCCATGGAGAATATCAACGACTCTCCCATTAAATTGAGGGTAAGAACAAGAGAAACAAAGCCACATCATTTTGGTATTGTAATCAAACATTTTTATTTAATGAAATTTAATATTTAAATAAGGTGATTATAATTCTCATTGAACATAAAATCCCCATATTAAATTACCTATATTGATTTCTTTTAGATTTTATTGTCTCCTTCTTCTGATACAGACTCCTGGAACTGTAGCTTAGATAATTACTAGAAATAATGCTCTCACACCAAAAAAAAAAAAAAAAGAAAAAAAAAAGTGCACTAAGGGAATTCTTTAACAAATGAATTAGGGGTTAATGACTTAACATTCAATATCCTATCCAATAATCTGGAACAGAATGATTCATATTTTATGCCCTATCCAGCGAAATTGATTCCCACATTCAGCATGTATATAAGTGCTGGGGGAAAAAGTCTTCCTGACTTTGAAAATAATTCTGTGACTGATGTTTAAAGTATTTTCATCAGCAACTCTGTGAGAACACAGCTTGAGATCTGGCAAGTTTGTGAACCTGACTTATGCGAAGGTTATAATTAAGGATATAATTGGGAAATGTTAACAAGATGTTAAAATGTCTTGTACACAGTTTGACAAAGCCACAGTCAGAAAGAAAGTTAAAGATCAGAGGTGAAAGTCATAAAACCTAGGGAAGAAATACTAAAATAATAATTTTTAAAAGATTAATTCTAGTTTATGCAGTATTTCTACCTCAAGTAACTTAATCTGAAGATATGTTCTCTCACACTCACAAAATGACACATACAAGAATGTTCATTATAGCACTGTTTTTCATAGTGGAAAACTGCAGGCAACGAAAACATTCATCAATAGAAGAACAGATAAATAATTTTCAAATCCCGATACTGGGATAATATAAAGATATTAAAATAAATAAGGTTGATCTGTATGTGCTGATAGAAAAATGACAGAGATATATTGTATGAAAAAAATTGCAGAACATTCTGATGTGTGACTACCATATGTATAGTACTTCTATGTATCAATATATGTATAGAAAAAGCTTGGGGACTTTATTACCAAGCCATTCTTAATGATCTGGACATGAGGTCACCAGGGAATTTCACTACCTATGTTACATATTTTAATAATGTTAAATTTTACACAAATTCACATTATATTGTATTTAGGGAAAAAAGATGAAAAAAAGAAAAGGTCATTAGATTTGACATCCAGGTTGCATTTGCAATAGGCTAGTGGTGAAGGTGGATGGTATATAGGGCAAGACCTGTATCAGATTGTGTCCAAGGCACAATTAGACTTATGTCTTTTTCAGAATTCATTGACTTTCATGACAAGGTCTTGCTGGGGGATAGCCATACTAGTTTTGGGGCCCTAGACCTGACCTTCCTACAATAGACGAAAGTAAAATAATTTTCTTCATAAAGCAAATATGAGAATAATATTATTCAGGTGTAATTTTGTTGAAATAATCATCCCATTATAGTATTTCATAGAGGTGGGAGTCCCTCTCTGTTTTAACCAATGAGAAGCATTGGATTTTCAGAGTTAATATAAGAGAGCAATGTTACTAGGAAACTTATTTTTCTAATATATTTTATACTGATAACGCCATCTTTGGGGGTTGTATTGTTGTTGTTTGTTTAAGTAAATTTTATATTAAATTACGATGATATAATATTGTAAATATATAGCTCAATTTTTTTTCAAGTAAGCACACCTAGAAACAACCACCCAGATAGAGATATAGAACCTTACCAGCACCACAGAAGCGTCCCATGAACCTCTTCACAGTCTTAATTTTCCATACGTTAACACTGTTTGGACTTCTCTTATCATGAATTAGTTTTGCATGTTTTTGTAATTTATATAATTTTATCCATGCAGCATGTACTCTTTTGAGTCTGGCTTCATTCACTCATTCATGTTGCAAGAAGCAGTGATCCATCCATCTTCGTAGTTGTGTATTACTCCATTCATATGAATACACCCAATGCATTATCTTCTATTTATGAGCATTTGGGTTTCTTCATTTGATGCTTTTATTAATAACACTGCTATGGATGTTGCTGTGAATACAGTTTGAAGACATATACATATTTCTTCTGGGTAAGTATTTAGAGGTAAACCTGTTGTAACATGGGGTTATAAAAGTCCAACTTTACAGATTATGCCAAATAATTTCCAAGGCAGTTGTGGTACCAATTTACACTCCCACCAGCATATGGAAAATACTTTCTCCCAGTTTTTACTTGACTTTTCACTCTCTTAAACATGTCTTTTGATGGATAGAAGCTTTAATTTTAATTAAGTCTATTTTATCAATCTTTTCCTTATGATTAGTGCTCTTTGTATACTGTTTAAGAAATTTTTGCCTACCGCCAAATTTATGAATTTATTATATGATGTTATCTTCAGGAAGTTTTATTATTGTACCTCTCATATTTAGGGCTACAAACAATCCATCTATAATAGATTGTTCAAATGATATGTGGTAGAGGTCAAGATTCTCTTTTTTTCATTTTATTCACATCAATATTCACATCAATATCCATCTATCCCAACACAATTTATTAACAAGATGATCCAATGCAACGTCATCTCTATCACAAATCAGGTGACTGTACATGTATCAGGGTATTTCTGAACTATATTCTGTTCCAGTCCTCTATCTATCCCACTGTGCTAATTACGCTACTTTTAAAAAGCAGTTCAAATCTCCCAACTCTGTTATTCTTTGTCAAGATTGTCTCACTTACTCTTGATCCTTTGCATTTCCACATAAATTTTAGAATTAGCTTGTTGCACTGCCCCTTCGCTGTGGAATGAATGTTTGTGTCTGCCCCCAGCCCCCCAGGGCAAATTTATATGTTGAAGCCTAATACCTAATGTGATGGTATTTGGAAGTAGGACCTTTAGAAGTGATTGTTGATCACTTCTAATGAAGAATTAATGTCATTATGAAAGAGACCTCAGAGAGCTGCCTTGTCCCTTCTGCCTTGTGAGGACAGAGGGAGAAGGCAGTCTATGAATCAGGAAGCAGGCACCTTGATCTTGGATTTCTCAGCCTCCAGAACTGTGAGGAATAAACGTCTGTTGTTTATAAACCACCAGCCTATGGTATTCTGTTAGAGCAGCCCAAACAGACTAAGATATGGTCCCCCACCACTGATTGCTGGGAGTTTGATTCAATTTGCTCATTCTTGAGTCTTTCAAACTATGAGTATATTTTAAGACTGTTCGAATTTCTTTAGGAATACTGTGTAGTTTGTAAAGTAGACATTTTACACGTCTTGTTAGAATATTATTAGGTAGTTGATGCATTTTTAAACTATTATGAATACTTTTAAATTTTAATTTACTATTTGTTGCTGCTAAATAGAAATCAATTGGTTATTGTATATTGAATTGCATCCAGTAATTTTTTCTAACAGGCCATTAATAGATTTCTTGCATTTTCTGTGTGTACAACCTGCTCTAACTGGGAGTAATTATAATTTTATTAATTTCTTCTCAGTCCATGTATTTTTAATATATTTTTCTCACCTTATTGCCCTTCTAGGACATCCAATACAATGTTAAATAAAAGTGGTAATTACAAGTAGCCTTATTTTTTCTGAAGATGGAAGGAAAGCTTTAAAAGGATCATAATTAAATATGATTTTCCATGTTTTGTTTTGTTTTTATAGATGTTCTTTATCAGATTAAGAGTATTCCCATCTATCCCCTTCTATTCCTTGCTTTCTAAGAACTTTTCATTTCTTTTATTTCCTTTTTTCAAGCACATTTAACTGGTTTTTAAACGTATCAAATACTTTTTCACCTTTTAGTTTGACCATATGCTTTTTCTTTAATCTGCTAATTTGGTGAATTAAATTAATTGAATTTTGTTTTGTTTTGTTTTGTTTTGTTTTTTGTGGTATGCGGGCCTCCCTCTGCTGTGGCCTCTCCCGTTGCGGAGCACAGGCTCCGGACACGCAGGCTCAGCGGCCATGGCTCACGGGCCCAGCCGCTCCGCGGCATGCGGGATCCTCCCAGACCGGGGCGCGAACCCGGTTCCCCTGCATCGGCAGGCGGACTCCCAACCACTGCGCCACCAGGGAAGCCCCAAATTAATTGAATTTTGAATGTTAATCCACATTTGCATTCCTGGCACAATTGGTTCTGACTTCATATATCACTGAATTTGATAATATATTGTTTATTTTTTATGCATCTTGTTAATGAATGAATTTGGGCAGTAATTAGCATTTTGTAGTGCCCTTGTCAGATTCTGACAGTAGGTTATGTTAGCTTTGTAGAAGAACCTTGGAATTTTTTTTTTTTTTTATGGAAGAGAGTATATTATTAGTGTCATTTTATTTGTTACTTAAGTATTTAGAAGAATTCAGTGGACTTGGAGTTTGCTATGAGAGTAGGTTTTGAATTACAGACTCAAATCTTTATTAGATATAGAATAATTCTGATTTTCCATTCACTCTTACTCAGTTTTGTTAAACGATGTTTTCAAGGTATTTCATTTAAATTTTGAAATTACTGACATAACATTGTTTGTAATATCTTCCTATAATTTTTCAACGTGTATAGCATCTATAGTAACATCCCTTTTAAAATTTCTGATATTATTTTTGCCTTCTATATTTTTTCCTTGGTCCAGGGGTTTATCAATTTTGTGATATTTTCAAGAATTGACTTTTGGTTTTGTTGATTAATTTTATGCTTGTCTTCTATTTACTGGACTTCTGTATGTATCATTATTATTTTTTCTTCTACTTTCTCTGGATTTAATTTGCTGTTCTTAACAGCTGCTTCAGATAGATACATAGAGTGTTGATTTCCAGCATTCTTTTTTAATACATGCATGTGAGTCTAAGTTTTTTATCTATGCATGGCTTTAGTTGCATCCTGCATATTTTGATATACCAAATATGTTGTCATTCATTTCCAAGTATTTTCTACTTTTCATTGTGATTAATTCTTTGATCAGTGGTTTATTTATAACTATATAGATTAATAACAAATATTAAGGGAGTTCTTTTTCTGTTTATCTTTTTGTTGCAGATTTCTAGCTTAATTCTACTTTCTTCAGAGAATATAATCTCCTTTGAAATTTAATGAAACTTGTTTCATGGTCCATTGGTTAACACTGGTAACTTTCCAAGTATACTTGAGAAGAGTATATTTTATAGTACTGGGGTTCAGTATTCTGCATATATCAATTAGGTCAGGTTTATTAATGATGTTATTCAATACCAATCAGAATCCCAACAAGGTTCAGTTATACATTCATAAAAATTTGATTTAAGGGGGGAGAAACAGAAAAGGTCAGGTCCATCTCAATGTATTTTATTACCCTCAGGACTTTGGCTCACAAGTCCTGACTTCTTTTATTGCTTTCTAATGTCTTTAAACAACTGTTCTTTGTATTTTATCCAGCTTTTATAGTTGTTCTCAGTGAAAGGGCTATTCTGATGTAAGTTATGCTACCATAACTGAAAATGGAACTCCCCAGCCACCGTATTTTCACTGATGGCATTACAATTCCCAACCGAACAAGCTATTTTCCTAAAAATAGCACAAAATAAATCTATTTCTAGGATGAAGAAAGTTTTCATTTTGCTTGAATTTATTACATAATTATTTAACTAGTGTGTTTCTAGAAAACAGAATGGATAATAAGAGAATATAAACCAAAGCTTTTTCAAGAGTATAGGGATTATTTGCATGTAGGGAATGGCAGCATTTACCTCAAATCATCACGTTTCACAAGGACTCACCCACCTATAGGTAGAGCAAATCGTTTTTCTTTCAGAGACATGTTGCTCATGGCTGAGCCAAAGCTAAGCAAGACTAACAGAACATGGGAACCTCATGCACACCAGCACCAGTAGGTTTTCTGCTATAAGCCAAAATGATTAATGTATGATGGAGATATGTGTGGTGACTGTAAATATGTATGTATTTGCATGAGCATGCCTGTGTGGCATGACTGTAGGTATACATATTTATGTACATACTGTTTGTATAATGGCCTATATATGGCCAGTTTATCTGTAGGCATCTGGTGAGAGCTAGATGTGGGTTTGTGCATACTTGTGGGGCCTCTCAGCACAGGTGTGTACACCTAGCATGGGTCAACATGTGTCTGTAGGCCATTGTGTCCAAGAAGATGGGTTCAGGGATCTGGGATGGAGGTATCCCAAGATGGGGATATGGGACGAGGAAAGGGTCACTTGAAAGTCTAAACACTGAATATTAGTATGCTTTGGCAACTTTATGACCAACACACTGTCACCTAATCCCTTATGCTTATATCCATTCTCCTAAAGGTCTTCTGCCTTAGTATACAGAGAACATTCCAATTTCTGCGGTAAGAGAAAACCTTACGTGGGCCTTGACTTCTGCAAAACAACCAAACTCCTATCATCTTCTGCCCCAGAATGTGGACCTCCATCTTTGTGTTCTCAGCTGCTGTTCCTAGTTCAAATAAAAATATCTGACCACAAATATGCCCTCTTCCCATAGACTCTTGTTATATCCATGAACTGTATCAGACTAAACACTGCTGGGGCATGCTATGATCTTTTGGACATTATTTTCTGCAAGCACACCACACATTTCCTGTTCACTCTCCTCTACCTACTATTACAGCCCCAGTGTACCTTCTTACCATTAGGCTCAGAGGAACTTGTGGTTGAGTCTACATGAGGTACAATAGTAATGATCATTCATAAAACTCATGAAATTTCATAATGCTATGCTCATTCACAATTTCTAGGGCCAGCAAATACGTCTATATTCTAAGCCTAAATTCAATAATAGAATATTTTAATTGATTTTAATATGAAGTAGGAAAGATAGGGGATGATTTAAAATATTTATTGTGGTAATTTCTTGTACATTTCCTGCCCAAATTAATTGATATTAGAGAAAAAATTCAAAGGAAGATTCAAATATACTCATAATAAAAATGATAATCTCTAGAATTCTAATGAAAAAATTTACTATTATAAGTTTTAAGAAATGGGAAAATCCCTGGAAACAATCTAAAATAAGAGATTTTGAAATTGGCCAAATCTTGTATGGAATGAATGTAGTGACCACAAGGAGACAACGTGGGTTCACTGAAAACAAGTAAGACTAAAATAATTTAATATCCTTCTTAGTGAGTATTTGTATGTTAGTATTCTAAGTGAATGTTGTTGGTAGTGTTTCTTGATTTCAATAAGAGTCATTAAATGTAACTTTCAGAATCATTATGGAGAAAGTGCAGAAACATGGACTAAAAATAATTAGGTAGATTTACAGCTGGTTGAACTGCCAGATCCAAAGAGTAGTAGTTGATGAATCAGCGTTAACTTGGGCCAGATAACCTGGTAAGTAGCTAAAGATCCTATGGACTTGGCAGCCCTTGGGGGAGTGTTGTTGCTCCTAAGTTTCCCTCTGGTTCCATCTAGTGGCTGATTATGCACTAATCAATTGTCATTGCATTAATCTTGCTTTGTGTTTACATTGAACACTATTTATTTAACAGAGCTGTGATTATATAACTTCATGTGGGGCCACCTAGTGGTGCATCTTACATTGTCAAAGATTAGAGCAAGTCTATCTTCAGGACCTGGGTTATGCTCCAAGTCTGTAGGTATAAGCCAACCGAGTCCACTCAGGAGAATCAGAGTAAGGAATCACTTTACATTAAATACCGTGCAACTCCCATGAAGTGTTTTTTGTTTTCTTCTTTGAGGCACAGCTTTTCCTGCATCACAAGTTTCTTCTGATTCCCCTCATATCCTTCAGCTCTTTTCTCCTTGTATTGTGTCCTGATTTACCTCTCGTTATATAGTAACCCTAGCACAAATGTTAGCCCCACTTTGTGTTTGCTTGGAGTTTTGTGGATTATAAGCACATTTCTTTTTTTTAAAGATTTATTTATTATTTATTTATTTTATTTATTTTTGGCTGCATTGGGTCTCAGTTGCGGCATGCAGGATCTTCGTTGAGGCAAGCGGGCTCTTCGATGCAGCATGTGGGATTCTCTCTAGTTGTCGTGTGGGGGTTTTCTCTTCTCTAGTTGTGGCGCACAGGCTCCAGGGCGCGTGGGCTCTGTAGTTGTGGTGCACAGGTTCCAGGGCGTGTGGGCTCTGTAGTTTGTGGCACGCAGGCTCTCTAGTTTAGGCACACGAGCTCAGTGGTTGTGGCATGTGGTCTTAGTTGCCCCGCGGCCTGTGGGATCTTAGTTCCCTGACCAGGGATCGAACCCACATCCCCTGCATTGTAAGGCGGATTCTTTACCCCTGGACCACCAGGGAAGTCCCTAAGCACATCTTTATATGTCATTTTATTTAAATAGACAGGGAGATTGGGAATATCTCCTGGAAGATGAAAGACACTAAGGCTCAGGGATGTTAAGAATACTAATCAAGCTGTCACAGTTGGTTCATCATGAAGCTTGAGCTCCAGCCCGGTCTTTTTTAACAGCGTTTCTTCAACATGTATTTTTTTCAGCTTTATTGTGGTATAACTGACAAATAAAATAATAAGATATTTAAAGGGTACATCGTGATGATTTGATTCCAGCCCAGTCTTTTGAAGAATCATCTAGGTCCCCTTCTCCTTTATCATACTGCTCAGCAGAAAACTCCCAGTGTCCCCAGTAATCTAAGCAGGGAGCTTCTTGAGTGCTTTCACCTTCTCTTCTAGCCATGATTCCAACACATCAATTTTGATAAACCTAGTCATGGAGACGAACATGCCCCATGGATCACCGGGACAAATTCCTCAAAGCGCAGACTCTAAGGGTCTCAATTTAAACTAGAATACAGTTTTTCCCCAAAAAACTTCTCTAGTAACCACAGCAAAAACTATCTGAACCCCAATAATTTGTACTAGACAGAGGCTCCTTATACTTTTACTTGACAACACCCTTTTCTTACCTGCTAACGGCAACCTGCCATAGTATTTCAGGAATGAAGAAAGTTTCCAAAGCTCCTTGAATACACAATCAACACCAGTCTTCAGCACCACCATCATCATACTTATCATCACAGATAATAGTTATTGAACAATAACCATGGCCAATAACCGTGCCCAATGCTGTTACACTCGTTCTCAGCTAATCCTTCATAACCCTGAAAGGAGTTACTACGTTTAGACTGAGTCTTTTCTTAGAAAAGCTACGAAATCAACAAAAATCATGGAGATAGTAAATTCTAGAGCTGGGATTTGAAACTGGATCTGTCTCACACATCTAGCACCCAATATAACATCTCTTACAGGTACTCAATTCATGCAACAGCAACAACAGCAATAAATAGCTTCCCCCTGCTCTCACTGTATAATAGATTTCTGCTTGAGATGAAATATTGAACCAAATGATCATTTGGTCTTTCCAGCTCTTTAGATTCTATGAACCAAATGATGAACCTTGCCCTACACAAGCCTGAGAAGTAACAGAGTTTTGGTAAATGTGTGAAGCATAAGCCAGACCACATACTTCTGTGATGAAAAACATTAATTCCAGAGCTGCAGCCAAGAGGGTCTTGCTTTTAGTTTGAAAGAAACTTTATGTTACACAATAAACCAGATGGAAACATCAATGATAATATTTGCCAACATGGCTCAGCACACTTTAGCAGAGAATTACCAAGCTCCTGTCATGATGAAAAGGAAATTGGAAGGCAGTCAAGTGATATCATCCCCTGTACATTGATCCAGTGCTGCAGGTTTTGGATGATTTGCTGTTAAATTCATCTTTCCACATCACTGTTTCTTGAGGTTTGGATTTTTTGTGAGCTATATGGCTTGTGATTTAAGGGACATAAAAGAAAGTTCTTTTGAAAAAAGAACTTATTAAGGAAACAAAAATAGAGCTAGTTACGTTGTTAAAATATTTGGGGTTGAACAACATCTTTTTAAGTGATAACATTATGGTAAGTAATGTTTAACAGACGCATGTAGGATAGTGGATTTCTCTCTAATGGTGCAAGAACGTTTGCATGAAGTAAGTAAAATTAGGAAAATCCTGAAAATATGACCAAAAATGGTACTCACAATCTTGATTGTCATATATTTTGATATACGAGGCTTTAATAAGTCTGCAGTGAAGGTATTATTTGATGAAGGCTTAAGTTTTTAGATTTCCTCAAGGTTATAGAAACAAAATCCAGTTTCAATGGATTAAGTGACAGTGCAAAATACCTTACTGTCTAGTTTCGTTGCTCTCTAATGCTATTTTCACAAAAATTACTGATGACACTGCATTAACAAGTTTCATTTTTACTGTCAGATATTTTATGTGCCTGTCCAGATGCAATTATAAGTTGAAAAATCAAAATTATAAGCGATATATCATGTCTAAAATAACCATTACTTTTCCTAAAATGTTACTAAAATAATTCTCAAATAATACTTATTGGTTCTTTTGAATTTGAATATGTGGAGTAAATCACACTGACCAAAATTAAAGGTACATAATAACTAATTGATAAACATTTAAATTAGTGGCTGGAAGGTAGGTGAAATTAATATTTCCAAAGTGGACTCACAATTCATTAACCATAATTGTCATTTTCTACTATGCTGATGGAAGAAATCTATTTCATTTAAAGTTAGATGGACATGTTATGTGAGTGAGCCACTAATTTCCTCATCGGCTTATATAAAAATCGTCTACCAGGGAAATTGGAAAAAGCATGCCTTTAAGTTTGTTCCCAATATACAGAATCACTCTGTTACTCTCACTCCACCTCCAATAATCCAGTTACTGAATCCTAATAGTCGTTTCTACCTATACTCTTGCCAGGTCAGGCCGGAGTATTATTCCATTTATCAATGAAAACACACCACTAACTGGTGATTTTATTACGTATGAACATGTTCCAAGGAGCGATAGACCTTTGATTTAGAACGCTGAATCACGAGCTACTGTTGCGTCTGGTGAAAGCTAAGGCTGTTCAGTTTTCAGCTTCAGGTGATAAGATATTGATCTGCCCCCGCTACCTCAAGCCAGTAATCAAATACAATGTGGCCACAAGGTGCTTATGGTGACTGGATGCCTCTGCAGGAGGCATATGGAGCTAAGAACATTACTTAATCCCTGTGAACAAGGTCTACCATAGTCCTTAGAGACATCGACACCCTTGTGTTCACCAGATGCTTAAAGAGAGTTGTAGTGGGGTCACAGATAAAGAAGAGCCTTGGGCTCAGATCTGTATAACTCATAGGTTATATATAAGCTCCTGAAGAGGAAGTATTGTTGAAATATTTATCTTTCATATCATCTGAAACAGGTTGGGCTCACAGCAGGCATTTAGTACATTCTTGCTGACCTGTTTCATTGTTTTGACTCCTGGGCAGCATAATGGCATACAAATAGAAAGTAATATGAGGTCGTGACTGGTATATACGCTGAGACTGGTTTCTGGTTGCTGAAAATAATCAAGATGATGAGGAGAATAAGGGTAGAGGTGTGTGTGTGTGTGTGTGTGTGTGTGTGTGTGTGTGTGTGTGTGTGTGTGTGTGTGTGTTTGTGTGTGTTTGTTAGAGAGGGGGAGAGAGAGAGAGAGAGAGAGGGAAATCATGAGAGAGGTAGACCCTTCCCATCTGTTTCAGGAATACCTATTGTTGCTAGTTTCAGGACTGCATGAAAAGCAAGTCTAAAAGCATTGAATCCATTCCCTTTATTAATCATTAAGTTAATAATTTAAATTTTTGATTAATTAAATTCCCCTTCTTCTACTCCACCAAAAGAAGACACACAGATGGCCAAGAGGTGCATGAAAAGATGCTCGACATTGCTAATTATTAGAGAAATGCAAATCAAAGCTACAACGAGACATCACCTCATACCAGTCAGAATGGCCATCATCCAAAAAGTCTACAAACAATAAATGCTGGAGAGGGTGTGGAGAAAAGGGAACCCTCCTGCACTGCTGGTGGAAATGTAAATCGGTACAGCCACTATGGAGAACAGTATGGAGGTTCCTTAAGAAACTAAAATTAGAGCTACCATATGATCCAGCAATCCCACTCCTGGGCAGAAAAAACATGGTTTGAAAGGATACATGCACCACAATGTTCTTTGAAGCGCTGTTTACAATAGCCAAGGCATGGAAGCTACCTAAGTGTCCACTGACAGATGAATGGATAAAGAAGATGTGGTACATATATACAATGGAATATTACTCAGCCATTAAAAAGAATGAAATAATGCCATTTGCAGCAACATGGATGGACCTAAAGATTATTATACTAAGTGAAGTAAGTCAGAGAGAGACAAATATCATATGATATCACTCATATGTGGAATCTAATTTTTTTAAATGATAAAAATGAACTTATTTACAAAACAGAAACAGACTCACAGACTTAGAGAATGAACTTATGGTTACCAGGGGGGATGGGGGGGAGGGATAAATTGAGAGTTTGGAATTGACATTTACACACTGCTATATCTAAAAGAGCTAACCAACAAGGACCAACTGTATAGCACAGGGAACTCTGCTCAATACTCTGAAAAAACATGGTTTGAAAGGATACATGCACCACAATGTTCTTTGAAGCGCTGTTTACAATAGCCAAGGCATGGAAGCTACCTAAGTGTCCACTGACAGATGAATGGATAAAGAAGATGTGGTACATATATACAATGGAATATTACTAATAGCCTCAAGGGGAAAATAATTTGAAAAAGAATAGACACATGTATATGTATAAGTGAATCACTTTGCTGTACACCTGAAACTATCACAACGTTGTTAATCAACTATACTCCAATATAAAATAAAAATTTTAAAAAAAGAAAAAAAAGTCAAAAAAATTCCCCTCATCTTGGGGTAGGCCAAAATTCTGTAATAAAGAAATTAATATTTCAAAATAAATGTATAACATCTGAATGCAATGCATAGAATAAAAATATATTTAGTTATTAAGTTGTAGCATTTTGGAACTAAAAGAGACCTCAAACATCATTTATTTGAACTCTTTTATTTTATGAATGACAAAATTAAGGTTCAAAGAGGAAAAATAACCTCCCCAAATTCAAACATCCAGTAGGGAGCAAGGAATATTGACTTTTGGTTCAGTGATCCTTGTACCTTACTAGGCTGCCTCACGCTGCACATTAGTGAACACAACAAAGTCACATGGATGGGAACGTCTTTTTCTGTTCTTCATCGGGTACATATATACAGATAATTTCTCCCAAGCCCTGTGATTTATAGTTAATTTTAATCAAATGTAAATTTTATAATCAGTTCTTATAATCATTTACAAAAATGATTTGCAAATTTAACTTTTAGACATTTCACTGGGTAGTTGGTTATTCTCTTTTCATTTTATCCACATTAGAAAGTCCCATCTGTAATACAGGTTCTAAAAGAAGGCTTTGGACTTCTTTTTGTCTGTAAAAGCATCCAGGATAATTTATACTCTTGTAGACACAGAATAGTTGCTTTTGGGCAATATAGGCAACATTTAAAATCATGCTTATCGAAATACAAAAGGAAAGCAGCACTCAGCTTTGTGTCTGCAAAAAATAGTTGCTCAAAACAAATAAAGCTATTATTTTTAATAATAATATTATTATTAGTTTAGGACTCTCACCCTCCAATTTTCCTATCCTGCATCCTTTTCGTATCTGATTTCTGTTGTTTCCATTTTTGTATATGTCATCTACTACTCATTGGTGATCATCACCCTGTGGTTAGGAAATTAGGAAACCAGCTCAACAAAATAATAAAAACACATTTATCTACCATCAAAAATAGATATGCAAGAATTCCTCACAAATTTACATAGTTAAGAGTGGCAGCTATAGCTGTTTGCTTGTTCCCATAATAGGAGGTCCAGGGTTTCATGGTGTTATCATCTGCTGAATCATTTCCTCCAACTTCATATCATTTCTAAAATACAATTGATTTCCTTGGTTTAATGGTTATTTTCTTCTGTAAATGGAATTATTTTTTCTAATGAGAGTAATAGTTTTCTTTCACTCATCAGAAAATAAGGAAATGCATATTTTTTACATACATTTTTAAGCATGAATAAGGTATTGAGTTCAAGATGAGTAAGAAAATATATACTTTGGCTCACATTTCAGGATCTGTATCTTGCCTTTTCTGAAAAAAATCTGCACATTTTAATAATATTTTAATTATATTTTTATGGACATCAAATTATATGTAATGATGTCTTTTGACTCAATAATGGCAGAAATATATAAACTATGAACTCCTGTACACTGAGAAAAAAAAAAGAAACACACTTTGGGCAATAGAAATAAAACTCCTTTCAATGGTTTGCTAGCAAATCGCTATCCTACTTCTAATGCCAGGAGAGACTCAACAAAGATTACCTAATTTATCTTCTATATTACTATTACAGCAGTCTGAGTTTCTCAGTTGCCAAATCATACTTGATTTATATTGAGCTCTTAGGCAACTGAACTCGGGGGTGGGGTTGGGGTTGTTTATTTTGTCGGTTGGTTGGTTTGGTTTGGGTTTTTGCACATGAATTTTAAGGTAATTCTTCCTTATCATACAATAGATCTTTTGAATGTAAATGCTAAAAGTTGTCATCCAAACTATTAGTTATGCCCTAAGCTCTAGTGGTCTGCATATAAAAAACTCACGCATGCCCTTTGTCTTTAACCAATTCTCTTTCTCTCCCCCGCACCCCCCCCCCCACACTGTGGCTGCCTATTTACCTGTTAATACTTCTTGGAAATAGTGATTCAACAGAAAATATGTTTTCTCTTACGCTACATTTTTCTAAATTTTCTGGATTGGCCTTGGAAAAGACTTAGCTGCAACTTAAAACCATAGAGATCTGTGGCAACAATTTCCTAACCTACTTTTTTGGACTCTTGTGAACAAAAGGAATGAAGTCAGTTTGGTGGTGTGACTTTTTCTTAATAAAGCCTAAAGGTTCCTGGAGACCACTGATGCTTTTTCTTTTTCTTGTGTTCACAAACCATAGGCCTGATAATCTATTCTGGAGATGATTCACACATAGAAACCAAAGTTACTTATCGTTAGAAGCCAAATTCTACCTTTTCCCTTTAGGAACTAGTGTTCTGACGTCTCTCTCATTCCCATGACATGTTAAACATGGCTAAGGTAGTTCTTCTGCAAGAACTTTCTAAAGTGAAAGACATCGAGACTAGAGACTTAAAAACTCATTTTAAGAGTCTAACAATGCTTTTTTATGCTATAGTGTGCGTAGGAATCACTTGGGATCTTCCTAAAATGCAGATTTTGATTCAGTGGGTCTGGACTGCGGCTTGATATTTTTCACTTCTGACAAACAGGTGATGCCTCTGCAGCTGATCCCTGAACCATGATTTGTGTAGCAAGGAACTGCACAGTGATGCTCAAACTTGAGTGCTCATTAGAATCACCTTCAGGGCTTTAAAATAAATAGATGTCTGGGTCCTACCCCCTGAGATTCTGATTTAATTGCTCTGGGAAGTGGGCTGGACACTGGGAATTTTAGAAGTCCCCAGGAGATTTTAATGTGCAGCCAAGAGTGGGAATCACTGTCCCTTTCAGCCCTCTCTGTATCACTGCATTTTCTTTGATGCATAGAATGGAAGCAAGTGAGGAATTTCTCTTTCAAAAACAACAAAGAAAACTGCTTTCTTGGGGGCATATCGATGATTATAAAGGCATGCCCAGTTCTACTGCTAGTGTGCTCGGACCCTGCAACTGTCAATGTGGTTCTGGGACCATCACTGGGACTTGTTAGAAATGAAGAATCTAGGACCTCACCGCAAACATTGAGAATCAAAACCTGCCTTTTAACAAGATTTTCCAGGTGATATTTATGCACGTTAAAGTTTGAGACTCTGCTCTAGGAGGCTCTGTTCCCTTGGCAATCGTTCTGTGTCAAGTACACGGTGCAACCAATCAGTCCCGTTATAAAGACCTTGGAAGTGAAGAGGGGAGAGAGAAGAAGCCAATCAACAGTGAATAACTGACAAAGTGCTCCATATAGCCTTGCAAGTCAACTCCAAAATATACTCACAACCAGGATAAATTTCAAATCTGTCAAGGAAGTACTTATATAGCAAAAATAAGTAATAATTATTATTGCTAATTTATGCAGCATTCATTTTTTTCTTTGTTTTGGTGATTAATTGTGTGGGCATGCTCTACAGCTCTACAGCTCTGGATCAGTAGTTCTCAACTGAGGGCAATTTTACTTCCCGGGGGACATTTGCTATTTTGGTTGTCACAACTAGGGAGGGTGTGTGTGTAAGTGGCATCTAGAGGGTAGAGGCCAGATATACTGCTATCAGGGGAACATCCTACAGTGCACAGAATAGACCTCCCTTCCAAAAACAAAGAATTATCTGGCACTAGATGTCAATAATCCACTGAGGTCGAGAAATTCTGCACTACAGTGTATCAGTTTAGGGACACACACACACACACACACACACACACACACACACACACACAAACATATATGCATTTCTTGAAGAGGCAAAATATCACTTGTAAAGTGGAATAAGGTAGTTAAAAATTTCCTCTGGAAACTCACTCCATTATGAAAAGCTGAATGACCAGGATAATAGAATAACAGAGTGATCTCAAGATGTGCAAGTTGGTATAAATGTGTAAGGAGCCCTGGGATGTATAGTTCATTTTCTTAGCGAATGCATTAAACATTACTGACTGGCATTGTAAAAGTAGTCCAGTAACATCTCACTGTTTACTTTTTGGTTCTCATTAGTGTTAAAGTGTTAAAACCCAGTAACCACTTAGTAAGCACCCTCGTGCTTGTGGCATTGAATTAGGCACTCCACAGAGATCAATCCTCGACTTTAATCACTTGTGGGATTAATTTACAATGTGTAAAACACACAATTGTGAAACCTTCAGAGAAGTTCTCTTGGTTGTGCTCTTTGTTTTCATTTCATGTGATCATGTTTAGTCTGTTAGGAGTTGTTGAAGTTCTGCTGAGGAAAACCAATGTTGCAGTATAGATGCATCAGCCAGCCTTGGACGTTGATGAGATTCCTTGTACGGCAACGGGGTCTACTAACTGTTCAGAGCCAGGGCTCTATAGTGAGATGCACAATAGGCATTGATCAAGGCAGTTCTTGGGAATATGAAAACTGGGTAAAGGTAGAGGCCTGGCACCAGGGATCTGGCAGGCTCATGGTGTTGGCCTCCTTAATTTCTCTGCCTCCTACCTAGGCAGTAACCAAAGTTAAAGTTAAGGTTGTCACCAAAGTTCAGGACATATCTTTTGGAGGTATTCCAGGTGACCCTATGGTGTGCTGGAGGAAAGTACTAGACCTTCCAGCAATAGTGTTCTATCTAAAAATGGAAAACAATGAGGTTTGCTAATGATTGATATATGACTTTCACACTTGGTTAGTCTGCCAGATGTTCAAGTGTCACACTGTGTCCTGAGGAAAACCTGAAGTTTGTCCACAGCTGTGACTTTACTAGTTCCTTTGCTTTCGACATATTGCAACGTATGGTGGCTTAAATGTACTCAGAAATGTGATTTTACCATCTTAAATCATAGAATCTTCACAACCTTGTTTATTAGAATGGAGTATAAGCAAAATATCTTTTGTTCTCCATGGAGATTCACTGGCTAGCTCCTTGCAAAGCACCAAAAAAGTAGTTGAAATTAGAGATATCAACTTTTTCTTTTACAAAATGATTAATTTTCTGACCTTTTCAGGGATGACCAATGACTGTCAGTAGTTGCTACCTCGCAGGCATTTAAAGACACGCACACACATATAATTGGTCACTTTAATATTAAGTGGGTTTTTAAAAAGAACAAGACAATAGTTACTGTTGAAAATAACTAATGCTTTATAGAGAGTATAATACAAAAAAAACCTGAGGGATTTTGTTCCCATATCTGGGAAGTTTTGTTACTGAAAAAGATATGTGTCATGTATAAAAACTCTGAGATCTAGTCACCTTGAAAACTAGACTTTGATTTTCTAAATTATTTAAAGATCTCCCAAAGGAAGACTTTCAGTGGAATTTCAATGTCTTTTGCAGAAATCTTTTATTCCCTCACAGAGGTTCACTGGTTAACTCCTAGTAAAGCGCAAAAACGCATAGTTGAAATTAAAGCTACTATGTTTTCTTTTTTTAAACAAAAGAGAGGTGTTAATTTTCAAAGATGACCACTGACTCAATAGTCTCTACCTTACAGATATTTACAGACATAGACACACTCCTCACATTTAATCTGTCAAATATATACACAGCAACAGCTTTATCGAAATACAATTCACATATAAAATTCACCCTGTTAAAATAATTCAGTGGTTTTTACTACATTCACAGTCATCCAACCATCACCACAATCTAATTTCAGAACATTTACATCACCCCAGAAGGAATCCCATATATATTATCAGTAACTTCCTATTCCCACCTACTCCCAGCCCTTGACAATGTGGTCATAAAGGACCACATACTGAGAATAAGCAAAAATAACACCAACTTGCTCCAGAAAATGGTTTCTTCTGGACTATAACACTAAATCAACTAAGATAATCCAAAGCCTTTATACCATAAACTATGCCCAAACTTAAACAGTTCCCCACTTCACAAGATCAGCCTTAAAATCACCATCCCAGGCTCTAAATGCCTATAAATATTCTCTCCTGACTTCTCCTGTTCTGAGACACAACTAAGACTCTGTCAAATTCTAAAATGAGTCTAATAAAGTTAGCTTTGCTTGATCTGCAGGTGTTCTCTCTTACTGCAGTGAGTCTGATCAGCTAAGCTTTGAGTAATCAACAGATGTTTCTGGTGGACTCTTAGAATCCACATTTGGTAGTCCCCTTACTCTCCCAGTTGGGTTTTTTGGGCAAGAGTCAGGATGGCTCCAGCTCTCTCTTGCTTGTAAACTGTGGAAAACACTCACACATTCTCTCCCCTTGTCAAACTGTTAGAGTGCAGGCTGGTTCCAATATAGTCACTTTTCCTTTGCTTTGCCACCAAAGAAAGAGCTCACCTTCCTGCCTGACTTGCCTTCACAGCTTCCTAGTCAGTAGTGATATTCCAGTCCACTGTCCCTTGACAACCTCAAGGAACATATATGAGAGTCTTTGCTCCCTTAAAACACTTCTCTTTAAGCTTGAGGTGGAATCCAGCCATCCCCAACTTGGGATTGGTGAGGGGTAATGGGTGAGACCACAGAAAGGTAACAGCTTCCTCCAAAGAAATCTCCTCACAAATCCATTCTTCAAAATCTGCTCAACTCTTAAAGGATTTTAAGATTTGAAAAATTAACAACCTTTTTTTGAAAATTCGAATTTAGTACAGCAACCACACTTTGGAATATATCTATTGTATCCTGGTGCCTCAGTCAAAACTCTCACCATGACAGTCAGCTATAGTCACACACAGTAGTCCCCCCTTATCCTCGGGAGACACATTCCAAGACCTCCAGTGGATGCCTGAAACCATGGATAGTACTGAATCCTATAAATATATTGGTTTTTTTCCTAAACGTAATACATACCTATGACAAAGTTTAATATATAAATTAGGCACAGTAAGAGATAACAATAATAACTAATAATAGAACAATTTTAACAATACCCTGTAATAAAAGTTATGTGAATGTTGTCTCTCTCTCTCTCTCTCTCTCGAAGTATCTTATTGTACAAATCTAATGCCTTTTCCATCTTAACTAATTACTTATCACGCACTATGGCCCTAACTTTTGCAGTTTGAGGTGTGGCAGCAGAACCAGCACGAATTTCTTTTTCCTTCTCACAATTTCATGGAATAGAAGATATTCATGAATAAAAGATATACCTAGATCTTAGCAACTTCAGCACACGATTTTTCTTCTTTCCTTATTAAGTCGAGAACTTTCACCTTTTCACTTAAAGGAAGCACTTTATGGCTACTCTTTGATATATCTGAATTACCAGCATCACTTCTCTTGTGCTTTGGGGCCATTACTAAGGAAAATAAGGGTGACTTGAACACAAGCACTGTGATCCCGGGACAGTCAATCTGATAACTGAGAAGGCTATTAAATGACTAACAGGCAGGATTCTCCAGACAAAGGGATGATTCACATCCTGAGGGGGATGGAGCGGGATGGTAAGAGATTTCATCAAACTACTCAGAGTGGCACACAATTTAAACTTTACGTGGAATCTAGAAAAATGGTACAGATTAACCGGTTTGCAAGGCAAAAATAAAGGCACAGATGTAGAGAACAAACATAAGGCCACCAAGGTGGGAAAGGGGTGGGGTGGGAGGAATTGGGAGATTGGGATTGATATATATACACTAATATGTATAAAATAGATAACTAATGAGAACCTGCTGTATAGCACAGGGAACTCCACTTCGCTATACAGTAGAAACTAACACAATGTTGTAAAACAACTATACCCCAATTAAAAAAAATAAACTTTATGAATTGTTTATTTCTGGAATTTTCCATTTAATATTTTCTGACAGAGGTTGACCACAGGTAATTGAAACTGCAGAAAGTGAAACTGCAAATAAGGGGGAGACTACAGTATTTTGGGGTAAATGTGCCAAGCACTTATTTTACTGAGAAGCATTTGCTGTTAAAAATTAGTTTGGGACCAGTGATCTAGCCCAGTGCTTCCTATGCTTTAATGTACATACAAAATTACCATGGGGATTTTCTTAAAATGCAGATAAACAGATTCTGATTCAGTAGGTCTGCAGTGAGGATGGAGATTCTGCATCCCTAAAAATCTCCCAAGAGATGTCAAAGCTGCTGGTCCTCAGACCACAAGACTCCAAGCAGGCTCCCTGTCTCAGGGGTTGAATCAGAATTGTGAATTCTTTGAACTAGAAAATTGAAAACAGAACAACAACTAGAGTGCAATCACTCATCTCTGTGTTGTCCAGGCAAAGAGATGAGGAGCAAGAATCTGGGTTAGGAACTGGGCAGAATATGAGAAATAATAAAATTGAGAAGAGGTGGTGAAGGGACAGGAGGATTTCAAAAGGAGCCTGATTACAGATGTGAGACATAGTAGCCAGAAGATAAGAATGGGTCAGAAGAGCAAGACAGAATAGTGGGAGGAAGAACATAGACAAAACCAATATAACCTGGCATTTCTCGTCCATATTTCATTGGACAGACACATTTCCAAATGCCAGTTTTGCTGTGCTCCTTTGCAATTTTTTGTTTTGATGGATATTAAAAGAACTTGAAGAGGTGGGAGATACAGGTCCAGCCTGGGCAAAACATACCAATTCTTTTCTTTCCTGCTTATTTACACACTCACTGTTGCTATGCCACATTTGGGAAAATTTCTTTTGAGAAATGTCCAAACTGATAGTAAAGGTACTGCATAAGTCGGAAAAATAGAATTATAAAAAAGTCCAGCCTACTCAAAACTATACTTAGTTATCTTGTAAATTTGCTGGAAGTAAAATAATTTCCAGTGTTTTCTCTGTCAAAAACTCCTCACCATTTTTGTCTGTTTGTGTAGTTAAAACAGAAATTTTGAGGAGTGTGTGGGGGTCAGTCATTTTCAGCAGTGTCTTTTGAAAGAGCAAAGATGATCCTGGGTAAACAAGAAGTGTCCCTGAGCAGGAGTTTCCACTGTTGGATTTTTGCATTCAGGAGGAACTGACCTTGTCCGTCAAGATCTCTCAAAAGCAACAGTGACAGAGCATCTCACTTACATATCATATTTCCCACTTGTAAATAAATATATTGAGACAAACTGTTTAAGTGAGGCACTTTGCAGGCACTACAATCATCAATGGCTAATGAATCAGTGCTTCTGGTCCAATAACATAACCAAAAAAAAGAAAAAGAAAACAAATGGAAAGAAAAAGTATAGTTTTCATCGACTTACTGAACTAGAGAAAAAAATACTTTCACTTCTCAACTTTAAAAATATTTTACAATGGTTCTATTTTTAAGAGGCTGTGGGTTATTTCAGAGGTAACTTACCATCTTGAAAGTTGAGAAATGAATTTAATTCCAGCTAAGCAACATATGCGATTGCCATAAAATGAAAATCTTTACAAAAATATATATAACAATCCAAGACTAGTATTTACTGTCTGAAATCCATGCCTTGGTTAACTTTTTTAAAAATAATCTTCCCAGTCATTATATTTATATGCTGGTATCCTCATTATCATTTCTGCCTCTTCTTTGGGGAACAGTATTATAAGTGGTTTTGTGATAGAAAAAATAAATGTGGATGAATCATGAAGATTCTTTAAATGAATCTTAAATCTTATTAAAATAGTTGAGTCATTTGTGTTTCCCTCCCACAGAGGCAATAAAAGATTCAACTAATCTAAATCATTTTCACTTTCTCTACCAGTTTCTGGATTTTTTTAAACCTGAAAAAACCTTCAGAGCATTACCATCTAAGGGATTGAGAACTTGTGCGTCTGACCCTGGTTAGGAAGGATGAGATTGGTATTCTCTTATATAATTGTATTAATTTCCTTCTACATAATGAAGCACAAAATGTTTGAGAGGAGAAAATAAATTATGACTATATCCATTAAAGTAACTAAAACCTTGAACTTACATGTTTTCTTTATTTGCTGATTATAAGCTTTTTTTCTCCCTCTCCCTATCCACACTGCCCCTGATGACCCATTCTTGTCACAAAACGCCCACATTTATTGATCAACTGAATAAATGATTATTGATTTTGTAATTTTCAGCATTTTCAAGAATTTCAGTCATGTTAATTTGAGGACAATCTTGGAAGGGACCCTTTTGGGATAGATGTGTATGGCAAGTCATTGAAACCAAGACAATAAACACGTTCACAATGTATGTCCGCATAATGATCCTGGGTTACAATAACAGTGGTGCTTAGTGCTATTTCAATTGAATATTTATTCATCCATGGGTATATAAGCCTTGGGCTATTAATAATTCTGAAAGAGAGAGTGTCATATTCTAGTTCCTATGTAGGTATTAATTCTTTAATGTTTCTGGTGTAGAGTTAATGAAATTGCCTTAGAAATTTGAAGTTGTGTTAATATTCTGTATTTTGTGTCTATGTTAAGGACTGAGAACATCTGTAAAGTTAAATTGGAAAATTACCAATATGAACTTGGGTTGGTAAAAACATATTAAAGTAACACTGCCTTTTTTAAAATTGAAGTATAGTTGATTTACAATGATATATTAGTTTCAGGTACACATAATAGTGATTTGATAATTTTATAGATTACATTCCATTTAAAATTATAATATATTGGTTATTTTCCCTGTGCTATACATTACATCCTTGTATCTTGTTTATTTTATACCGCAGTTTGTACCTTTTAGTCCACTTACCCTAATCTTGCTCCTCCTACCACCTCTCTCCCCACTAGTAACCACTAGTCTGTTCTTTGCACCTCTGAGTCTGTTTCTGTTTTGTCATAGTCATTTGTTTGTTTTATTTTTTAGATTCCACATATAAGTGAAAACATACATTATTTGTCTTTCTCTGTCTGACTTACTTCACTTAGTATGATCATCTCTACGTCCATCCATGTTGCTGCAAATGGCATTATTTCATTCTTTTTTATGGCTGAGTAGTATTCCATTGTACACATGTACCACGTCTTCTTTATCCATTCATCTTTTGATGGACATTCAGGTTGTTTCCATGTCTTGACTATTGTGAATAGTACTGCTATGAACATAAGGGTGCATGTATCTTTTTGAATTAGTGTTTTAATTTGCTTTGGATATATACCCAGGGGTGAAATTGCTGGGTCATATGGTAGTCCTATTTTTAATTTTTTGAGGAACCTCCATATGGTTTCCCATAGTGACTGCACCAATTTACATTCCCACCAACAGTGAACTAGGGTTCCCTTTTCTCCCCATCCTTGCCAACATTAATTATTTCTTCTCTTTGTGAGGTCAGTCATCCTGACAGGTGTGAGGTTCTCATTGTGGTTTTGATTAGCATTACCTTGATGCTTAGTGAGGTTGAGCATTTTTCACGTGCCTGTTGGCCATCCGTATGTCTTCTTTGGAGAAATGTCTATTTAGGTCTTCTGCCCATTTTTGGATTGGGTTGTTTATTTGATATTGAGCTGCTTGTATATTTTGGAGATTAATCCTTTGTCAGGTGCTTCATCTGCAAATGTTCTGCCCATTTTTAATTGTCTTCTTTGATTTTTTTGATATTCAGTTGTATGAACTATTTATATATTTTGGATATTAATCCCTTAATAAACGTATCAGAAGATATTTGCAAATATCTTCTCCCATTCAGTAGGTTGTCTTTTCATTTTGTTTATGGTTTACTTCGCTTAAGGAAGGGGAAAAAAAAACCTCAAGTTTTTGACTTGTGGTTACCATGTAGTTCATATATGTTGAGCTATAACTATATCTCCTTGTTTCAAGCTGATAATCATTTAAGTTCAAACAAATTCTAAAACCTCTACATTTTTTACTCCCCCTCCCCACATTCTGTGTTTGTTTTTTTTTTTTGTGGTATGTGGGCCTCCCTCTGCTGTGGCCTCTCCCGTTGCGGAGCACAGGCTCCGGACGCGCAGGCCCATTGGCCATGGCTCACGGGCCCAGCCGCTCCGCGGCACGTGGGATCCTCCCAGACTGGGGCGCGAACCCGGTTCCCCTGCGTCGGCAGGCGGACGCGCAACCACTGCGCCACCAGGGAAGCCCACATTCTGTGTTTTTGATGTCATATTTTACATATTCATGTCTATCCCTTAACTCTTTATTGTAGTTATAGTTGATTTTACAATTTTTGTCTTTTAACCTTCATACTAGCTTATTTAAGTGGTTGATTCACAGCCTTTACTATATATTTGCATTTACCAGTGGGATTTTTCCCTTCTTATAATTTCCTATTTCTTGTTGTAGCCTTTTGCTTTTCACTTAAGGAAGATCCTTTAACACTTCCTGTAAGGTCGGTTTAGAATTGATGAACTCTTAGTTTTTGCTTTTCGGAGAAGCTCTTTATCTCTCCTTCAATTCTGAAAGATAACCTTGCTCAGTTGAGTATCCTAAGATGTAGGGTTTTTCTTTCAGCACTTTAAATATATCATGCCACTTCCTTCTGGCCTGCAACGTTACTGCTGAAAACTCAGCTGGTAGCCTTAGGGAGGGGTTCCCTTGTATGTGACTTTTTGTTGGTCTCTTGCTGCCTTTAGAATTCTCTCTTTAACTTTTGCTATATTAATTATGATATGACTTGGTGTGGGTCTCTTTGGGTTCATCTTGTTCGAGACTCTGTGCTTCCTGTACTTGGATATCTGTTTCCTCCTTCAGGATTGATATGTTTTCAGCCATACTTCCATCAGATACATTTCCTACCCACTTTTCTCTCTATTCTACTTCTGGGACCCCTATAATGCAAATGTTAGTAGCTTGATGTTACCCCAGAGATTTCTTAAGCTATTCCTATTTTTAAATTTGTTTTTCTTTTTGCTGTTTTGATTGAGCGATTTCCATTATTCTACCTTCCATATCTCTTATGTGAGTAACACTGCCTTCTGAAGCTTAGATAATTAGATAGAAGCTATGAATGAACCTATGCAAAGGAACGTGGTTTCCTGCCAATCTCTAAGACTAGTGGTTGAACTGAATTGGCATGGTATCATAGTTGAAAATGAAGGCATCCACAAGAAAGTTTGCTTACCCTGGTGTGTGTTTCCCCCAGGCCAACAAATGCAGTAGTGTCAGATTCCCAGGAGACAAAGCTTATGCTATCCACAACGTGAAGATGAACTCATTCCCACATACATTACAATCTGTTCTCTGTCAAACAGCTATGAGTATAAAGAAAATCTGACTAACTGGGCTGATTTGGGTCCTAATTTGTCCTTGGGAGTCAGAGATTTGCTTAACTTTAGCAAGAGAATGTATTATAAATGTTTGCCATGAGTTTCACCCTCTCATCATTCAACTTAATACAACAGAGTTAACATTATTATTGGTAAGGGAACAAAAGATAAATAATTGGGTAGGGTACCCCACCTTAGATGACAAATGAGCAATGCTTATTTAGGAATCTATGTTTCTTTTGAAACCTTTTCTAATTATCCTATGAACTGGAAGCTTTCTATCTCTGCAAGGGTTACCCCAGGATGTTTTTCATAGTTTCTGGCCCTGTAAGTTCTCTACTGTCCCTAAATGCTATTTAGGGAAATAGCGCTAATTTCTTTCACCACACTTCACTCTATTCTGTGAAGACCTAGTGCTCCTAATGCTTCTCTCTCAATGCTGACCTTGACAGGTGGCTCCAATCTTTGAACTACTGAGTATTATCTATTTTCTGCATACATAGGTGACTCAAACTCCCTGACTCATGGTAAATAGCTTCCCATTTTATACACTGACTTGTCAGAGAGAGTACACTGTTTTCTTTTTGAATACTAAGGTACTCAAAATGAGGATAACTGCAACAATACAAATCCACAATGTTTGAACAATTTTATCTCAAGTGATAAGTAATATTTATAGTGATGTCAAATTAATTTACAAAGGGAAAGTGATTTTCTGACTAGTTTTAGGAGAAAGGCCAATTTTGGCAATGACGCATATAACTGACAAATAATAAAAATGTTAACATCCTGGTATGGAATTCTAAATAAAATCTACGATAAGATATTTTAAAGTGTATGTAGGGTTTTTTGTTTTTTGGAGTTTTTTTTTGGGGGGGGGTTGGAACAGAAGATAGGTGGGTGGAGATATGTAGGAGCCAAGTAGCACAGAGAACACACTTTATTATTCATTATGGTTCTGTGGAGAAAATTACTAAAGGAGCTGGGATACGGCCAGCAGAAATAGCAACAATTCTTTGTGTTGAGGATCTAATGCTGCATGGGAACTCATATTCTTAGGACTGTACATTCAAATACAAAATGGAATATCAACATCAAAGAAGATCACCACTTAGCAGAGATTTGTGGTTAAGCAGTACCTTTCTTAGAAGGAACTTACCAAGCTTTCTTGATGAATGTATAGCTTAGATATTTAAACATGCACTGCTTTTATTTTTATTATAGCTATACAAGCTCTAGGCTATGCTAGAGAGACAGTTCTTCAAAGTTTCCAATGTTGGCTGCTAACTTATGATGACTGACCAGCAAGAAGACATTTTTAATTTATTGGTCCTTAGCACCATCCATACACTGAGAGAGATGGGAGCCACTCTACAATTGAAGATTGCCTGACTCTCTTGTATTATCTTCCAACATCAAAAATGTTTTGAGACAAAAATTCTAAATGGTTGAAACTGATTTTTTCTAGTCGTGTAAGAAGCAAAATCATATATACCTAATTTTTTACATAATTAGAGAACCAAAATATTGAGTCACTTGAGTGAGTGTGATATCAATGGCTAGTTTAGATGAGAAAATGAAAGGCATCATTTTGAGCCAAGGAATTATGAGTGTTAACTGGAAAACCTGGGAGAATGAAGATTTTAAGGTAATTTTTACCAGAAAAATCAGTCTCCTCCATCATTTAGATCAGAAAGAAATAAAGAGAATTGTTTCTATGTGATAGTATATGACAGGACCCATAAAATGGCACAAACAAAGTCATATATTAACAAGATCTGGAGTGATCAGGAACATCAAAGTGGAGGAGGCCAACTAGCCTTAAGGATGGGTAGATTTTAATAGAGGAATGATGAAGAATTAATTCTATGCAAGGTAAATAACATGGTAACAGAAATGAGTTCAGTAAGAACAATGTGTCATCACAGAATGGTAAATATTTGAGTATAGCCGGATCAAAGGACTCTTGCACCAGAGTAGCAGGAAGGAATTCTCTTTTCGAGAATTTTGATGGTCAAGTGAAAGAATATGGGCACATTTTATGTATATTTGTTTTTTAAAAAACAACTAATGGACACTATCATTGAGGTATTCCAGAAGATAAATGGAAGTATAAAAAATGAGTTGGATATAGGAGACTCTGGAGGCCAATGAGAAAAATATTGAAATACCTTCTGCATGAAATGATAAGGTTTGGGCTTTGATGGTGACAATGGCAAAGAAAAAGTAATGCCACTGTGAAATCTGTGAGAAGGAAAAATTCATTAGGACTTAATGAACTGGTCTTGGGAAGATAAAAACAAAAGTGAGAATAACAGAATTTCAGAAAATAGTGACTTGGAGATCAAATTAATTTAAAAGAGAAATAGAAATTACAGAAAAGAACTTGGTTGCTTTTATATGACATACTGACTTTTAACAAGGGCAATTCTGTCTACAAGACAACAAAGTGGCAATTCCAGTAGTAATTTTGTTATTAAACAACTTTTAACATAAAGAACATGAATACTTGTTAATTCTCGGTGGTAAAATCACGGTGTTGTCTCTGTAATTTTATTATTTTTTTTCATTTTTCGAGATAAAAAGAGAAAATAAATGAAGGCACTAACAGTAAATGAGTATGTTAAGAGATGAGAGCTCAAGGAGCAATAGGTTAGCTTATTCCTAATTTGGAAAAATATTAGAATATATGTAAATAAGGGGAAGTCGTCACTGAGTACATGAAGATAAAAAGATGAAAGATGGTACACAGAGAGGAAAGGACTAACTGGACAATATCATAGAGGTGGTTAGAGTTCATGGAATCAGAAATACTAGTAGCTTTGACAGGAAAGTGGGAATCCTCTGCAAGGAGGGGGAGGGCTGACATTCACAGAGGCTCTTAGAGGTGGTGAGGAGGGGAAGTGATTAGAAAGTGGATTTTCTAATTATATGGACTCAGTCTTTCAGCTATTTTGTAGATATAGTCATTTATCAAGAGTAAGAGATGCTGTGATTAAATTATACCCTTGAGGAGTGCATGAAGAGTTTGAAATGGCTTCTATGGTCATTATAATAGAAATTCAACAAGAAGTATATTTTTTTATTGTTGAGGAGCAGTGAAGGAGCACTTGGGATTAGAAAACATTAATTTGTAGTGGATTTTCAAAGCAAATGATCATAATTTTCTTCAGATCAACTCTTGGCAGCAAAAGCTTGGTAATTGGCAAGGCCGACCCGGTGGTTCAGAGTGAAGTTTCTATGTGAGAAGGAAAATAAGAGACCTGAGCACTGACAACTGGTAGTCCTACCCTTGCTGCTATCAGATAGACTATAGTAGATTCTTGCTGAACATAATCTCACAGAACAGCAAAATTGGACAAGGATTTTCTCAGTGATAGTGATAAAAGCAAGACTACTCTGATCATGCTGCAACAGAAATTTAAACAGCAACAACAAAAAACAAAGTCCCTGGGCAACCACAAAAATGACCAATAATTCCCCCTTCTCTGCTGACTTGAGGGATCACTACCTACTGCCCAGTGACTATTCTAGCCCTGCTCAGTTCCCTCTGTCACCTGGAAAAAACTGCTCTCACTTTCTGCAACATGCACTCCAAAACAGACATTCACTTCCTTGGAACCTCCTTAAAACTGATTAGCATAAACCCAAACCCGAGAACATTCCCCAACTCCTTCTTATTGGAATGTCCCACTGTTCTTCATGGTTTAGTCTCCTTGGCTGCAAAAATAAAGTTAACTTTGTTGACTATAGATATTCCTAGTGGTGCCTTGCTGGAGGGTATTAACATAGGGTACAAAAGTTAGCACCTTCATCATTAGCACAATTAATCATAAGTACAAGCTGTGAGGGCACAAGTGAAACCAGAAAGCAGCTGATAGATTAAAAGATGTGGATAGAACTCACAACAATGGTGAAGAATTGGTTTAGACTGTGAGAGACTATGGTCAGGGAACATAAAGAGAGGACAGATTCGCTATGATGATGAGAGTTTGTATTGAGCACTTACTACTTATAGCTCCAAGCACAGTTCCTTGCACTCAGTAGACTCTACTGATTGAAGACTAATGTTTATTTTAAACATGGAGCTTAGAGCAAGTTCTTTGATCTCAAGATGAGTAGACTTTGCACATAAATTCAGATTCAGAGAGTATGTTAGAAACAAAAGGACACTGTAGTGTTTCCTTTCTTTCTCCACTGACATGGTAGGGAAGAGATGGGGTTTCCCTGGCCAAAGAGGGGAGCTGAAGGGATCACTTTCTCTCCTCTCTTACAAAGTAAAATAAATTAAATGAAATTCATTTATTTTGTCATCCAGATACTACCCTCAACCACCAACTCATCAATGGAGAATAAATATTAAATATCCAATCTATAATAGTTTAAACTTATTCTGATGAAATAATATTGAGGAGCATCTTTTAAAATGCAGCTTATCAGATTTAGAGTAAAATATTTAATTTTTCAGAGAGCCTCCCTAAGGCCTTCCCTGCTTCTCTCCCTAAGGTGGTATCAGGGAATATGGACAGAAGGGTTTTAAGGATCTTCCTGACATGAAAAAGGTCCTCAAGTGTGACGCTCTCTATTCCTCTGGCCTCTGTAACAAGATTCGTTGTAAACATCGGTGTGGTTAGCCTTGCTAACAGTATGGCTGAAATTTGTGATTGGTTCAATTATTGATCTGGTCTCTTTTAACTTGGTCAAAACAATTGGACCTCAACTTGCTCTCCACTGGCAGCAGGTTACTGATTGCAACTGATCGCCCCATCACATCTGCTGGCTCGACAGCTACAGTGAGCCCCTCATCAGGCCAGCCAGTTCTCAACCCAATGCCCGTGCCATATGGGAACTGGGGTTGGTTCAGGAAAGGAAAACTGTAGGTCTTCCTTCTGTCAGATCCCATTATAGGCCAACTTCCTCAAGTCTTGTTCAGGGTTGGTGGCAGAGTGAAGTGAGAGTGAAGTGAAGAGGGAAGTGAGCTTTCCCTAGCTCTCTTAGTGGATAGTAAAAACAACCGCCTCCTTCTCAGCCATTAATGTTACCCTTATTTATCAAAAGTACATCCTTCCTATATCTGTAGTCACAAGCTGAGAAATTGGCGACTGCTTCCTTCTTTCCCTCTCTGCCTCCTTTTCCTCCCCCTTCCATCATTTCCTAGCCAGAAATGGGCACTATTTCTCTAGAGCTCCCCTATGCTCTACTTTCCTTGTACCACTGGGAAGTAAGTTTAAGAGCCTAAAGTCTTACATGGGTGGGGTAAGGAATAACTGTAAACTGGCTTCATTAGGTTGATGCTTCATAGCCTAAGATTTAGAAAATACTTGCTAAAGACAATGCTGGACTTGCAAGGCTGCCACTTAGTGTCATAATCCAATTTAGAATACCTATTACCTAGGTCTTCTGTAACCAGTCACGGTTACCTCTCAGGAAGATGGATGCCTAGGGAAAACGAAGTCAATTGTAGTTTACAGAGGAAGTAAAAAATAAACCAACCTGTTAGTTCAGGAGAACTGATTGATAAAGAAATTGTAATGATGGTATAAATCTGTGATAGCAAAACAGCAACCAGAAGAGCTCTAGGGTTTCTGACATTATGCATCTTGACATGTCATATGGGTTTGAGTGTTCAGGGTGAAGCTGGGGTCCTCTGGTTTTTTCTGTTGCTGGAGGAACACTTGATGGATAACTCTGAAAGAGACAGCACTATACAAAACTTTTACATTCCAAGAGATTTACTCTCTCTTTTAATGTCAATAAACACAACAGATGGTGGTAATATATGTTTTATATGTATATTTTGGATTTATTTTAAGAAACTTTGCCTATAGTCATCTCAATGAATGATTCCATTTTTCCAATCTACTATCTGATTTGCTTACTCTATAATTCTCTATTGTGACTATTTTAGAACTACGATGAAAAGGCCAAGCATAAGATGTAAGCATTCCCCTAACCAGAGCAGAGAAATGAAGATTTTAATAAGTCTATTTAAAATGCTCTGAGGTCTGTAATAAAAAATGCTAACATAACACAAAATATATTATACATATTTACACACTAAATATCCCTTAATGTCATACAAATACTTAAATCTTAACCAAAACTGGTTTATATTCTACATTACTAAAATTCCATTTTTCCTACTTCATGAATTATTTCAAAGGCAATTTTCTCCAGCATGTGACTGTAAAGTGCTGGTATTTTTAATCCTCTGTAAATACATTCAAAGTTTAAACACAGTGGGAAGTTCCTTCTCTGTTGGAAATTTAATACAGCTGTGCTGAGCAAAAACCATTGAGTTGTCTTTCAAATTGGACGTATTAATTTAGCTAAAGTAAATTAAATTCCATACTGTAGGACGCCAACCTGATTTAAAATTTTGTAAGCTCAAAGGTTAAAAATCACTCTTGTTTCAAATAAGACATTAAATTGTAGAGTAACAAATAGAATAATCATCTTAATAACAGTTAAGAGATCAAGTTACATGCATTTGGAAATGACTGATTTATACACACATGCCATAGAGTAGTACTGATTTAGCAAATGTGCTCCATTTTCATTAAACCTATTTACATGCATATGCAAAAACCCTGCAAAATATTCACTATATTCTATCATAGATACCACTTAATAAAAATACTGTAAGTATTATAATTTCCACAATTCTCATTACTTCTCTAACTGTAGAAATATATTGAGTCTTGCCTTGACTAATGGCAAGATTGTACTATGGAATGTTTTCAAGGTTTTACATTTCAAAGGGCAGGGAGTACTGTTCCAGGCAGTAATTTCTAGGAAGCATGATATATAGGGGCAAGAGTCATAAAAGCCCATCCTTTGATTCTCATGTGCCTACAGAAAAAACAAACCTTTCAATATCTGGAATCATGTCATGAATAAATTGGTCTTTTGATTTAACCCTACTCAACCAGATAGATCACCAACTGAATAAAATATGAAATGGTCTATGACGTGCTGCTATTGACTGATGCATAAAGGCAATAAGACACACTGGAGACTATGTTCCACTTTGCTGAGTTAACTAAGGGAACTAGGATGATTACAAATGTCCATAAGCCCTACTCAAAGTACCTGTTAGATCCAGAGACGCCTTAAAATTTTAGATTATACCCAGCAACAAAGAGTGCAAGTTGTTATTAATTAATCTGAGCATAATACATTGTCCCCTTAAGCATAAAGAAATAAAGGCAGGGACTTCCCTGGCTGCCCAGTGGTTAAGACTTGGCCTTCCAATGCAGGGGGTGTGGGTTCGATCCCTGGTTGGGGAGCTAAGATCCCACATGCCTTGTGGCCAAAAAACCAAAACACGAAAAGAAGCAATATTGTAACAAATTCAATAAAGACTTTAAAAAATGGACCATATCAAAACAAAAATCTTTAAAAGAAAAAAGAAATAAAGGCAGAATTCAGCAATGATGCATTATTTTAGAGACAGAATACAATGACAGGTAGACATGGAATTCCAGGCCATTAGGTTGCATGCTATGTGGTGATGTCAAACTGTCGGTAGATAAAGGCTCAGTGGAGAGCACCCCACTAGAGTATGGGGGTCCTAGAGAGGGACATACAGTCATCTGAAACAAATAAGAACCAACATCAAAAAGCAAGATATGTGGTTTCTTTCCTTCTACTAACTTTGGGTTTTGTTTGTTCTTCTTTCTCTAGTTCCTTTAGGTGTAAAGTTAGATTGTTTATTTGAGGTTTTTCTTGTTTCTTGAGGTACGACTGTATTGCTATAAACTTCCGTCTTAGAACTGCTTTTGCTGCATCCCACAGGTTTTGGATCGTCGTGTTTTCATTGTCATTTGTCTCTAGGTATTTTTTGATTTCCTCTTTGATTTCTTCAGTGATCTCTTGGTTATTTAGTAACATATTGTTTAGCTGCCAAGTATTTGTGCTTTTTATGTTTTTTTCCCTGTAATTTATTTCTACTCTCATAGCGTTGTGGTGGGAAAAGATGCTTGATATGATTTCAATTTTCTTACATTTACCAACACTTGATTTGTGACCCAGGATGTGACCCAGGATCTATCCTGCAGAATGTTCCATGTGCACTTGAGAAGAAAGTCTGCTGTTATCAGATGGAATGTCCTAAAAATATCAATTAAACCTATCTGGTCTCTTGTGTCATTTAAAGCTTGTGTTTCTTTATTAATTTTCTGTCTGGATGATCTGTTCATTGGCGTAAGTGAGGTGTTAAAGTCCCCCACTATTACTGTGTTACTGTTGATTTCCTCTTTTATAGCTGTTAGCATTTGCCTTATGTATTGAGGCGCTCCTACATTAGGTGCATATATATTTATAATTGTTATATCTTCTTCTTGGATTAATCCCTTGATCATTATGTAGTGTCCTTCCTTGTCTCTAACATTCTTTATTTTAAAGTCTATTTTATCTGATATGAGTATTGTTCCTCCAGCTTTCTTTTGATTTCCATTTGCATGGAATATCTTTTTCTATTCCCCTCACTTTCAGTCTGTATGTGTCCCTAGGTGTGAAGTGGGTCTCTTGTAGACAGTATATATATATGGGTCTTGTTTTTGTATCCATTCAGCAAGCCTGTGTCTTTTGGTTGGAGCATTTAATCCATTCACATTTAAGGTAATTCTCAATATGCATGTTCCTATTACCATTTTCTTAATTGTTTTGGGTTTCTTTTTGTAGGTCCTTTTCTTCTCTTGTGTTTCCCACTTAGGGAAGTTCCTTTAGCATTTGTTGTAGAGCTGGTTTGGTGGTGCTGAATTCTCTTAGCTTGTGCTTGCCTGTAAAGCTTTTGATTTCTCCATCGAATCTGAATGAGATCCTTGCCAGGTAGAGTAATCTTGGTTGTACGTTCTTCCCTTTCATCACTTTAAATATATCATGCCACTCCCTTCTGGCTTGTAGAGTTTCTGCTGAGAAATCAGCTGTTAACCGTATGGGAGGTCCCTTGTATATTATTTGTCATTTTTCCCTTGTTGCTTTTAATAATTTTTCTTTGTCTGTAATTTTTGTCAATTTGATTACTATGTGTCTCGGTGTGTTTCTCCTTGGGTTTATCCTGCCTGGGACTCACTGCACTTCCTGCACTTGGGTGGCTATTTCCTTTCCCATGTTAGGGAAGTGTTTGAATAGAATCTCTTCAAATATTTTCTCGGGTCCTTTCTCTCTCTCTTCAAAGATCAGAGCAGAAATAAATGAAATAGAAACAAATAAAGCAATAGCAAAGATCAATAAAATGAAAAGCTGGTTCTTTGAGAAGATAAACAAAATTGATAAACCTTTAGCCAGACTCAATTAGTAAAAGAGGGAGAGGACTCAAATCAATGAAATGAGAAATGAAAAAGGAGAAGTTACAATGGACACCGCAGAAATACAAAGCATCCTAAGAGACTACTACAAGCAACTCTATGCCAATAAAATAGACAACCTGGAAGAAATGGACAAATTCTTCGAAAGATATAACCCTCCAAGAGTGAACCGGGAAGAAATAGAAAATATGAACAGACCAATCACAAGGAATGAAATTGAAACTGTGATTAAAAATCTTCCAACAAACAAAAGTCCAGGACCAGATGGCTTCACAGGTAAATTCTATCAAACATTTACAGAAGAGCTAACACTGGGGGGCTTCCCTGGTGGCACAGTGGTTGAGAGCCCACCTGCTGACGCAGGGGACACGGGTTTGTGCCCCGGTCTGGGAAGATCCCACATGCCATGGAGCAGCTAGGCCCGTGAGCCATGGCCGCTGAGCCTGCGCGTCCGGAGCCTGTGCTCTGCAACGGGAGACGCCACAGCAGTGAGAGGCCCGCGCACCACAAAAAAAAAAGAAGAGCTAACACTGATCTTTCTCAAACTCTTCCAAAAAACTGCAGAGGGAGGAACACTCCCAAACTCATTCTATGAGGCCACCATCACCCTGATACCAAAACCAGACAAAGATAATACAAAAAAGGAAAATTACAGACCAATATCACTGCATATGATCATCTCAATAGACGCAGAAAAAGCTTTTGACAAAATTCAACAACGATTTATGATAAAAACTCTCCAGAAAGTGGGCACAGAGGGAACCTATCTCAACATAATGAAGGCCATATATGACAAACCCACAGCAAACATCATTCTCAATGGTGAAAAACTGAAAGCATTTCCTCTAAGATCAGGAACAAGACAAGGATGTCCACTCTCGCCACTAGTATTCAACATAGTTTTGCAAGTCCTAGACACAGCCATCCGAGAAGAAAAAGAAATAAAAGGAATACAAATTGGAAAAGAAGAAGTAAAACTGTCACTGTTTGCAGATGACATGATACTATACATAGAGAATCCTAGATGCCACCAGAAAACTACTAGAGCTAATCAATGAATTTGGTAAAGCTGCAGGATACAAATTAATGCACTGAAATCTCTTGCATTTTTATACCCTAACAACAAAAGAGCAGAACGAGAAATTAAGGAAACAATCCCATTCACCATTGCAACAAAAAGAATAAAATACCTAGGAATAAACCTACCTAAGGAGGTAAAATACTTGTACCCAGAAAACTGTAAGACAGTGATAAAAGAAATCAAAGATGACACAAACAGATGGAGAGATATACCATGTTCTTGGGTTGGAAGAATCAATATTGTGAAAATGAGTATACTACCCAAAGCAATCTACAGATTCAGTGCAATCCCTATCAAATTACCAATGGCATTTTTTACAGAACTAGAACAAAAATCTTAAAATTTGTATGGAGACAAAAAAAGACCCCAAATAGCCAAAGCAATCTTGAGGGAAAAAATGGAGCTGGAGGAATCAGACACCCTGACTTCAGCCTATACTACAAAGCTACAGTAATCAAGACAGTATGTTCCTGGCACAAAAACAGAAATATAGATCAATGGAACAGGATAGAAAGCCCAGAGATAAACCCATGCACCTATGGTCAACTAATCTATGACAAAGTAGGCAAGGATACACAATGGAGAAAAGACAGTCTCTTCAATAAGTGGTGCTGAGAAAACTGGACAGCTACATGTAAAAGAATGAAATTAGAACACTCCCTAACACCATACACAAAAATAAAATCAAACTGGATTAAAGACCTAAATATAAGACTGGACACTATAAAAGTCTTAGAGGAAAACATAGGCAGAACACCCTTTGACATAAATCACAGCAAGATCTTTTTTGACCCTCTTCCTAGAGTAATGGAAATGAAAACAAAAACAAACAAATGGGACCTAATGAAACTTAAAAGCTTTTTGCACAGCAAAGGAAACCATAAACAAGACGAAAAGACAACCCTCAGAATGGGAGAAAATATTTGCAAACGAATCAACTGACAAAGGATTAATCTCCAAATATACAAACAGCTCATGCAGCTCAATATTAAAAAAAACAGGGGCTTCCCTGGTGGCGCAGTGGTTGAGAATCCGCCTGCCAATGCAGGGGACACGGGTTCGTGCTCCGGTCCGGGAAGATCCCGCATGCCGCGGAGCGGCTAGGCCCGTGAGCCATGGCCGCTGAGCAAAATGGACAGAAGACCTAAATAGACATTTCTCCAAAGAAGACATACAGATGGCCAAGAGGCCCATGAAGACCTGCTCAGCATCACTAATTATTAGAGAAATGCAAATCAAAACTACAGATGATACAATTGGTATCATCTCACACCAATCAGAATGGGCATCATCAGAAAATGTCCAAACAACAAATGCTGGACAGGGTGTGGAGAAAAGGGAGCACTCTTGCACTGTTGGTGGGAATGTAAATTGATACAGCCACTATGGAGAACAGTATGTAGGTTCCTTAAAAAACTAAAAATAGAATTACCATATGACCCAGCAATCCCACTACGGGGCATATACCCAGAGAAAACCATAATTCAAAAAGACACATGCACCCTAATATTCATTGAAGCACTATTTACAATAGGCAGGTCATGGAAGCAACCTAAATGCCCATCGACAGACAGATGGATAAAGAAGATGTGGGGCTTCCCTCGTGGCGCGGTGTTTGAGAGTCCGCCTGCTAATGCAGGGAACACGGGTTCGTGCCCCAGTCCGGGAAGATCCCACGTGCCGTGGAACGGCTAGGCCCGTGAGCCATGGCCACTGAGCCTGCGCGTCCGGAGCCTGCACTCCGCAACAGGAGAGGCCACAATAGTGAGAGGCCCGTGTACCACCAAAAAAAAAAAAGAAGATGTGGTACATGTATGCAATGGAATATTACTCAGCCATGAAAAGGAACGAAATTGGATCATTTGTAGAGACGTGGATGGACCTAGACACTGTCATACAGAGGGAAGTAAGTCAGAAAGAGAAAAACAAGTATCGTATATTAACACATATATGTGGAATCTAGCAACATGGTACAGATGAACTGGTTTGCAAGGTGGAAACAGAGACACAGATGTACAGAACAAATGGGGGGAAAGCGGGGGGTGGGGGTGGGATGAATTGGGAGTCTGTGATTGACATATATACACTAATATGTATAAAATAGATAAGTAATAAGAACCGGCTTATAAAAAAATAAATTTTTTTTAAAAAGCAAGATATGTGGAATGTTTTGAAAGAATGTCCAAAAAATTCTTAGATACTTTTCCTATTAAAAAGTGAAGTCTAATTCCCTTCTTGAATATAGGCTGGACTCAGTGACTAGCTTTTAATTAATAGAATGTGGGTAGAATGATGCTGCATGACTTCTAAGGCTAGGTTTGAAAAAGCAATAAGGTTTCCTTCTGGCTCTCTCTTTCTCATGATGTTTACCAACAGAACCCAGCTCACATGAAGAGGCTCCGTGTAGATGTCCCAATCAACAGCCTTTTCTGAAGTCCCAGCATGCTGCCAGAGTCACCTGCCAGCCATGTGTGAGTGGAATTCTCAGAAATGATTCCAGTTTCTGTCACTGTGCAACTGCCTGAAAGACTAGAAAAAAGAATTGCTGAGCTGAGTACAGTCAACACAGTGAAGACATGAGAATAATAAATGACTAGTGGTGTTTTACTTCATTAAGTATGGAAGTGTTTTTACACAGTAATAGAAAACTGAAACAATTGGAGGCCAGCATACTACCCTCAAGTTCTCCAGGGATTTAGACAATTCTCAGGTCTCCGTCAGAGATGCTGAAATGCAATTCATGTAAGACAACGTGTGATTGCAAGTAACAATGACATGCTTCGTGTAATTATCTCTTTAATATGAAGTGAAGTGATTTGTATATAATCTATGAAATGTGGAGCTAAAGAGTTAAGAATTGTTGTGTTTGTAAACAGCATTGTCTAAGAGAAAGTGTGACTTGAATATCTGCCATGAGTATTCTAAATACTTTGCCAGGTATACTCTTGTGTTGGAGATAGGGGATATCCCTGTACACTCATCTGATGGAACTAACCATGTAATCATTTTTATTTAAGTTAAATACTTATACCTCATATTGGTTCAGAAAATATTTGAGGAAGCTTTAAAGGATATATCCTTTGGAAAAGGCAGCATATATTTTAAAAGTGACACAAATTGGACTCTAATGATCCAAAATAAAATGTGAAATTTAGACAATTACATAATTCACAGAGTTCATAACATTAAACAGAACAATTGCTCAGGAGTACACTTATTTCTGTCATAAAAAATGAAATAGAACTATGTTTCTCTGAGGGCAGGGTCATAAGAAGAGGTTATTGTGTGTTGTAAATGAACAACATCTTTTCAATTACTGCACAGGCAAGTTCTGGAAGATTTCTTCTTTGTTTTTCTCTTACTGTCTTACAGTTTAAATTAAATAAGCAAATTTTTTTTTTACTAAAAATAAGCAAATAACACGAAGATATGTACTTTAAAAGATGAAAAATACCCCTTTATTTTTGCCCCATCCCTGCCACCCAATTTGAAATGTCAATTTCATCAAACAAGAAATTTTCGATTCTATTAAACTTCATAAATTTGTTTATTCCTGCAACAGTACCACACAGATTAGCAAGGTTGTTTCTCAGACTGTCCTTAAAAAAGGCTGATACATTTCTGTATGTGTGAGTAGCAGGGAGGGAGGCAATATAATGTGATCTAGTTATCACATCTTCTGTTATGACAAGTTAATAATTCATCAAAAAATATCTGGAAAAGAATATGTGCCACATGTTCAAACAACAACACTCATGAAGTATTATTTTTTATTAATTGACCTGGTAACAAATTATGACTGGTGGTGAGGATAAGACTGTTTTTTCTAGTAATTGTCTAGAATGTAGTTATTAAGTGTTCATCATTAGTCCAGAGTCATAGGCCTTATCAGTAACAATGTAAGGGTACTGATTTAACCTTATTTTGTGAAACCATAATATGGATCCATCTGGAATAAAGGGATCCTCACTCTCTGAGGAGAGCTGAATGAGGTTGGGGCATAACTACGTGAAGGGGCAGGCTCCCTTCAATAACCTGTTTGAATTAACTGTAATTTATAGAGGATTGGGTGACCAAGGCCCCAGGGTTCTGCCCCACAGCTCAGTCCCTTGGTGATTAGCATTACCTTCATTTGATTTTGCTCAATAAGTATGGTTCAGATAGTACTTTCCCACAGAGAACAAAGAAACAGATCTTTTGGTATGAGTACTCATGTCTGTTAACAGCCTTATTTCTCAGTGCAAATTAATTCATTGGTATTTTATTTATCAAACATTTTTCCATGTTTTCAAGGAACGTATCATTCACCTAGTACCTAATTACATTTGGCCAAGTGAATAGAATCAAGTGATAAAAATATGCTGTGCTGAGAATGACTTCATCCTTGCATGTAATAAATAATAACTATGCTTGGCTTTTTTTTTTTTTGCGGTACGTGGGCCTCTCACTGCTGTGGCCTCTCCCGTCGCGGAGCACAGGCTCCGGACGCGCAGGCCCAGCGGCCATGGCTCACGGGCCCAGCCGCTCCGCGGCATGTGGGATCCTCCCGGACCGGGGCACGAACCCGTGTCCCCTGCATCGGCAGGCGGACTCCCAACCACTGCGCTTGGCATTATTTTTGATGTGCTGGCTGAGGTTAAGAATGTTTGGCAAGATGAACAGACCAAGTTTTTCTGCTCTTCTGGAGCTTATAATATACATAGGGGGAAACCAACAACATATAAATAAATATGACAATTCCAGATGATGATGAATATTATGATGCTTTAAAACTGTGTTTTGATTTTGGAAAATGGTCTTTTGACTGGAAACTATAAGACTAAAGCTGAGAGAAACTGAATATGAACACTGTAATCTAGTTTTGGTAAATTTTTTCTCATGGGAGTACAGGTTAACAATTCTGTAGTTGCTACACATGTACACTGGGACTGAACAAACAAGTAAATGGATAGCAGATGGTGGGAGTCAGGTTTCTCACTGTTGGAGTAGGAGGTTATAGATAAACAAGGAGGTAGAATAAACCCTTTGATACTGGAATAGAGTTGGAGACATCAGTATAAACTCATCTTCAGCTTATTATAATGCAGATGGATAGATTAAAAATTTAGATAAGCGTGTGTACATGGCTTAATATGCATACATATATATTGTACCTCTGTTCACTGAGAGGGTTTATAAGTAAGCATACCTCTATAGCAACAAGCACATTCAGTGCCCAGATCATGATTTCTAATACCATTCTCTAATTAAAGGAACTGGGGTTTCTTGGAGAAACATTGGGGCAGAGAATATGCAAGATGAGCCTGGACCATCTTACAGTACCAGAAAGTAAGGAAGTATTCAAAAAACAAAAAAGATGAAGTTATATCAAAGGGACTTAAGAGCCAATCTGAAAGAGTTACCATTGGCCAAAGCTGGAACAATTTGAGCAACAACAATAATAAAAAGCGATGGGGCTTCCCTGGTGGCACAGTGGTTGAGAGTCCGCCTGCCGATGCAGGGGACGCAGGTTCGTGCCCCGGTCCGGGAAGATCCCACATGCCGCGGAGCGGCTGGGCCCGTGAGCCATGACCGCTGAGCCTGCGCGTCCGG
>NC_041234.1:18729023-18735576 GCF_002837175.3 Physeter macrocephalus | reverse complement strand
GGAAAGGCCACAACAGTGAGAGGCCCGCGTACCGCAAAAAAAAAAAAAAAAAAAGTGATGGATTATAACTCAAAATATTAAATAAATATCCATGAGTCCATAAAAAAAAACATAGACACGGTGGTGTACTAGTAAGTGCTCAATATAAATAAATAATTGAATAAATAAATAAATGGGGGAGAGTGGACAAATCTCTGGTACAGAAGAATAATTTATGTAGATACTCTCCCCTCGTGGAAATGGAGCTTAACTCGCCACCCGCCCCCCAAATGTGGATTGCGTTTAATGCCTTTCTTCCAAAGAGAATTCTGATGGAAAGGGCGGGGCAGGGAAGAGTAAGAGAGTGGAGAAACCTGATAAACACTGTCAGCTCAGCCAGCTGACCAAGGTTAGTATCATCAGTGATAACTCATGTTGATATTACGTACCCTTGATATAATCTAATGAGAATGACACTTCACTTCTGTGGTCTTCCTCTCCGAAACCCATAACCTCAGTTCTAACCATAAGAAAAACTTCATAAAAACTTCAGTTGCAGGACATTCTACAAAATGCCTCAACCAGTACTTCTCAAAGCTGTCAAGGTCATCGAAAATAAGGAAAATTTGAGAAATTATCAAAGACTAGAGGGGGCTAAGGAAATATGATGATTAAACATAATGCGGTATCCTGGTGTGATCATGGAACAGAAAAGGACATTAGCTAAAAAAAAAAGTGAAATCCAAATACAATGTGAAATTCAGTTAATAGTAAAATACTAATGTTGGCTTTTCTGTTGTTAAGAAATGTATCATAGTAACACAACATGTTAATAATAGGGAAAACTGGACACAGGATATAATAGAAACTTTGAACTATCTTTGGAAATTTTCTGTAAATCAAAACTATTCTAAGTGTAACAGTTTATTTAAAGTAAAAACCTGGATTTTGTGAAAAAAGAGTGACGGAGAGGCAGAGCGAGTTGCTTACTTTAGTCTGGAGGTAGTCGGAGAAGGCTTTTCTGAAGACGTGGTATTTGAGCCTGGATAGAGGAGGGAGGCAAAGTTCTGGAGGACGGGAAGTCCCGATAGAATAGCAGGTGCAAAAGTTTGAGGCAAGAATGAGCTTGGGGTGTTTAAGGAATAGCAAAAATACCTGTGAGGCTAAGAACATAGCATTTGAGTAGAGAAACTGGTACAAGGTGAGAGCAAAGAAGAAAGCAAAGGAGAAATCAAGGGAGTATGATATGTAGGGCTTTGCATGCCAAATGTCTTTCTCTCATACTAGACAAGAAGCTACCTCAGCATAGGGCAAGCGACATCTTTTTCTCCCCTAACTCTAGCACATTAACTCATAAATACAGTATTTTTTTTAGTGACTTAAAATTCAAAACTGGGGAAAAAACAGGCCCAATGGTGTGCTGGTAAATGTTTAACAACTGATTCTCTAGAGAAAAATAAAACCCAGATTGTACTGTTGACCAATTTCCTTGGTATGAATAGTCCCACCATGGCCGATTTCAACCTACTGATGTAATATCACCAAATGAGGCATTAGGAAGAGATGTGTACAATAAGCTCTCAAGAGGTGGCGTGGCTCCAGCACATCACTGCACAGAGACCACTTAGGATCCCTTCTGAACAACACTCTCATTTAGCACAATTCTCAGTTGGCTATGATTCTACCTGTTCAATCACAAACACTTATTTTCCCAGCTTTTTCAGAAGGACATTATGAGAGACATAATTAAATGTCTTAAGTTACAAGTCAAAGTTACCTAGAAAAAGAAAGTTCAATTGATAAATCCTTCAACTTGTTCTTGGTGAACTAATTTTGGCTCCCCCCAAAGCACCACTTCCCTGTCACAGTATCCACAATTCATCTCTGCCAAGATCATTTCCTAAGGTTTTCTGGGTATTGAAACCTTGTCCACCAATCTTTTCTTGGAAAGTTATAATATTCATAGGTTTTTTTTGGCCTCGCCACGTGGCATGAGGGATCTTAGTTCCCCCACCAGTGATCGAACCCATGCCCCCTGCAGCGGAAGCGTGGAGTCATAACCACTGGACCGCCAGGGATGTCCCTATAATCTTCACATTTTTGAAGATCAGAACATTTTTCACTTCTTTCAAATAACACCACTTTCATATCAATAATTGCTCAATGATTACTGGCAGCAGTTCGGTTAGTTATGGCAATGAATCCCCCTTTTAGTTTAAGTAGCTGGTTGGAATCACCATCCTGAAGTCCTGGAGTTTGGCCAGCATGCTAATATTGGAGAGCTCTTCCTGGAATTGAACATCTCTTCCTTGGATGAAGCTAACAATGAGTGATAGCAACATAACTAAGCAGTTGCTCTGTGGCCTTCTCAGTCAAGAAAATGGAGGGAGCCAGGGCTGAAGGAGTGGCATAAGGACATATAGAAAGGCAACAACTACAAGAAGCCATTCTAGCCAAGGTATACAAGAAGCTGCAGCTCTTTGTGAGAACCCTCATATGATGGCATGGACTTAACAGTCATCATTAAATTTCCCAAAGTGTGGAGCAGATTTTATGTGTATACACAACAAAAAGTACTGCAGAGCATAATCCAATGGTGTACAATGCCCAAACATAACGACTAGCATTTACTAGTAGTGTGGTCTCTAAAGGAGATGAAAGAACAGCTCACATTATAATTTTAGAGTGGGATTACTTATAAAAGCTCATTTAATCCTAAAAATAGCCTTCTGATAATAATATGATACCATTTAAAACATAGGAAACAATGCTCAGAGTTAAATCATTGGGCTGAAGCATATAAAAATCACCATTTTTGTGGGTCAAAAAAATGCAAATATCAGTAGTTTCATATTCAGTCTATCCTGGCCAAAAGTCACAGTGTTAGTAAAGAAGCAAAGACCCCACTAGAACTGAAGTCTACTAAACCAGATCCTGTTCTCTTTCCATGTCACTACATTATATTTTTAGGATGTCAATCTCCTGGTTTATAAATTTCTGGAAAATAGGGTTTCTGACTTTTCATATGTGACTTGAAAACAATAAATGATCCTAAAATTCTTAGAAAATCAATTATATCACTCAGTAATATGTTGATGAGAGCTGTTAGTCCAAATCAGCATTGCCTAGGGAGATTAATAAAATGCATATTCCTAGGCCACATACCTGGTGACTCTGATTCAAGAGGTTTGTAACAAGGCTCAAATTCTGTATTTTTGATAACCATCTCACATGGTTCTGATGCACCCAGTTCTGGAGAGATATTGGGGAATCACTGAGATAGAAAAGGAGACAGTTTTGATGAAATCGATTTTTCTCTTTGTGCACAGTGTTTTGGCACTGTGCAGACACTCTGAGACTGAGTATTGAGTTTGGATGATACAAACAGGCGACTCATAATAATTAAGCATGGACGGGCTGATGTGCAGTGTACATCCATACACAACTGGCTGTGTCTGCATCTTCGATTCAGCCTGTTCTGAGAACACCTGCTAGGGGTCTGAGTAAATTGGAAAGAGTCAATTCCTTCCTTCTCACACTCTCCTGTTCCCTCTTACCCAACATCAGCAGCCCCCGTTTTCTAGTCTCCTTGACACTTCCTGAAGCCAACAGCTGCTATTAAGTAAGTGTGACCAATCAGACTTCTGGTGGGAGAAACCCCGGAGATAAACCATTTTTCACACAAAGTTCTTAAAAAACGCTTCATTTTGATATCACAGTAGAAACCTTACTTGTTGACTAAAGAAAATAAGTATCTCAAGAGACAGCATATAAGAGTAAACAGCAAATAAAACGTAAATAAAAATAAGGTAATTATCTTTCCTTCCTTGAGATTTAGAGTCTGTTTTCTTCAGCCATTAGTAAATTGGCCTTTTATTTGTGTGTATAACTCACTAAATTTAGCTATATGCTCTTAAAAATAGCAAATGATTATATTTTCTCTGTGTCAGTCATTTGTCAATGTCACAGGTATCTGTGTTGTCTACCTAAATCTCTTTCCTGCCCCTCCTCCGAAATACACACACACACACACACACACACACACACACACACACACACACTCATCATCCTGTTTTTTTCTATGTCTACATCCCCCCACTATAGGGGACTAGAGAGTAATAATAAGGACTTAAAATTTTCCCTTCTTTAGCTTTACCTCACAAATCATTATGTACTGTTCATAAGTTCTAAATACCTAGATGAGATTTTAAAACAGCCACTAATATATTGCAGCACATTTGCTGAGCACATATCACATAGCAGATGCTGTGCTAAGCCACGAGGATACATCCCTTCAAAAAGTCAGGCATTAATCACGACTTCTTGAGCTTATATTCTAGGAGGGAAGTGATCCGGGCTCAATTACCTCTATAGCCGCTTCTTGTTTTAAAATAATGATTATAAGTAAGAACGTTAACATAGGTATAAGATGAGATATTAAGGGTATGCATGGACTGAAAGACTTCACTGAGGTTAAATATATCATGATTTAGATAAGACTGGTTTCCGAACTACATGAAATCAATAAACTACAAAAAAAGATGCTTCTTACATGTAATGTATTGATCTCACTTCCATTCAGAGATGCCAAGGGGTTCAGTGATCAGCCCCAGACCACACTGTGGGTTAGGACAGAGCAAGCAGAGCTATACACGCTGGTTTCCTGATTTAGTTTCAAAGTAGTGGACCATGCCATACAGCTTTTCCCAGTCCTAAAATGTAAGTTCAAAGGCCACCCTCAAACAATGGAGATTAAAAATGTGGGACCCAGCATATATCCAGACAAAACTCTAACCCAAAAAGATACATGTACCCCTATATTCATAGCAGTACTATTCACAATAGCCAAGACATGGAAACAACCTAAATGTCCATCAACAGAGGAATGGATAAAGAAGATGTGGTACATATATACAATGGAATATTACTCAGCTGTAAAAAAGAAAGAAATAATGCCATTTGCAGCAACATGGAAGCAACTAGAGATGATCATACTAAGTGAAGTAAGTCAGAAAGAAAGAGACAAACACCATATGATATTACTTATATATGGAATCTAAATATGACACAAATGAACCTATCTATGAAACAGAAACAGACTCACAGACATAGGGAACAGACTGGTGGTTGCCAAGGGGGAGGGGGTTGGGGGAGGGGTAGAGTGGGAGGCTGGGGTTAGCAGATGTAAGCTATTATATATAGAATGGATAAACAACAAGGTCCTACTGTATAGCGCAGGGAAATATATTCAATATCCTATGATAAACCATAATGGAAAATAATATTTAAAAAAGAATGTATATATATGAATAACTTTGCTGCACAGCAGAAATTAACACAACATTATAAATCAACTGTACTTCAATAAAAAAAATGTGGGACCCAGGACTCGTTACAATAGTTACTGTGCCAGTAAATTTGATGTAGAAAATATACTTTTATGCCAGCCAGCTGAGTTTAAGCACTGTAATCAGAAAACAAACAAAACTCCTTCTCAAAGCAAACCTCAAACTTTAGTGCCCTTCTTGATAAAGACAAGGATTGCTTGGACCTTAACATATAAAAGAGGTGTATTAAATAATTATCAAGGTTCAAATGTTGGCATTAACTTCCAGTAATTTTTCCCTCTTTTAAAAAAGAAAACTTTGTATTAAAAAATTTCAAAGGGTTTTACAGAACGTGAAACAGTTTCTACAAACCCGTAACGTAATGGTATAATATGAAATAAACTTAAATTGAATGCACACAGTTTCCTTTCAAGATAATCTTATTTTTGAAGAGGTAAGGAAGAATGCTTGAAAAACAACTTTTGATTTTATGATTCCCAAAATAGCCTTTAAAAAATAAGGACAACGTGAATTTGCTTCCACTCATTTCAACAACAGTAATTTAGCTTAGTTTTTGTTATCTACTCAGATACACGCTGTGGGTTGTGTACTCCCCGGGTGCTCAATAAATGGTTGCTGCTGGACTGACTGACAGATGTGTTTGATCTACTGAGCACTACAGTAGTGAGCACAAACAGATACACAGATGCTGAGAGGGAATAGTTCATGGATTTAGAAAGCGAGGCAGAGCAGGGGAGGAGGTTAGGGCTCATCAAAGGGCTGAGACACTTGAGTTCTATGTGCCATTTGAAATTCATGTCCGTCAATTATTGGAAACATATGTAGGGAATTAGTGAAGCTGAGCTACACTCAAAAAAAGTGTTACAGATTACTGTTATTATTAGATAAATAAAATAGGGTTCTATCTTGATCTTTTATTTTCCTCCCAAATATTTTTATAAATTTCAAGAGGCAAGCAAAACTTACTAAGTAGTGCAGCCTAGGCCCTAGAATACACCATATATCTATTAACAGTTCCTATGGGCCAGGCTCTGAGGTCTGGCTGGGCATGTAATGACAGAAAAACCAGTCATACAGGCGAGGTATCTCTCTCACCATGGGCACCAACCTGTATTAATCATGACTTTTATTTTTTATATTCTCATGCTTTGGGCTTCCCTGGTGGCGCAGTGGTTGAGAGTCCGCCTGCCGATGCAGGGGACACGGGTTCGTGCCCCGGTCCGGGA
>NC_041234.1:18701095-18728406 GCF_002837175.3 Physeter macrocephalus | reverse complement strand
CCGGAGCCTGTGCTCGGCAATGGGAGAGGCCACAACAGTGAGAGGCCCGCAGAAAAAAAAAAAAAAAAGAAAAAAAAAAAAAGTATATATTCTCATGCTTTGACATCTTGTGGCCTTGCTGACCCTGGAGAAACTGACCCTCCCGGGGTTAGCCAATTCCTAGAGACAGCAAACAATTTACCTGGAAAATGTGCCTTTCATATGCAAACCAACCAATCCAGAGCCCTTCCTCCAGCCACCTCTTTTACTGGGGTTTTGTACTCTGGGCCACTATCCCCCTTGCCCTAATTACTCCAGAGCCAGGTACCAGAAAACTAGGGACAGCTGCTATGCCACAGAGCCCACTGAAATTATTCAAACTACCTAATCCTAAACCTGCTGACCCTGTCTCACCAGTTCCTTCCCATAGAAACCACAATATAAGCTTGTGACCATGTTTTCCTCTTGCTCTGTCTACCTCCTGACTGACCCTGGTGCTCCCCCACGTGGCCTGGCATGGCATCCTTTGCCTTGTGTTTCTAGGGACCTGTGAGTGGAACAAACTTTTTCCTTCATGACAGTCATGTCTGTGTCTGAATGTCTTTGAGTGTCCTCATTAAAACAAATCCTGGCTACCCTTAGTACATAACTCTACCAAACCATTATTTGCTTTCAACTAAGGGCTCTGAGATAATTTGGGGTTGGTGGGGGGCATGAGGGTGCATGACCAAGGCAGTAAGCATCTACAATGTACAGCTAAATGAGTTATGAATTCTCCATAAGGAAGGAAAAGGCCATGAAATTAATTCAAGAGAACTAGATCTCATGTTATGTCCAGCGTATGAAAGGCAATAACTTAGAAGCATTTTAAAGATAAAGCTAAGTGTCAACCTCCAAATAAATTTCAAGGAATGAGATGGTTTATCCACATAGGCCAGACCGTATTTATCATTTTCATTTCATTCATTCTTCAGAAATCATGTAGCAAGGTTTTTCACAGCATGGGTGAAAACATCTGTGGTCAGAAAATCCTGATGGTGGTAATTGAACGTACTTGTGCTTTGAAGGATTAGATGGAACCCAGGATTGAATAACTTTTATATAGTTAGGAAAATAATGAACCATGTTAAGGAATTAAAGTTTTGCAGTCATATATACTTTAGGAACCAAAAATCAATATTAATTAACATTGTTAAAATGCTCTCAGTGTGCTCAATATTTAAAAATACATTTTGCCTACTCTTTAGAAATACATTTATGATTATGAAATGGTGACTGAATTCCTTTTTTTTTTTTTACAGAAAGAGCAACAGTAAAATAAAGAGGATTTTTATTTTGAGAATGGATGATAGAAATCTCCCTTCTCCTAACATGGAAACATGGCCGTGGTTTCCATGACCTACTTGAATGAAGACCATTTATAATGCATTTATATGCTTAACAGTAGCCGTGATGTAGGCCTCCTTACACCTGGTACTACCAGACCACTTAACACTTGGCTGTTCCTACCTTCCTATCATGCACATGCTTAATGGAAATTATTGAATAGACAAGGCAGATGCCCTGTGCTTTTTTTGCTGTTGCTTTTCCCACACTGATTAGGTCTGTGCATATATATATGACATAGTTTCAGGCATTATTCAGTTAATCAAATCAATGAGGGAAGCAAAAGAAAAAGTAGCCTAGAGAACTGCATTAGGAAAATTCTCAGTAAAATGTGTTACTGTTCAGCATGGAGGCTCACATCATTATGTTTACCCTGAGAAAGAATCCCTTGAAATGCTGCAGCTGTGGAACCAAATGAAAATCCAGAGTAACTGTACCGTGACAGACATTCATTGCCAAGACCCTGGTGCCAGCCCACAAGTGAGTGTGGAGAATGTCTACCACTGTCTTCAAGAACATTCTTCAGACATCCCAGAATCATTGTGACTGGCCCCATGGAAAGACACATTTATCAAGGCATTGCAGCAGATTGTTGATTTTTTTTTTTTTTTGCAGTTAACGTGTAACAGAATGGAATGACAGTCATTCTAAAGTCAGAGGTCATACTTGTCTAAGAAAGAAAGATACATAACAAAAATCTATTGCTAATACAGAGATGGAATTCTGACTGGTCTATTGTAGCAACAAACCATCAAATGTGAGAAATTAGAAAATAAACTCTCACAGGGATGAAAGGAGTCATGAAGGCTACCCATACCTTAGATGCTTACAGAAAGGGTGAGGAACTTTACATATATTGAGTGATTAAACTGCCCCATGCTCTGTACTAGAGGCTTTACCTATGTGATCCCACTTTAATCACCACAATAGCCCTAAGGGCAATGATAATACCAGCAGTAATAATATTAATGACAAACATTTTTGAGTACTTGCTATGTGCCAGGTACTAAGAGCTTTACATATATTAACTCAGTATTAAATTTTTTCAACAAAGCTGAGTGGTAAGACATATTATGGTCCCCATTTTACAGTTGTAGAGACAGAATATGTAACATTCCCAATAGCCAGAAAGTTGAAGAGACCCAGTACATGTCACGTGAGAAACAGTTGGAGGATTCAGTAACAAGAAGGGAAGATTCAAAATGGAATCAGGTTGTATGAATGACTGTCACCCAAAGGAGGGAATAGATTGGATCCCTATGGCTCTAAAACTTCTTGCCATGAACAATGAGTGGAGGAGACAGGATGATATTTTGAACTGCTCAAGATTGAACACTCTGCCTTAGAGAACCGGGAACTCTCCAGCGATCTCTCCATGACAGGAAATTTCAAGTAAAACTAGGCAACCACCAGGCAGACTAAAATGAAGCAAAGAATCCAGCCTTTCGAATCTCAATGACCTGGGTTCAAATGTCAGCTTTGCCACTTGCTGTGTGACTTTGGGAAAGCTACTTTACGCACCCTGTGACCATCCTTCCTCAATGTGAATGGAACAAATAAAGGTACTTGGTTCACAGATAACAATGCTTGCCACATGACAGGCTCAATACAATGCATCACTTGGCAAATATGCCAAGATCATTTTGACAACAGTTTATATTGAGCACATTTCTAAAGTGTGAAGTTGTAGTAATCCCTGACTAGCTATATGCAAAAAATATATACCTGATGAGTTTTTCCCTTATCTTTTATGTTTTTGGCTTTTATGTGGACTCCATTATTGACAGTTCTGTGAGAATTTTACATCTAAAGCCAGCACAAAGAGACCAATGGTGAATATATTTAGGAGATTCTGGCTCATGATTTTTGTTTCTATGAGAAATAATTCTAAACACTTATTTTATCTCATGGTGGTTGCAGTGGGTATGAGGGGCTTTCTAAATATTGAGGGGATGATGCCTAACTTTTTACTTACTCATTCTGAAGTTTTCCTACTAGTGTGATTCATATGCAGAAAATCCTTTTTGTGGATTTGTCCTTTTCTTACATTTGTCTGTTGTGACATATTTTCCCTAAAATACAGCTGGCAGTTTGATCTGTGTGCTGCGTCAGCTGGAGGGGTATGAAATGCCTTTCTCACGATTCAGCTGGTCCAACGGAGTGGCTTTGATTTTCTTTCCCAGCTGTTGCGTAAATTGAGTGTATTAGAACTAGTTCATGTTTCATAGCATTTAATAGCTTTAGAATTACCAGAAATAGCTGTCATAATAAACATGAAAATGGGAGCACTCATTCTTCTCCTTGAAGAGACACAAACTTTCTTCCATGTATTTTATCCCCTACTCTGACAGGTAAAAGCAACTACTGCATAACAACTATGATTCCAAATTTGCAATCAAGTATTTGGGAAGATTCTGCCAATCTTCCTTCTTTAATTCCTCTCTGCTTTAAATTTTAGTTGCTTCATTTTTTTATTTTAATTTTCCTTTCTCCATGTACTATTTATCTGTATGAAAATAATCCTTCACCTCTTCAATTTCACACATAACAAAAGACTAGATGCATATGACACCTACTTTCTGTGCTAAATATGGTCTATTGCTAGGGAAAACAGAATGAGAAAATGGGGTCTAGAGAAACAAAGATGTAAAATTTGACATAAATGGTAGATTCCCAGTTACTCCATCTAATGCCCTCTTACCACCTTCCAAGCCACCCAGGCCATTTACTTTCCCTTTCAATCCCTTCCATCCAGTAAGGTTGCTCTGAGCTTCAAAATGAACTTTTTTTAATGGACCATAGAAATCTATTAATCCTTAACAAAGATAAAGCCTTTCATTTTCTAGGCATGAAACAAAAGCCCTAAATAGAAATAATTATAAAAAATATAATATATGGAATTAAAATTACACAGAAAATAGTTGTACCTGAGATACCCATCATCTGGGGGGAAAAGATTATGCACTGATTCTCAGAAAGTTTGAAAAGGAAGATGATGCCTCTGTAGACAAAGCAGACAAAACTTTCCCCCAACTCTTGCTCGAAATTGTCATGTCCTAATCATGTCCTTAACCACTGGAGAGTTCTGTCTCCAATCTGGCCTTTAGGTTATCAGTGAGGGCATCCTTTTGTATTAATCCACATTCTCTGAGTTGACCCCATTTATTCAGTCCCAAAGCATCCCAGTGAATCTAGCTTCCTGGATTCTTCTCCCCACTCTCAAACTTGAATCACAGAAAATGTTTAAAATAATATAAATTCTAGTTTTGCTTACCCATAATTAGACACAAAACATACTTCTTTCTGCCCTAGAAGGAAGCAGTCCACTTAATGTTTGATGAACTTACTTAAGGAGACAAGTGGGGAGTCACAGATTATTACAACTTGATATGTAGGCAACTACATAGCCTTTGGCAAGGAATGGTGATCTATTAATAGCCTGAAAGTTATAAAAAGAAAATTCCAATCATTTGGTGTTGCATTTTCCCTACCAGCTAAAACTCCAACTTGGATCCAGAACCGTGGCTGCCACACCAGGCCTTGAAGGACTTGCACACCCCAAGAATATTAGTTTTCCTCATTCACCCTTGGGTTTTTCAAGTTATTTACTAAGACCTTATCTACCTCTGCCCTGTCTGGCCCTGCTCCAAAGGAACGTAAAGAGGAGTCACCCTTTTGGCATTTATAATCCTAGGTGGACAACACTGTCAACCTCTACTGAGGTTATTTTAACTGTCTCTTTCATGACATGGATTTTTTCCTCTCTCTCTTTCTCTTTTAGTTCTGTTGATTTTACACTCAAAATATTCATCTGAACATGGTCTGCTCAAGCTGATTCTTTTAATGGTGCCAGGTGGCATGGCTGAGTGTTTGACCTCCCTTTCATTAAGTTTTTTTTTGCACTGAGCCAGCAAGCCTTTTATTTCAGACCCAAATGAAGAGCGGAACAGGCACAGGACACTTGGCCTGCTTGTAACCATCTGGTTCAAGTGACTTTTGACTATACCAAATTCATCCCCACTTGTGAATTCACCCTTGAAACTGAGCTAAGGGAGAAAGAGTAGCAAGGGCAGCCAGGGTCAGCCAGGGTTTCCCTGAGTCACTGTCAAGTATAGGTTTCACACCTGACAAAAAGGATGTTTTCAGCCAACTGACATCCCTTCCATAGCAAAGGCAAAGTTGTTTATGTAATTTTAAGAACCAGAAAAGACTTCGTTTAAAAATTGATTTATTCATAATGTGTAATTTGTGGACTGATAGTCTAATTCAATCCTGCACTGTTAGAAGAAATAGAAAACACGACAAGCTTTCATTCCTTGGGATGTAGTTGTTGTCATCTCAGTGAAAGCAGATGTCCCAAGAGAAGACCCAATTAGATCTGTCTTCTCCTTAGAAATTTCCATTTCCTAGCTCGACTGTGATAAATTCCCTCCACATTCTAAAATCAGATACAGAGCAGTTGTAAATAGTGAAGATCTGAGGTTGCTGCTGAGACTCACAGGTTCAATGGTGGCTGGAGAATCCTGCCTTTTCACTAAAGCATGAGCAATTTCAGTACTTATTTTTACATGTCACCTGTAGTTTATTACATGCCACCTGTAGTTCAACTGTCTCCCTCTCATATTTATTCACATCTTTTGAAAATGTTTATTTTATGGTCCCAAGAATAGCAGCACTGTTTCTTCTTCGATCATTCATAGTTGCCTCAATATTTATAAGGTTATATGTATTGTTTTGTATTTAATCAGTTTTCAAACTTTAGAATTTAGGGCTAAATCTTAGATTACCAAAACTGAGAGTGAAGAATGTCAAAGTATCCACATTTGCGGGGTATTATTTTTTTTTGCTTTCACCTCTCAAACCAGGTAATTAAAAATAACAAAGAATTTTAAAAACCACAAAGAATAAACAAAAGACACAGTTTTAATACTCAAGGTGGACAAGTTTCAGGATAGTGAGGTGTTTAATATGACTCTATAATATTAATGTTCTCCTAGTTATATTTTCTATCAGTCTCTGTTAGTCTATTTTATAACCTTTAGCAGAGTTTGTCATTCTTTAGTTGACTTTCTGTCTTCCACACAAGCAGGTAAGTATCACAAAGGCTCAGGCCTCAACTCTGTTGCTGCCGATTAAGAGCTTCTTGGACATCACATGCTCTCAGCAAATATTTATTGAGTGAATGAATGAATGTATGAAATGCAATTAGGCAGTTGTCAAAAGCAGTAAAATAAACTTAGAGCCTTTGTTCGTGTTATTCTTTTTAGGAATTTATGATAAGGTACAACATGAACAAGTTCATTCAGTGTAACATTTTTAACATCCCCAAACTAGAAGCGCTGGCAGAATTTCCTGACAGAATAGTTGTGGAACATGAACAAAATAGAGGAGTCAGCAAGGTTGTAGTCTGAGCAATTAGAAGAAAGGCATTGCTATTAACCATGGTGAGTCTCTGTTTACTAGGAGAACTATCAGAAATTCAGTTCGACACATACTAAGTTTGGACACGTTAAGCAATTGGATACACCAGTTTGGAGTTCCGGGGAGAAATACAAGCTAGTGGCATAAATTTAGTAGTCATAAGTCATGAAATTTCATGTAATCACCTAAAAATTAAACATAGATAGAAAATAAAAGAGACTCAAGGACAAGGCCCTAGGGCATTCTAACACTTAGATGTCTTGGGAATAAGGAAAGAACCCGTAAAAGAAACCAAAAAGCAGTAGTTAGAAAAGTAGAAAGAAATTCATAAAAGTACACTGCCCTGGCATCCAAGAGAAGAAACTGTGACAAGAAGGAAACTGTGACCAACGGTGGCAAATTCTACTGCTAAATAAGATGAGAGCTGAGAAATGGCTTTTGTTTTTCATGGGGGTCGTTGTCAACATGGAGCTCACTGAGGAGAGCTTTCCTGTGTTCACAATGGTGTGCAGGTTAGTCACAAGAATCTGTTGTTAAGGGGCCACGGGCAGAATAGGTACAATTTGGTAACGGTGCCCTTGGAACCAGTATGTATGGCTTGGTGATAGGCAGGCAGTGAGACAATGAAGGTAGCTCAACAGAGAGGATCAGTGGCATTACAGAAGCAGTGGTATTAGGCAAAGTTGTAAGGATGACAAGGATATCCCAACATGCCTAAGCTGAGCTACTCTGAGGGTATATCCAATAGGATTTGCTGACAGATCAAATGTAGGTATGAGAAATACAGAAATACAGATAGTCAAGAATGACTTCTATGGCCTGTGCTTCATCTCATATTCTATTCCTCCTGGTTCTGACCTATGCACATAGTCACTTCATGTTATCATCTGCAATGCATGAACATGTTTGCCTTTCTATTTACTAAAAGAAGAGTACCACTTAAAGTGAGATGAGCTTCCACAGATCCAGTACCTTACTCAATTGCAAGCATCCTCTTAGCACTAGCTTAGTGACTGAGACTGGTCCTTAAGAAATGTTATATAACATACGCATCCCAAGACTTTTGTTCCCTTCCAAATACTCATTTTAGAAGTCAATGCAGTCTAATGATTTAGGCAGAATATTTTTTGAATTTCTGTTTACATAACACTCCTTAAGACCATGTTTTGTCCATAAAGCAATAAAATGTGGCTACAGAAGAATGTTAAAGACATAGAAGGATATGATTTTTATTTTATTAGACTGTCTTATGTTATAAGACAGTATGTAAAGTTTGTCCCTGTTTTTGGGAAAAATTATATATGCATATTGCATATATGTGGTGGAATGATTTGCAGTTCACACCTCCCTATATCCTAGACCTTTGATAGTGCCCTACTATACTGACTGTGGCCTTACTTTGGCCAATGGAACAGAAGCAAATATGACTCAAGCAGAGACTTGACAAGTTCTTGTGCATTGGGACTTGCCCTCTTGTTGCTCTTAGGGCTCTCCAAAAATCATGTAAATCAGCCTGAGCTAGCATGCTAGATGATGAGAGACATAGGGAGAGGCTTATGTCATCCCAGCCTTGCCAGATGAGGCCATCATATACTAGCCAGCACCAGTCACCGCCAGTTGACCACAGACATGGAATCAGCCAAGCCTGGCTCAGCCCAAAAGAACCACACAGCTGAACCCAATTCAAATATCCAACCTGCAAAATCATTATCTGTTATGGACCAAATGTTTGTATCCCCCTGAAATTCTTATGTTGAAGTCCTAACCCCCAATGTGGCTGTACTTAGAGATTGGGTCTTAACCAAAGTAATTAAGTTGAAATGAGGTCACAAGGCTTTCGAATAGAAAGACATCAGAGAGCTTATAAGAAGAGACACCAGTGAAACATCTCTCTCTCTGACACTCTGTGTGTGTGTGTGTGCGTGCGCGTGTGTGTGCGCGCACAAGCACGCACACGCACACACATACATCAAGAAAGGGCCAGTAGAGCAAACAGGTAGAAGGCAGCCACCTACAAGCCAAGAAGATAGCTCTCACCAGAAACCTCCCATGCTGGTATCTTGATTTCACACTTTCAGCCTCCAGAACTGTGAGAAAATAAGTTTAGTTTTTTAAGCCACTGAATCTGTGGTATTGTAATAGCAGCTGGAGCTGACTAATACATGATCTAAATTACATGGTTGTTGTTTTAAGTCACAACATTTGGGATAGTTTATTACACATCAAAAGCTATTGGATATTCATATATAGTTGATATATATATATATATATATATACATCCACATTAAGAATTTTAAGTAATTAAAAATTAAAAATAATAACAGCTCAAATGTTCCTCTGAGCTGTGGTAGGATGATATGTAATTTTTATTATTTTCTTCTTTTAGTTATTTTCTCTTTTTTCTGCAATGAGCACTTTTTTTGCAGTAAAACATATAAAAACATCATTAAAGTGAAGCAATATGAAAGGCTAACTTTTGAAATAGCAATGGAAATGAAGGATGAGAAAAAGTCTAAAGCTGGAAGGAATATCCACTAACTGTGGGTTGGATTGAGAAGGAGCATCCAGGGATTTGAAACTTCCACCTCCAGATCAACAGTATTAAAAATGGCTATAGGGCTTCCCTGGTGGCGCAGTGGTTGAGAATCTGCCTGCCGATGCAGGGGACGCGGGTTCGTGCCCCGGTCCGGGAAGATCCCACATGCCGCGGAGCGGCTGGGCCCGTAAGCCATGGCCGCTGAGCCTGCGCGTCCGGAGCCTGTGCTCCGCAACGGGAGAGGCCACAACAGTGAGAGGCCCGCGTACAGCAAAAAAAAAAAAAAAAATGGCTATAAAGATCTGAAAAGGATCTGCATTATGTCCATGTCTGATCCTGGCACAGGACACAGAGATACACAAAATCAATCTCCCTTACTGAAAAGAGTCAAGACCCTCCATCTTCCCCATCCCAGCACCCTCAATGCCTAAAAGCCTCAGAGTGTCTTCTTAGATGCAAAACCAGGCCAAGGAAGAGAAGGGAGGAGAGAAACACATGTATCCTGTTATACAGTTTCTTTTGCTGGGGTAGCTTTTCTTTAAATGAAAGGTAGTCAGAAGCCTGGTATGTAAAACACACAGATCAAAGCTAAGATGCTCTACTTGAAGAAGGGGTTGGAGAAAGACGGGTGACGTGGTCTTCGGAAAATTGAAATTCTATTCCTAAAACAAATTCTCCTGCTGCCTATCTGATGCTCTGGCATCACCATTTTTCTCCAAATAAGAGTCTCAGACTGGATGAAAAACAAAGATCCAATTACATATTGCTTAGAATAAACAACTGTTTATCAATTATACCTCAAAAAGAAAAAGAATAAACAACAGTTTACTGCTTCAATTTGAAGACAGTTCTGCAAAACCAAAGAGAACCCTGAAGAATATTTTCACCAGAGGAATAGGAAACAGTCTTTTAAGAGAATGAGTTTTAAAGAGGATGGTACACACTTGGCTATATAAGTAAGACTATCTTGATTTTTACATTAGAAATGATATTCTAGATTTACATTTTGTGTACACTGGTATACCATAGAGACAAAACAAGAAATTAGAGGACACAAATTCTATTATTCAAATTTTTAATTGTCGACTATGAGTCCAACTCCATGCCTGATATAAGAAATACAGATTAGAACAAGACATGCTCCTGTTTTCAACAATTTTTCCATCTCATAGTGGAAATACTCAAGGAATCAACAATTACAATAACATGTGATAAGTACTACAACAAAGAAACAATGATAGAAAGAAAGGCTTCTTGAACAAGGGCATGAGGTCTTCTCTGTGGAGTTGACACTTCAATTTGATTTTCAAGAACTAGCAAATCAATGGGCATAGTTTCAGTGAAGCAAAACGAATGAGCGCTAGTGCTGCACCACATTGTACCTACAGCCAACAAATAATGTATTGCACACTTAAACATTTGTTAAGAAGGTAGATCTCATGTTAAGTGTTCTTACAATACAATTTTTTAAATAAACATATTTTATACATTTTAAAATAAAAATTTCATTAAATAAAAATATTAAAAAAACTTAAAATAGGTAAGCCACAGACTGGGAGATGGTATTCCCAAAACATGTATCAGGTAAGAACTGGTAACCAGGGTATAAAAAGAACTCCTCCAACCCAATAGCAAAAAGACAACCCAATGAAGGGCCAGTAAACACATAAAAAGATGCTCAACATCATTAGTCTTCTAAAAATGCAAATTAAAACCCCAAGGAGTTACCCACCATAATGTTTACAATTAATAAGACTGACAACACCAAGTACTGGCAAGGATGTGGAGAAGCTAACAACTCTCATACATTGTTGATGACAGCGAAAAACGGTACAACTACTTTGGTAAAGGCTCTGGCAGTTGCTTATGAAACTAAACACTCACCTACTCTCTGACCCAGCAGTTCCGCTCCTAGCTATTTACCTGAGTTAAGTGAAAACAAATATCCACCAAAACACTTTTACATGAATGTTCATAGCAGCTTTATTTGTAAGAACCCCAAACTAGAAATTGCCCCAGTGTCTCTTCATAAAATAATGGATTTATTCATGGTATTAATTTTCAGAACGGGCAAAACTAATCTACGGTGGTAAAAAGATCAGAACAGTGGTTTCCTCTGGGGTGTATGTGTAGGGTTTGACTGGGAAGGAGTATGAGGGTACTTTATGCAGTGATGATAATATTCTATATCTTGATAGGGATTTGGGTTACATAGATGCGTACATCTGTCAAAAACTCAACAAGTGTATGTTTAATATTTTTGAACATCATTATATGTAAATTTTATCTTAAAATTTAATAAAAGCTATAAACAAAAAATTAGTCAGTAAATAAACCTGGACAAGGAATAATAGTAGGAACAGAGAAGGAACAGTATGTCTGGAGGTACAAAGGTGTGAAACTATATGATAAGTTTGGAGAACTACAAGGATGTTGTCCAATGGCTAGACAATCTTGTTTCTCTTGTGTTTATATCAATAGTTCTCCCCAAGAGAAAATTAGTTTTCATTATCTCCAATGTGAAATAAATACTGACAGGTTTGTAACAACCCCAAGGGAAATATGCACCACTTTAATGCACAAAAATGTCTTCTGATACATCTAAATAGGCCTCTATCATTCTCTCTGACCTGGTATGGACTTCAGAACCTAAGTAATAGTTCTGTTTTCTATGCCAAGCTCCAGCATCAGCCTAGAGGGCTTCTATATCCATATGGATCTCCTATCCAATTTCCTATTCGCCAAGCTTCTTGATTTCCTGGATACTCAACCACTAGTCTATTATAGCCTCAAAGTGGACCTTGCCACACCTAAAACTGTAATAACCCTCAAGTCAATCCACCACTTGAAACCTCCTAAAAAACTGTATCTCCTGATTGTCTTTCTACCTCTCTGATCATATCTTTCCAGTTCCCTTTGCAGGTCTCACTAGCTCAGTCTACTAAAGTGTCATTAGACAAATTGTTCTGTTCTTGGCTCTATTTGTCACTATACACACGTTCCCTATCCAATCTCATCCATGCTCATGGTGGCTCTCAAATGCCTATTATTAGCTCAGAGCTCTCTTGAGCTCCATCCTAGTACATAAGCTGCCTAATGAACATTCCTACCTAGATATCCTAGAGAAGCCTCAAATTTACCATCTCAAAGAGAGCTCACTGTTTTTCAGAAAATCCTTTTCCTCTTTTGTGTTCCTCAACCTGGTAATGGTACCACAGCCATGAAAATGAAAGTCATCATTTATTCCTGCAGTCACTTCACCAGCCCTCCACATCAACGGCTGTGTTCTGCCACTTCTAACACCTTTTTCTGGGCATATAATGTAATTTATTTTCAATTTTTTTCCAGTATTATTGTGGTATTATTGACAAATAGAAGTTGTATATATTTAAGGTGTACAGCATGATGTTTTGATATACATACACATTGTCAACTCACCACAATCAAGCTAATTAACATCCATCACCTCACATAGTTACTTCTGTGTGTGTACGTGTATATATGTGTGAGTGTGTGTGTGTGTGTGTGTGTTAAGAACACTTAAGATCTACTCTCTTGTAGAGTGGTGGTTACCAGTTGCTGGGGAGTGGTAGGGGAAATGGGGAGATGTTGGTCAAAGGGTACAAACTTACAGTTATAAGATAAATAAGTTCTCGGGATCTGATGTACAGCACAGTGATTGTAGCTAATAATACTTTATTCTACATTTCAAAGTTGCTAACTCAGTAGATCTTAAATGTTCTCACTAGAAAAAAGAAACGGTAATTATATGACATGATGGAGGTGTCAACTAACCCCACAGTGGTAATCATTTTACAATGTATGAGTGTATCATACCAACACATTTTATACCTTAAACTTATACAATGTCATATGTCAATTATATCTCCACAAAGCTGGAAAAATCTACTCTCAGCAAATTTCAATGATACAGTACAGTATTATTATCTATAGTCACTATGCTTTACATCTCCAGAACATATTCATCCTGCATATAACTGAAACTTTGTACCCTTTGAGCAACATCTCCCCATTTCCCCCATCCCTCAAGCCCTTGACAACACCAATCTACTCTCTGCTTTTATGAGCTGACTTTTTTAGATTCCACATATAAGTGAAATCATGCAGTGTCTGGCTTACTTCACTTAGCATAATGTCTTCTTCTAACATCTTGACTTTTTTTCACACCTGTTTATTCCCCCTGCAAAATTCCACTCAACTTCTTATCCTGAAACTTGCAGCTAGAAGAAGCATGTGAGTACGTGCGTACGTGTGTGTACACAAAGTGTCATGATACTCATCTAGTAACCCAGGCATTCTCAACCTTGGCTGCACATTAGAATCACCTAAGGAGCTCACACAGTCTGACTGAACTGGTCTTAAATGGGATCCTGGTGTGGTTCTGGAAGATTCGATGTGCAGCCACAGATGAGAATCATTGGTCAACCATTCGATGGTTGAACTTAAAGCTTTAAGTTTAAAAGAATATTCAGGAATATAAGAGAGAGTGCTTATTTATTCACATAATGGATGCAGAAGATGACATGTGGAGACTGCATTTATTTCTCATTACCAAACGCCTTGAAATCAAAGAAATCTAAAGAATCTTAGAACTATTTGGTGGGAATTATATTAGAATTTTTAAAGATATTCAGGATTTATTTTAAAAGATTGTAACATGTATGGTGATAAATGTTAACTAGAATTATTGTGGTGATCATTTCACAATATATACAAATATTGAATCATTATGTTGTACACCTGAAACTATAAAATGTTATATATCAATTATACCACAATAAAAGTTAATTAAAAAGAAAAAAGTATTTATGAGTATGAATCATGCTGTAAGAGTCTTATGGCTGTCACTGAAGGTAAACCTTTCGGATATGTCTAAGCTACCAAACATCTTCCCCACTGATACAGTATAATTTTAAGAGGATCAGCCCAAGCTAAAAGCAAACTGTACTCACCCAAAAGGCAGCCTTAGAAGATTGACATTGAGCATACAAATGCCAGAATCAATATAAAATTTTCCACGATTTAAAGTAACTCTGGAAATATCTGGGTCCACCTAACTCACTCTCTGTCACGAAAATACTAAAAAGAAAGTTAGAACCTTCACATGAAGTTGAGACACAACTGATAAGAAACCTGAATAAAGAAAGAAACCCTATTATTCTCAACAATGGTTTTATTGTATTTCAAAGTAATTCTCTTTAAGTTAATAACAATTGTTCAGTCTAGCTCTGTGTCTATACTATGCACTTCAGTACAACTATTATTTATTAAAATTTTTAGCACTTATCACAGAATGCTATTAATATTATTATTATATTACTACTTTAGTTAATAGCTTGTAATAGGTACTGCTCTATATATTTTCCTCTACATTATTTCACTAATTTCTACAACAGAACTTAGAGATGGGTAAAATACCTCAGTTTTCAAATGACAGTGTTGACGTCAGACGGTTTAATGGATGCTGAAAGTGACACAGTCAAGACACTCAACTGCACGGTTAAATCACATCAATGTACATGCTGTATTTCCCAATTTAGAATGGATGGATGGATGGATCTAAAGCAGCGTTAAGTATTCTTGCCATGTGTTGGCATGGTAGGAACAATAATGGCCACCCAAAGATGTCCTAATCCCAGGAACCTGTGAATATGTTGCCTTCCATGGCAAAAAGGATTTGCAGATGTGACTAAGGGTCTTGAGATGGGGGGATCATCCTGGGTTATGTGGGAGGGCCCAATGTAACCACAAGGGCTCTAATAAGGGAACTAGTGAGGCAGGAGAGTCAGTCAGAAAAGAAAATGTGATTAGGCAAGTGGAGGTCAGAGTGTGATTGCTGGTAGGAGGCCATGAGCCAAGGAATACAGGCAGCCTTTAGAAGCTGGAAAAGACAAGGAAATGAATTCTCTCTTAGATCTCACAGAAGGAACACACCTCTGCCAACACATTGAATTTAGCCTGATGAGAATCATTTTGAACTTCTAACCTTCAGAAATGTAAGATTATAAATTTGTGGTGTTTTAAGATACCAGGTTTATGGTAATTTGTGAGAGTGGTAACATGAAACTAATACAGGAGGTAAAATAGGATAGTTTTTTATTATAAATTTCTCTACTTTATTTATTTATTATTTTATTTGGCTGCGTTGGGTCTTCGTTGCTGCTTGTGGGCTTTCTCTAGTTGCAGCGAGTGGGGCCTACTGTTTGTTGTGGTGTGCGGGCTTCTCATTGCGGTGGCTTCTCTTGTTGCAGAGCACGGGCTCTAGGTGCACGGGCTTCAGTAGTTGTGGTGCGTGGGCTCAGCAGTTGTGGCTCGTGGGCTCAGTAATTGTGGCTCGCAGGCTCAGCAGCTGTGGCCCACGGGTTTAGTTGCTCCACGGCATGTGGGATCTTCCCGGACCGGGGCACGAACCCATGTCCCCCTGCATTGGCAGGTGGGCTCTCAACCACTGCACCACCGGGGAAGCCCCAATAGGATAGTTTTAATTAGATGTATAATACAAAACCATTTCCAAAAATTTCCAAATCTTAAATCCCCCCCCAAAAAAATATCTGGTTTACAAAATTTTTATTGTCATCACCCACACTGTCTCCTCTCATGTCCACAATCCTTCTTCCTCTCTGTTTCTCCACGTCAGATTAATAGAATACTTCAGTTGATTCTTCTAAAAACACTATACAGATACTAAACAAAAGTGTAACACAAGCTGAAATATAACATCTATAGACTAAATATAACTTTACTGTTAGCTTTTCCTCCCACTAAACCCTCACAATCACACTGGCCAACTATTTCCCGCCTAACTCGCCTTTGATTATCCACCTATGGACCTTTGGACGTGAACGTTCCACTACTGGCAATGTTAATTCTACTAAGCTTTCAAGGACGTTTTGTTGAGTCTGAATCCCACCTTTGCTCATTGTATCTTTCCTGAACACCAGAACAGTTCTTTGTGAACTCCTGTTTCTCCCAAATACAATATAATGACTATATGATATGCCAAGCACTCCCTGTAGTAAAATGTCCCCTCTGACATAGATAATTTCTTATTTCACATACATGTATCTCTTCTCTCCAGTCTACACATTCATTGAGGAGGGCTGGGGGAGGTGCTTATATTATATCACACTAGAAGTGGTTCCTGCTTCTCAGCCTGTGACTCTAAACCTCATTTTTCTCAACTGTTAAAATGAGGACCCGTATACAGGTCTCCATGGGTTGCTGTGAGGAGTAATTGATATGGTATATTGTAGAATTTCTTTGGATAAGCCCAGCATGAATTAGACACTCCATAAATATTAGATTTTTACCTCCTCCCTCTTCATAACAAGTGATTACTAAATATTTGCTGACTTGCAATTTTAACATGTCCTTCATCACTCTTACTAGGTTCCATCGAGATTTTTTAGAAGAACATGGACCAGAATTATTATTAAAGCCATTTCAAATCCTGTTAAATAAAATTAAAAATCAAAAACCACAGAAACAGATATGACACATCCTGCAGGAAGATATGTACCTGGAGAAAAATCTGAAGGCCAATTTTGAACTGCCCTTGGGAGGATTCTCAATCATGCTGTACCTTCCTGCTCTCCTGCTGATGTAGCAGTTCAATAGTTTGATAGCTCTGGTTTTAAAGAACAGACAGGGCACACAGAGGACATTACATTTGATTCTCCAATTTCTAGTTTGGTACATGCCATACATAGTATACTCTGAAAGAACTTCCTGGCCTTGAGATTAATTGTATTTACCAATCACAAGTCTCTAAATCCACTGTATTTCACTCCAAAGCTTTCTTCCAGTTCCCTCCTCGACTCCTTTCTCTTTTATTTGAAGGGGCCCAAATTGGAGCATGATTGTAAACATCAAATTTCAAGCAAATCTATCAATGAAGATAGCTCTGTTGTGTCTCCAAGGCTCATCCACACTATTCATGAAATAAAACTGCTGCTTTAGGGACAAATGGAGTGTTTTGAAATAATTTATCCAACTCTTTTTTCCTCTTCGAAATTTAAATGTGCCTCAAATGCCAGACATGATGTTTATCAGTTTGTCTTACATTGGAATTTGCATGACCTGTGAAGCTTCCAGGAGCAGCATTTGTATACGCAATTATTACTGTAAATTTTCTGTGTTTTTTAAAAAATCAGAATGCTTCTATTAAATTGGCTGCAAAGAGCTAATAAACGTGTGTTCTTTTGACAATATGCTTAGCCTGTGAATCTCATTTTTTTACATCATCTAACGTTTTGGTAGGGATTACAGATCCCATTCTCCATTTGGCTTATCATCTATACCCATCTAGTTTAGATAATTAAAGGCATTGGCTTTATTTTTTTCCCCTTGAAATGCTCAATACAAAATGCAAATACTGTATTTCCTGGGGTCAGTATACAACATCTTTGCCCTATCAGTCTCGCTTGTCCTTTTAGCATTGCTGAGGATTCTAGGGATTCTTGAAAAGAATATTCATATGGATTTAATTGATCGGTGACATAATTAAACCATTAAATTCCAGGACAAGGGTGAGGAATAGACAGCTAAACTTTAATAATGAGCTTTCAAAAGGATGTAGGCAAAATGCTTTCATGTGTATTGTAAATTTTCCTTTCAGTCCAAATAAATGCTGTAGACAAAAGACCGTCTGATCACTGCCCACAGAATAATTGGACCACACAGCTTAATGTTGATGAGTTAGGGGCTTAAATTTAAAAATTAAATAAAATAATAATAACAGAGTTAAAGAATCATGTTGATGTCAATTTGTTAAGCTATCAGGTTTTTCTGATACTTCCGTAAATTACTGTTGAGAATATTTGGGGATAGGTAGGCAGTTTAGGGAAAAAAAGTCAAATTACGAAAAATGCTCCACTCCCCTCATACCAAATTTGGGCTCCCTTACCCATCTTCAACTACTGTATCCACAATAGCCACATAACTGACTGATTTACTTCCTTGATATACATATATTGAACAAAATATACCTGCTTATATTTTTCAAACAGTCTGCACTTACCCACATAGAGCCACGTTACACACCCACACACACAGATTTCAATGTAGGCTCCTATAAGCTGGAATGAGGAGGTTCACGACTAATTATAAAAAATGTTAACCAATATTTTCTCAATATTTTAACTCCATGTGATTTTTTTCCCATTAACTTTTGGCATTAAATGTGTTTGCTGGCTTGCACCAATGTAGCCTACAACAAACTGAGCACTGAATTTCAAAACACAAATGCCCAATTCTAGTGCTTTTAGGTGGGTATGTAATGCTGTTACATAATAAATGCCATTATTCTGCTCAGATGGAGAAATCCTCTCTATGTTAAGAGCTGTAGAGCTTCTTACATCATCACTCTGCTCACAGTCAACGTTGCTGCGCACCGCAACGAAGAGTAGCCCCCGCTCGTCACAACTAGAGAAAGCCCATGCTCAGCAACAAAGACCCAATGCAGCCAAAAATAAACAAAAAAATAAAATAATTTTTTTTTAAAAAGTCTACAAATAACAAAAAGGGAACCCTCCTACACTGTTGGTGGGAATGTAAGTTGGTGCAGCCACTGTGGAAAAAAGTGTGGAGGTTCCTCAAAAAACTAAAAATAGAATTACCATATGACCCAGCAATCCAACTCCTGGGCATATATCCAGACAAAACTCTAATTCAAAAAGATACATGCACCCCTATGTTCATAGCAGCCCTATTCACAATAGCCAAGACATGGAAACAACCCAAATGTCCATCAACAGATGAAAGGATAAAGATGTGGTACATATATACAATGGAATACTACTCAGCCATAAAACAGAATGAAATAATGCCATTTGCAGCAACATGGATGCAACTAGAGATTATCATGCTAAGTGAAGTAAGTCAGAAAGAGAAAGACAAACGCCATATGATATCACTTTTATGTAGAATCTAAAGTGTGACACAATGAACCTATCTATGAAATGGAAACAGAATTACAGACATAGAGAACAGAGTGGTGGTTGCCAAGGGGGAGGGGGTTGGGGGAGGGATGGAGTGGGAGGTTGGGGTTAGCAGATGTAAGCTTTTATATATAGGATGGATAAACAACAAGGTCCTACTGTATAGCACAGGGAACTATATTCAATATCCTATAATAAACCATAATGGAAAAGAATATTACAAAAAGAATATATATATGTATAACTGAATCACTTTGCTGTACAGCAGTAATTAACACAACACTGTAAATCAACTACACTTCAATTTTAAAAAATCAAAAAGAAAAAGTACTAGAGTGGCTTATAGGTGAGTTTGATATGACATTAAGAGGGGAAAAGTTAATATCAATTTAATCTAAAGTATGCCAGGTGAATAGAAAAAAGATGAAAAGCTCTCTAATATATTTTATAAAGCCAATAAGGCTTTAATGTTAAACCTGATAATAACCATTAAAAGTATAGCCCAACATCACTTATGGACAGAGATGAAACATTCTAAATAAAATATTAGGAAATAAAGTCAGAAGAATAGCACATTATGTCCAGGTGGGGTTTATTCTAGGAAAGCAAGGATGGGTCAATTATTGTAAAATATATCAACAAAATCCATCCTATTAAAAAGTAAAGTAGGAAAGCCTCATGATAATATCCATAAATGCTAAATAACCATTTGATAAAACTCAGAGCCTTATTAATAAAAGTACCACATAAAACAGGAATAAAGGGAAACTGCTTATGGTAGACTTCTTACCAAAAACCAAAACAAATATATACTAAATGCTAGTCACTGAAACAACTGTCCCTATAAATTAGGAAGTAAGAGCATCTGTCTTTAGGGAAACTACTCTTACAACATCTGCATGTTAGTTTCCCAGGTCTCCTAAAACAAAGTCCCACAAACGATATAAACAGACTTAAAACAACAGAAATGTATTGTCTCACAGTTCTGGAGGGGACGAGTCTGAAATCAAGGTATTGGCAGGGCCGTGCTCTCTCACAAGACCTCCTTGCTTCTGGTGGCTGCTGGCAATCCTTGATGTTCTTTGGCTTGTAGATGGATCAGTCCAATTACCGCCTTAATCTTCACAAGGCCTTCTCCTCTCTGTGTCTGTGTTCATATATCCCTCTTCCTATAAGAACAGTAGTCATTGAAATAGGGCCTGCCCTAATTCAAGTATGACCTCATCTTATTTTGATTATATCTGCAAAGACAGGTTATGACTTCAACATATTTTTTTAGGGGACACAATTCAACCCATAACAATATATTAAAAGTTAAAATTCACATGAACTTTGGTCCAGCAATCCCACTCCTGGAACTCTCCCCCATAAAAATAAAAGCCCTATTTTTAGGATATAAAAGATTGTATATACACATATATTGGGTTGGCCAAAAAGTTCATTTGGGTTTTTCCATAAGATGTTACGGAAAAACCCAAATTAACTTTTGGCTAACTCAATATAATGTTTAATGTTTATTTTAATGTTGAAAACAAACTGAATGACATGAATTGAGGAATTGTGGTACATCCACACCATGCACTACATGCACAGATTAAAATATTTTAAAATAATGAATTATAGTTGGACTAGTTGGCATGGAGGGTGCTCTACAAAGTAAATGATAATGAGTGAGAAATGCAAGATGCAGAAAACTTTGCACACAGTGTGATCCTAATTTTCTAAAGCAATGAAACAGAATTCCTATAGCAGTATATATACCCTAATATATACTAAGGTTAACGTGGAGAAAAAGAAAGGACTCAAAGTTGTTAACATGGGTTACTTTCCTGGGAGAATAGAATGGGGGTAAGAAAAATAAGAGAAGAAAATGAGTAGCAAACAAAAAATCAAAAGAAAAAAGAATGCACTAAAAATCCGTAGAATAATATATACCATTCACATTCATGTAAAGTTGTCTAGTTGTGTGTGTGTGTATAAAAACTTACCCTCAAGGGCTAAAGAAATAAATATTGAGTTAAAAAACTGTTGTAAGTATTCCTACATAAAGATTCCTAAAATGAGTAGACTTGGACGACGATTAGAAGGGGCAATCCAGGTACTTATGCTTATATAGTTTGGTCTGGATATGCATCATAGTATAAAGGTGGGTGAAAAAAACTGAATAAACAAGTAATGAATGCATACTAATGGCAAAACTTGGAAAAAACATTTCTTAAATATATATAATAACACTTCTTATATGTTCTATGTGTGCAAAGTAATATTTTAAGAAAGTGAAACTATTTAAATTCCTCTAATGGAATTTAGTAGAAGAATATTCCACGGTGTTCTGCAGATAGCACTGTGATTTCCAGGTGCCCTTCCCCACTGAATTAATATGAAAACCTCAGTTCTACAATATCCCACTCCATACCAGGGCTATAGGTGAAGCATGAAGGTAAAGTGGTCACATATTTTCTGGGAAAAAAGGGGAGGAATAAGATTAATAAGACTATTTAGTTGGCAGGGTTTTATCAGATGACAGCTGATAAGGGAAGTGATAGTGTGAGCTGGAGAAAAAAAAAAATCTGAAACAGAATGGAGAAAACCCAGAGTTCTTTGAATATGTGCATTGGTGAGTTTACCCTACCTCCCTTAAGTCTTTGGGCTAAATATGCAGGAAACGAAACTTTCAAGATTTCTGTACTTTTTTTTCCCTACTGTACCAGAATTTACCTGGGCAGAAATTAACTCAAGCATTTAATGCTGAAAGGGTCTTACACTGTCAGAAGCAGCTTTCTGAGAATTAAAACCTAATAGCATCTATTAAATATAATACAAATTAACACATTTTCCCCAAAGCCACAGCACTAGTGAATATCCATGCTGAGTAAGTCACTTTATTAATCCCTATGAATATGACATGATACCTTTCCTTAAAGTGTCTCCAGTCCTGGAAAGTAACTGTCTATGTCCACAATTAACCACAATTCAAAACAGAGATGACAAATTTGTAGTAGAAGAACAAATGATGTGTTAGGTGAGCAAAAAGGAAATGTAATTATGTCCAAACTGGGTAACATAAAACTTAGTACACATAGTTAATTCCAATAAATTTTTGCCTACTACTCTTAAAAAGCCCAATGATACTAAATATTGCAAAATATGTTCTTGCTTGCTCCTATTGTTTTTAGCAGTTGCAGCTTTTAAAAGTAACTGCATGTGAAGGGCACAGTTGATCAATGGGCAACATTTTTGATCGCTCACTTTCTGCAGGAGGCTGCCCTGGGAAGGACACCTTATAAAGCTGAGAAGCAGGTGTGCATTCTTTTGTACTAAGAATAGCGCAGGCAGTTACATCAAATTGTCAGCATCATGCTAATGGCAGCTGGTTTCTCGAGGTTGAAGAGTCTTTATGAGGTTTAACTCTGAAAACTGAGTTTTAGTCCTAATGCTTTCCTCTGTTTTAGCCTCACGTGCTTGGACAAATCATTTACCTTTTTTGAATTCCAAGAGGAATTCAAAATTCATTGGAAATAATAATTCTTTATGGCTGGATTATAAAAGGATAAAAAAATACAGCATATATAAAAGTGTTTTTATATGAATGTAAGACATCATTATTAAAATAATTACTATGTACAACAGAAGGCTGATAAGGGAGCTAAACATAATTTTGTTTAAAATGACAACTTCTGGGGATAAATGGAAATGGCAGGTAATGTGTTTTTTAGTCATCCCTACCGTTAGTAGACCAGGAAGTAAGTCAGACTTTCAGCTATGTCATGAACTCTGAATGACCTTTAGTGGGTCATACAGCCTAAATCAATTTGAAAATCTCTAACATGAAAGGGATGGGAGAAATAATCTCTAAATCTGTTTCACTTTTCAACTTAATAATAACTAATCTGATGACTGAGGTAAATATTTTGTGGATGTTATATACAAATGTGGATGTATATACAAACGTTGATAAACAAATGTGGATGTTTGGAATAATGAATGTTTGAATCTTAGAGGACGGTAGAATCTGAATTAGGAGACAAGGAACCATTGACAATTTAAAAATAACATGACATCATTTATTAAAACGGTATTGCGGGAACTTTGGTTTCAGCTCAGATGTATAAAGAGCTGGGAATCATCATTCCCATCCTTACAATAAGAAATAGCCAAACTGATTATCAACAACTTTTCTTGGACAGATCAGAGAACTGAGATTGCACGTCAAATTACCATCCCAAAATCTAGAGACGTGAGCTTTTCCAGGGAGATAACTCTGTCATTTACTTATCTGGAGCTGAAGCTGCTGGGCAGATGCCATATAAGCTGGAAGGTACATTAAACTAGAAAATTTGATGACTTGCTAGAAGCTGGGTATAGGCTATCATGAGACTGAGAAGATCCTGGGAGCTGAAGTCATGGGGAAGGGTCTACATTTTTAAAGGTTTTTCTTACAGGAACCCACCAGGCTCTTACAGAATCAAAATCCTAAGAAAGCTCCTCCCCTAGCCACAGGAGCCTAGCTGGTGGAAGGGAAGAGTAGCCATTGTGAAATCCACCCAGACCCTTCTCTTAGGCGACAAAAGGCTTAATCTCCAAGAGATCTGACACTGACAGTTAGCATCAGGGAAATCTCATTCAAGCTGGGTGAAGGGAACTCTGGTCTACCACAGCCTCCCTGTGTCACTTAAAGAAAAAAAATGAAAAATTAAATGTACAGGGGAGAGAAATTCAATTATATATACTGGGGACACTGCAGGACAACCACTGCGAGGGTGAAGGATTAGAGGGCGTGGGGTGAAAAAGCTCTACCCCTAGAGAAGGGACAGAAACTCTTGTAAAAGCCACATCCCCTAGGCACAGGCCCATAGCACACTCCAAAAACTAGGGTTTAATCAGAATTAGAGAAAGCTTCCCTACCACACACCCTACTACTACCATAATAATAAGCCTCCAAAATATAAAAAGTTTATTAAGAAAATAAATTGCATATAAAAAGGGCAGATCACATGTTAAGCATCCTTATCACCAATAAAAAGGAGGGAGGGCACAGGAAACTTTTGGAGGTGATGGATACGTCTATCACCTTGACTGTGGTGACGGTTTCACGGTGTGGTATGCATAAATCCAAACTCATCAAATTGTATGCATTAAATATGCACAGTTTCTATATCAATCATATTTCAATAAAGCTATTAAAATAATAGATTATACTGTCATCTTAAAAAAAAAAAAAGAAGTTGCATTGTAGGAAGGAAAAAGAGATTGACTGTTCCAGCCACAGGCTTGGACCCACCACACACCAATCCTTAACACACCAGAATCACAGGTTTCATTTCACACAGAAAGATGGCCGGAGACTGGTCCTGTGGTCAACAATGGAGGGGATCTCTTCTGAGACTCAGACCAGGAGAGGATATTCTGAATACTCAGCAGGAGAAGAGAGGTTGGAACTATGTAGGTCATAAGGAAGCAAACTTCAAAAGACTGTTTTAAAGGGAGCCAATAACATATATGTGTAGAGCTCCTGGTATGTGTCCAGTAGAACATCAGGATCTAGGAGGCGGGCGTTGCTTGCCCAGGGCAGGAAATCCTTAATTGCCTTAGTTGACACTTCACAGCATATCTCCAACTACTGAATTCACATTCTCTCTAAACATCCATAGGCTGATTTCTTCATCATTTTACTTTCCATCACTTAACTTGTGAACTTGGGACTCCAACCACTTCTTAGTTGCCTCATCTATAACACTGGGATAATACTATAATACTTCATAGTCAAAAGGCAGGGATTTAAAATGCATGGCCATTGACAGCTCTTACAGCACTTCATCTTCTCCATGGTGAAGGTGCATAATTAAATTAAATTGTCACTTGCTTGAGGTTTCCAGCTTTTCTGCATTCACTCTGGTCACTTTTATCCCTTTAGGAAGGGCTGCTTCCTCTCTTGGAATCCCTTTCTTCTCTACTACATTGGTCAAATTTCTTATTACTTGCAGCTTAGCCGTAACTAAATAATGGTATTTGCACTAATATATAATTGATACCTATTTATGGAGGGTGAGAAGGAAGATGTTTTCATCAGATAAAGTCAAACAGATCTTTTCCGCTAAGCTTCAATGTCATCCTCATTCCTAGCAGTGAAAAACCTTTCCTGAGAAGATAACTCATCCAGTGAACTTGCACTCACATGTGGTATCATGAATAAGTGCATGGCTGGTCACTGTGGCTTTTTATTTTTCTGCACACCATATTCCTATTAACCTTTCCTTGGGACAAAAATGAAATATTCTCACTTACAAAGTGATGACTTATTGAAAACTGCATGAGTTACTTTTTCTAATACTTCTTTAGAATTGCATTCATTTATCCCCAGGAACTCCAAAGGCTGTGAAAGACATAAATGAGCCTCACATTACTGTCAGGATTTTTTCTAAAACATCTATTAATTATTCAAAGTATGGTAAGGGGTGTTTCAGAGACACAGCAATGTATTTCAATAGATACTTCCAAATATCTTTATGGTTGTTTAATATTTATGATGGTTCTACAATGTGTTCTCACCTTTATAAAATGCAGTGACCCTAAATCTCTTTTATAGAACATCACTTGCCTCACAATAAATAAATGGATGTGAAAGCTAGGCTAACTAGCTTAAGTTCATCTTTCATAAGATTAACATCTTAAAGCAATTTGTAAAATAGAGAAAAATCTAAACCCATCTAGTGTTAATAAAAATAGGGCCTTATATTTTTAATGCTTTATAAGTTATAAATCACCTTTTCACAAAGTAACTTGTTTGAGCTTTACAACAACTCCGAGACTTAGTTAAAACACGTATGTTATCTCCATTTCATAGATGGGGCAAATGAAGCTAAGAGAAATGTCATAACTTCCCCAAAGTACACATTAAAAAGGAGAACGGGAATAACCAAAAAACTAGTCTTTGATATCTGGTCCAATGATCAATGTCAGGTTACAGAATTGTGAATGGAATAACTTGTACTATATAGTATGAAAATTGTATCACTCGGCTCCAGAGGAAATTGGAACAGAATTTAAGGTAATTATGTAATCATTTATCTTCCTATCTATATGTTAGAAAGTACTTGCAAGTACACTCACTCGCTTTCACATCACTGCTATGAAAGAAGTATAAACAAATAGAGCTGACTGTAATTGTTGATATTACCTTAAAGGATGGACAACTGTCTCCCCAAATTAACATGTTCAGAAGAAATTGGAACCATCTCCCAGATAGTCATCTTTTAAGCCCACAGATGCTCAGCAGATGCTCTAAACTAATATTCCTGGAAATTCTGGTGTAATTTGTGTATGATAAACAGGTTCCTTACCCTCATAAATACTCCAAAGGTGAGGAAAGGGAGACTGGAGGGGAGGGTGAGGCTCTCACACCAGCCCTGTTTTCCAGGTACAGTGACTATATGGATAATAGAAATAGACGACAGTAAGAGGAAGATCAGGATTAGTACAATGCAGAGTCTTTTAAAAAAAAACATTTTTATTGGAGTATAATTGCTTTACAATGGTGTGTTAGTGTCTGCTTTATAACAAAGTGAATGAGTTATACATATACATATATCCCCGTATCTCTTCCCTCTTGCGTCTCCCTCCCACCCTCCCTATCTCACCCCTCTAGGTGGTCACAAAGCACCAAGCTGATCTCCCTGTGCTATGCGACTTCTTCCCACTAGCTATCTATTTTACATTTGGTAGTGTATATATGTCCATGCCACTCTCTCACTTCGTATCAGCTTACCCTTCCCCCTCCCCGTGTGCTCAGGTCCATTCTCTAGTAGGTCTGTGTCTTTATTCCCGTCTTGCCCCTAGGTTCTTCATAACCTTTTTTTCTTTTTAGATTCCATATATATGTGTTAGCATACGGTATTTGTTTTTCTCTTTCTGACTTACTTCACTCTCTATGACAGACTCTAGGTGCATCCACCTCATTACAAATAACTCAATTTCGTTTCTTTTTATGGCTGAGTAATATTCCATTGTATATATGTGCCACATCTTCTTTA
>NC_041234.1:18679502-18700491 GCF_002837175.3 Physeter macrocephalus | reverse complement strand
TTGACCCAGCTCCTAGAGAAATGGAAATAAAAACAAAAATAAACAAATGGGACCTCATGAAACTTAAAAGCTCTTCCACAGCAAAGGAAACCATAAACAAGACGAAAAGACAACCCTCAGAATGGGAGAAAATATTTGCAAATGAAGCAACTGACAAAGGACTAATCTCCAAAATTTACAAGCAGCTCATGCAGCTCAATATCAATGCAGAGTCTTTTAGTTACATTTCTATAACTACCTCACTAATCAACTTCCATGCTTCACTATTCAATTTAACCCAGGCAGCTCTCCAAGTATGAGTAGAAAATAGGTTTCACCCTACTTCTTGTATATTCAAGACAATTTCTAATATTTACATTAGCCCAAATAGTTCACTATTTAGAGACGCCTAACTTGCAACAAATAAGTGTTTCCTAATAAGTGAACATAAAATGTCTTTCCAAGAACTCTAAGTACTTCCATTCAAATAAAATGATAGATCTTTATTGCTCATCTATTATGTAGGACAAAGAACTGTCCTTCACACAGTAATAATCACCATCATTGTTGGGGTTCAATAATGTTAATTAACAATATAAATAGTATAAATTCCTGATTATTATATCAAAGTTCATAATTAGCTAAACTAGGATAAAATTAAGTTTTATCATCTAACTTGGGATCTACTGAATCTTGACTTTTCCCATGATGTTTGATATGGCTTTAACTTGTAGCTATGAAGTAGGGAAAATTTTCATCAGCAAATAATTGCAGGTTATAGTGAAAAAGAAAATAGTGACTTAAGTAGTTTGCAGTGATCATTGCAAATTTTGAAGTCCAACAGATGAACCAGTGGGAGTTTTATTTCATTATCAGTATTTGGAATTCCATTAAAGAAAATAGTGGTAGAAGAATCCATTCTATGAATTTTTCATGTTAAACTCCCAGTACATTTTTTTTAATTTTGGAAATAAATGTCTGATCTAAGAAGGTATATATCCTTTCCCAAAGTTAAATTAAAGGACATAATATTCCTTAGTAACAGATGTGCTGAAGATAGATTTTAGAGACATCAGTAATACTGATGACCTTGTAGAAAACCAGTCTGTCTCTACCTATCTCAGGGAATATTACTCAGATCACTTCTCTGTCCACAGTTCTGAAAAATTCTGTCAATTTTATAAAGATTGACTTATTAAGCTATCTTAATCTAGGTGTGATATTTTATTTTACTTTTTAGCCCTTTCAGTATTTTCTTTCTTTTTTTTTCCTTTTTTTTCTTTTTGGTCTTAGTTGCGGCACGCGGCATCTTCGTAGAGTCATGCAGGATCTTTTCCGTGCAGCGTGTGGGCTCTTCATTGCAGCCCACAGGCTTCTCTCTAGTTGTGGCACATGTACTCCAGGGTGCGTGGGCTCTGTAATTTGCAGCAAGAGGGCTCTCTCATTGAGGCATGCGAGCTCAGTAGTTGTGGCACGCGGAGCTTAGTTGCCCCGCAGCATGTGGGATCTTAGTTCCCCAACCAGGGATCGAACCCACGTCCCCTGCATTGGAAGGCGGATTCTTAACCACTGGACCACCAGGGAAGTCCCAGCCCTTTCAGTATTACCTTTAACAATGTCATCTATGTTTGCCATCTGAATACCATGTGTAACTTCTTCACTGCTTTGCAAGTTCTGTAGTGTTTTCCAAACATATGCATTCCTTAGCCTTCCCTTGACAACAGATATCCCTTCTATGTACCACCCAATTTATCTTTCCCTCTTCACAGAAAAGTTTTGGAAAAATTTGTACTTTGTGTCATTAATACTCCTCGGTAATTCACTTGTCAAAGGAACATGACTTCCTCGTTGGCTAAATCCAACACTCATATCTGTTATTGTTTGTATATTTCTTAGCAGTAGTCAGTATGGTTGTCCACCTCTTCCTTCTTAAAACACTTTCCTTCTCTGTCCTTCATTACACTGCACTTCTTCCTGACCCATGGGCCATTCCAACTCACTCTACTTCGCTGGCTTCTCTATGAGGTCTCCAAGACTCAATCAGTGACCTTCTGCTTTTCTGTATCCACCCAGTCACATCTTCCAGCTTTTAATACCATTTATGTACTTTCTACTTCCAAAGTTACTGCCTGTGATTGAGACCTACCTAGTTGGTATACCAGACTTATGTATACATCTAGCAATTTGATATAACCACTTGGATATTGCATTGGGCATCCAATTCACAGAACATTCCAAAAGAGAACTTTTTTTTTTTTGCCACACCGCAAGGCTTGCAGGATCTTAATTCCCTGGCCAGGGATGGAACCCGTGTCCCCTGCAGTGGAAGCATGGAGTCTTAACCACTGGACTGCCAGAGAATTCCCACCAAAAGGCAACTCTCGATTTCACCCTGTACCATAACTGCTCCTCCCTAACACTATCCAACCTTAATAAATAAATTTAAGTTGCAGAAAAGGGGAGAGATTACTGCATCAAAGTCCTCGAATAAGCAGAAAGAAAATTAGATCTAGTGCACACATTGAATGTTAATCTCTGCTGGGCGAACAGTCAGTTCATAGTGACCAAAAGGAAATCAGGGCATGTGAGCACAGATGCCAACAATGGTGATGGGATTTTGTGGAAGTGACCTTTCACATTTACTGAAATGGGAAACAAGGTCTTCAGCTGACAACCATTGTGGAGGAGGAGTTGAGCAGGGCACCAAAATCATATAAGCTCCAGGACAAACTGGTGAACTTTCTGTGCAGTGATGGGGCATCCTTTCTGCAACTGAGACATGGATGTGCCACTGTGAATTGTCACATGGAATATTTTTATAAACTTCACCAAGCAGCTAAAACAAAGCACCCTTTTAAGACTAAAATCTTTCAGTGATTTGTCCTTAGAAGAGTGCTAGGCTTCCCTGGTGAGGCAGTGGTTAAGAATCCGCCTGCCAATGCAGGGGACACAGGTTCGAGCCCTGGTCCGGGAAGATCCCACATGCCGCGGAACAACTAAGCCCGTGCACCACAACTACTGAGCCTGCACTCTAGAGCCCGTGAGCCACAACTACTGAGCCTGCGCGCCACAACTACTGAAGCCTGCAAGCCTAGAGCTCACGCTCCACAACAAGAGAAGCCACGGCAATGAGAAGCCCACTCACCGCAACGAAGAGTAGCCCCTGCTCACCACAACTAGAGAAAGCCCACACACAGCAACGAAGACCCAATGCAGCCAAAAATAAATAGATAAATAAATTTAAAAAATTTAAATTTCCCTCAGTAATATTTTAAAAAATAAAAAGAGTGCTCGTCCATCAATATACAAGAAAAAGTTTGTTGCAACCAGGTTCAGTGAATTTAAAACATATTCCTTTAGGAGATGAATGTCAGGAATCTACCTGAACAGCTGCTCTTAGAGGCTTCAGTTAACGCATGGAGTAAAAGGAAAATTGTAGGAAAGCACACTGGTGAACAATGAGGAGTGCAGCATTGTTGTGTGGCATGAGGAATATATTCTCAGGGTGTAGAATATTAAGACACGCAGTGTTTTTGCTGATCATAGAAAGGCTGTGCTGTCTAGAAGATAAAAAGACTAACTGCCAAGCAGTAGGGATATACAGCTATCTATCTTAACTACACAACAAAAAGTAGAATTTCCTGATCCTGCTTAAAATAAAGGTCCAATGTATTACTCTTAGCTTCTGAACTAATGACTACTGATTGCTCTTAGTTTATCTCAGCAGCATCACAGACTCATAACAAACAGAAAGTTCTCAAAGATCACTAGAACAGTCTCTCAATCTAGGCAATATTACTTCTGACAGATATTCATGGAGATTGTGCAAGAAACTTTCCAGAGATAGGGACCAATAATCTATCTGGAGAGGCAGTGTAGCCTAGTGGTTAAGAGCATAGTTTCTGGAGCTTGAGTGTCTGGATTCAAACTGTGAATCTACTTGCTAGCTGTGTGACCTTTGGGCAAGTTGCTTAAACATTCTGTGCCTCAGGTTCCTCATCTGTGAAAATGATAATACTATCAATCGAAATGATCGTGATGATTCTATGAGTTAATAAGGCTTACCTCAGTGTAAAATCTCTGTAAAACGAACTAATACAATCATGAGAAAGATCTTCCTTACACTGTTCTTGAAAATATATGTCTTATTCCTTTAACCCATTGTCCCTAGTTATAAAATCTGAAGCAATCTAAAATATGGTTCAATAATTCCTTCCTCATGTGATGCCCTATCACTTTTCAGGGTGATATTTTTGGTTGAATTTACATAATTATAATACAGATTATAATTATCCTGTGTATTTCTGGAAAAGATTACCCCCTTTTTTTTCATAAGTGCTCCCTTCAGGGCCCCATACTCAATATCTGATGTGAGATATTTGCTCAAGGACTGTGAACTGAATGACTGACAACCCTTCCAATTCTTTTTTTTTAAAAATAAATTATTTATTTATTTTTGGCTGTGTTGGGTCTTCGTTGCTGTGCACGGGCTTTCTCTAGTTGTGGCGAGCCAGGGCTACTCTTCGTTGTGGTACGCGGGCTTCTCACTGCAGTGGCTTCTCTTGTTGCAGAGCATGGGCTCTAGGCGCACGGGCTCAGTAGCTGTGGCTTGCGGCCTCTAGAGCACAGGCTCAGTAGTTGTGGTGCCCGGGCTTAGTTGCTCTGCAGCATGTGGGATCTTCCCAGACCAGGGCTTGAACCCATGTCCCCTGCATTGGCAGGCAGATCCTTAACCACTGAGGTACCAGGGAAGTCCTCCCTCCAATTCTTTTTTTTTTTTTTTTTTTTTTTTTTCTCGGTACGCGGGCCTCTCACTGCTGTGGCCTCTCCCGCTGCGGAGCACAGGCTCCAGGCGCAGGGCCAGCGGCCATGGCTCACGGGCCCAGCCGCTCCGCGGCATGTGGGATCCTCCCGGACCGGGGCACGAACCCCCGTCCCCTGCATCGGCAGGCGGACTCTCAATCACTGCGCCACCAGGGAAGCCCCTCCCTCCAATTCTTAAAGACAGCTCTTACATGCTTTCTATGTGTACTGATCTCCAAGCTAAACATTTCCCAAATTTTCACTAATTCCTCCTAAGTCACCATTTCACCTTCCCACCCAGCTTCCTTTGAACATATTCCAGTCTTTCAAAGAGCCTCCTAAATAAAATGTGGTATCTGGAACTGAACTCAACATGCCACACATGGCCTGACAAATACTGAGTATTCTGGAATCATCAGTTCCCTAATGTGGACATTATTCTTCTATAAATGCAACACAGAACAAAATACATTCCAAAGAACAGCTGATTTATTAGTATTCAACCACTAATGTGTTCTCCCAAGAGATGTAGTTCATATGGAAAAGTATTCATCCTTGACACTCAAAATGTACCACACAGCCTTTTTTTTAAATAAAGGGCTGAGGCTGACTTGATATCTAAATATCTACATGCTTCTAATTCACCTTGCTAAGGTCACCTAGAGAGTCATACAGTCATGATTTACTACTAAAGTATCTAAAACTATGAACTGTAAGAGAGGGTATGTATGTTTTCTGCCTCTAAACATACATATACGATAGATTATGGAAACTTTATTTTAAAAAATTGGGTGATACACAATATCAGTTCATGTGTTATATAGGCCGAGATCTAATCAATCAAGTTAACGTTTCTTTATTTTTTCAGCTTTACTGAGGTATAACAAATAAAATTGTATATATTTATGGTATACAATGTGATGATTTGATATATGACTATACAGCAAAATGATTACCACAATCAAGTTAACACATCAATTATCTCACATATTTACCATCTGTGTGTGTGTGTGTGTGTGTGTGTGTGTGTGTTGAGAACTTAAATATGCAAGTTCAGCTAAACAACAGATTCAATAGAAATGAGGAAAAATTAATAATCGATAGATGCAAATAAATTATCCAGAATGTATCATAGAGGAAAAATGGTAGCAAGTATATTAGAGATTAAGAGAAATGTTAAACTTGTTAAAAGTTAAAAAAAGAGAGAAATGGAAGATAGAATAAGAAGGACTAATATCTTTGAAAAACAATCTTCCATTTTCTCTATCCTCTCCTGCTGGAAATCCAATTAGAGATCTACTAGCAGAGAACTTACCAGAATTGTGGAAATATACTAAACCTTAAAGTCATTCAATTATACATGAAACATTTTTTAATGGCTACACATTTTATCATAAAGCAAACAAAAATGTTAATAAATTGCAATCATACACAATATGTTCCTTGATACAAAGCAATTAAGTTAAAATCAGTAATAAATGATAATTAGAAAGGCCTTGTATATTTATAAATTATAAAACCCATTTCAAACAACTCATGGTTAAATGACTTAACTGGGCTAGAAAGATACATAGATGATAGATACATAGAAAAATACTTAAAATAAGCATTCATGTTGAGAAACAGAAAGTTTGAAATTTATAAACCAAACATAACAGAAAAGATTTGAAAATGAACAATAGAATCTATGGGAAGTAAGATGAAGACATAATACAGGTACAAGCACAACTTACTAAATTAGAAACAAATAAGAAAACAGTGAAAAAACAAAAATCAGCAATATTGATTATTTGAAAAGACTAATAAAGTGACAAAAAGATAGGAAAGTCAAAATAAAACATAATAAAAAAGGGGGATATTAAAGATGCCACAGAAAATTAAAAGTTGAGAAGATGAAATAAACAACTACACGTCAAAAAACTTAAAACTTAGCTCATGTAAACATATTTATAAAAATATTGTTAGGGCTTCCCTGGTGGCACAGTGGTTGGGAATCTACCTGCCAATGCAGGGGACACGGGTTCGAGCCCTGGTCTGGGAAGATCCCACATGCCGCGGAGCAACTAGGCCCGTGAGCCACAACTGCTGAGCCTGCGCGTCTGGAGCCTGTGCCCCGCAACAAGAGAGGCCGTGACAGTGAGAGGCCCGCACACCGCGATGAAGAGTGGACCCCGCTTGCTGCAACTAGAGAAGCCCTCACACAGAAACGAAGACCCAACACAGCCAAAAATAAATAAATTAATTAAAATAAATTTTAAAAAATATATATTGTTAAATAATATTGATACAAAAGGATATGGGAAATATAAATAGCCTTTTAAAATAGCTAAATAAAGAAATTGTATCAGATCTTTAAAACTTTCTGACAAATAAGATTCCACACTTAGCAAGTTTTACCAATGAGCTTTAAGAAAAATTTTACCAACTTACTCAAAATATTCCAATATCTAGAAAAATGTAGAACAGTGCATTTGATTATAATAATCAAAATTATTATAAACTTGATACCATAAAACAAACCAACAAACAAAAGGAAGTGTTAAAAGAATGACCAATCTCAGCATGAATCTAGATAAAGGTTTGCAATCTTTTACTGTAAAGGGCCAGATGGCAAAAACTTAGGCTTTGTGGGCCAGACAGTCTCCATTGCAACTACTCAACTATGCTCTTGTAGCACAAAAGCAACCATAGACAATATGTAAATGAATCAGCATGGTTGTGTTTCAATAAAACTTTATTTACAGAAACAGGCTGTGGTCTGGATTTGGCCCTCAGACCCCTGATCTAGCTACAAACAATCCTAACTAAAATAATAATAAATTGTATAAATTGTTTTTGGTATCCTGATCAGATCCCTTTTACCAGTCGGTATACACATCCTCCAGCTGTTGTAATGCCTCTCTGGAGAACTGACCTCATCTTCATGCCCTACACATGTGCTGTCCTACTGGGAGCAGCCACTGATGAACTGATAATAATTACAAAAGCTTAGTCCATTTGTCTCAAAGCAGGAAATCTCTGGAGGGGTACTCCAAGACCAAACTGTACCTGAGACTACATCTTTGTTTGATTCTGTCCCCCTCCCTCCTGTAGACAACTCTCTCAAAAATTCACTTGCAGGACTTCCCTGGTGGCAAAGTGGTTAAGAATCCGCCTGCCAATGTAGGGGACACGGGTTCGAGCTCTGGTCCAGGAAGATCCCACATGCCATGGAGCATCTAAGGCCGTGTGCCACAACTACTGAGCCTGCGCTCTAGAGCCCGCGTGCCATAACTACTGAAGCCCGTGCACCTGGAGCCCGTGCTCCACAACAAGAGAAGCCACCCCGATGTGAAGCCCTCGCACTGCAACGAAGAGTAGCCCCTGCTCGCCACAACTAGAGAAAGCCCGTGCGAAGCAACGAAGACCCAATGCAGCCAAAAATAAAATAAATAAATAAAAATTAATTAATTAATTTAAAAAACTAAAAAAAAAGCAAACATAAAACTCAATGGTGAAATAAAGGAAATATTTCTTTTAAGATAATGAATAAGACAAGAATATCTATTATCACCACTTCTGTTTAGCATTGTAATGGAGGACATGTAAGAAAAAACAAATTAAAAATAGAATGATTGGAAAGATATACACAAAATTGTCATTATTCACTGAAGATATTTGTCTATATAGAAACCAAAAAGTAACTACAGTTAAATTTACATAATTAATATGAGAGTTTAGCAAGTTTGCTAGAAAAAAATTAATATACAAAAATTAAGAGGAACCCAATCTACACAGATAGATCATGTAGTTATTTTTTTAAAAAACATTACAATAGCAACAAAAATATAGCTAAGAATAAATCTAATAAAAGTTGTGCAAGGTTTTTTTAGAGATAATTACCAAGCTTATTTTTAAAGAAAACCTACATGAATAGATAGACTGATTTGGAAGACATATGTAAATTATCCCCACATTATTTTATAGTTTCAATTTAATTTCAATCAAAATTTCATCTGCTATGAAAGAATAGTACCATATTTATTCATGTTATTAATGTTATTTCACCATTACCAGATAAAACATAAGGGGAATATGTTTAAGATTACGGATTTGGCAATCAGTCAGCTAGGGTCAAAAGCCCAGCTCCACCACTTACTGACTGTGAGACTTCAGTACAATTACTAAACCTGTCTGTTCCTCAACTTCTTCATTTATAAAATGAATATAAAAGCATTTATCTCGGGCTTCCCTGGTGGAGCAGTGGTTGAGAGTCCGCCTGCCGATGCAGGGGACACTGGTTCGTGCCCCGGTCCGGGAAGATCCCACATGCCACGGAGCGGCTAAGCCTGTGAGCCATGGCCGCTGAGCCTGTGCGTCCGGAGCCTGTGCTCCGCAACAGGAGAGGCCACAACAGTGAGAGGCCTGCGTACCGAAAAAAAAAAAAAAAAAAAGCATTTATCTCATAGGGGTGTTATAAAGATTGAGTTAATATGTGTAAACTACTATGATGGTTAATTTTATGTCAACCTGATTGGGCCAAGGGATGACCAGAGAGCTGGCTAAACATTATTTCTGGGTGTGTCTGGGAGGGTGTTTCTGGAAGAGATTGGCATTTGAATTAGTGGACATAGTAAACAGATGGCCCTCCCCAATGTAGATGGGCATCATCCATTCTATTGAAAGCCTGAACAGAAGAAAAAGGTGCAAGAAGGCTGAATTTGCTCTCTGCCTGACTGTTTGACCTGGTTCTTAGGCATTCCAACCCAGACTAGAACTACACTATCAGCTCTCTGACTCTCACGCTTTCAAACTACACTACTAGCTTTCCTCGGTTTCCAGCTTGCAGACAGCAGATCATGGGACTTCTCAGTCTCCACAACTGCATGAGCCAATAGTTATATCCTATTGACTCTGCTTCTCTGGAGAACTCTAACTAATAAAAATAGCTAGAAGAGTGTTGTATATCTTCTGTTTGCCCCCAAGATCTACTCTAGATCCTTTCCCATTCTACTCTGTGCCCTAAGAGGCTATTCTTTACAGACTGAATCCACAGCTTCCCTAGCCCTCAGGCTCTGAGTTGAGTTCAGTCAATGAGAGATACTAGTAAGAAACTGAAAAGCAAAAGAAGTATGAAGGCAGAGTACTGATTTTCCTGGATCATCCCCCCTAACCTCCCTCCCACTGACTCCTGCTTTCCTCTATGGGAATCCACAGCTCCTCTCACGTAGCTGTATTCATATCCTTCAAGCCTGTGGCAGTATGAGCTCCCCACTCTAGCCCAGAGGTACTGCACAATCATATGTTGCTTTGCTTAAAGCATATTTACAAGTTTGTAAGTAATCAGCTGCCATTTTATAGCATTAGAAAATGTACACAACAAATTGGGCTTATTATTTTCTTTTAAAAAATACAGTTGATAATATTTGAGAGGCACCCAGGAATAAATCTAATACAAGATGTCAGACATAATGGAGAAATTAATAAAAGTTTATTGTTATAGACAAAGGAAGAGCTAACATTTTTAGATGCATAGATTATCTACAATGGATAGGAGGATCACATGTTGTAAAGATGTCAACCTTTCCTCTCCTTAATTAATCGATGAGTTCAATGGATTTCAAACAAATATTTTTTAGGAATTGAGTAACTGATCCAAAAATGCATCTGGAAATTTAAAAGGGCCATAATAGTAAGATAATTTTGAAGAACTCTAGGAGGGATACTCTAAGACATTAAGGCTTATTAAAAGCATATAGTCATTTTTTAAATCTGATGTTAACAGTAATTTAGGGATAATCAATACAACAACAGCAAAAAATCGAGTCTATAAGTATGTTAACTTGCATGTATGCATATGCATACACACCAAGAATTTGGTATAAGAGAGGTTATATTATGAATGTATGAGGAAGAGAATGCGCTATTTGATTCTACAAAAGTCACTGATACATTTGCATTCATATGGAAAAACTTTTTTTTCACTGCATACACTACACAAATCAAACATGAACTGAAACCTGATGAGAAAAACTAAAACATAAAAATATTAAAAGAAAATATAGGAAATATGTTATGACATTGGAGCAGTAAAGGAGAAGAGAAAAAAGACCCAAAAAAGAGGAACTGAGAAAGAAAAAAAACTATGCATTTCTCTTTAGCAAATTATAATCTTCCTCCAAAAGATGCCATAAATAAAGTTAAAATATGAGCCACAGTGTGAGAAAACATGCTTGGAGTGATTCTAATTCTAATGGACTCAGCATTAGTATACGAAACAAAGACGTAGATATATATGTAGATAATATTTATTCTATGTGTGTGTGTTTAACAAAAGAAAAATCTTGAATGGCTCACAACATAAAAAAGATATTCTACTTCCCCACTAACCAGAAAAAAATAATAATTATAATAAAATTTTCATGTCATTGTATATCCATATGATCCACTACTTAATGGATCATATCTGCTACTTAATGTGTCTGATATTACCAACTGTTGGCGGGAAAATGCAACAGAGAAATTCCCATACGTTATTGGTTGGAGTGTAACATGGTGGTTCTATAAAATCTATAGCCCAAATTCAGGGAAGATCTGCTTCTCCCTTCTGAGTCATAAATTAAATATTAGGTTCTTATAAAGCAGTGAATACAAGTTTCATAATTCTAAGATATAGATATCAATCAGAATGATTTATAAATACATTTCTTGTTTTGTTTGCTACACAAGATAATATTAGGTAGTATTCTGGTCTTACTTGTACTTTCAGCCCTCTCTTGAGGTCTCTTTCCTTTAGCAATTTTATACTTGTGAACGTGAGTAGTAGAGTTGTTTAGACTTTACTGTTAAAATCAAATCACCTGATATTTATAATCAGGTGATATTTATTTATGATCACCTTGTATTTATAATGTGGCCAAAACATAAAATACTATTAAATGTTGTGAACACACATACTTTACAATAATAATGCACAAGTCAGAATAGAATGTAATTAGGTCTTAAAACAAATGCTTAAACCTGCTTTCTATCTACAAAATTATTCTGCCTCTCAACACTGATTATGATGGTAGTAATTTTATAAGCGTGGTTGAAAAACCAATCTGAATTTGAAAGAAATTTCCATTACTTTTCTTTTAGTTCCAGAATACAGTACATAAATTGGAAATATTCACTTGTCAAAGATACCATTTCCCATTTTCAGTTCTATTCTAATTTCCATCCTAAAAGTCATTCTGTGTGTGATACCGTAGCAAGACTTCTAGTTGTGCAGCCTCTGACATTAACAGAAGTAAAAGATCTCACACTTGACAAAGGAGGAAGCTCTCTCTGGCACAGAAGGCGTTTCCAAAACCTGCAACACTCCTCCACAAATAGTGTCATTTAAATAATCCTTTTAATAAATGTCAATATCTAGCACTCTAGATAATATTTTCACTTACTTTGATTTCCCTAGTGCCAGCAACAAATTACAGAAAAGCAATAAAATCAGTGAAATCCACTGTATTCCACTTATCCAGCTTGAGCAAATTCTCAAGATAATAAGAGGTTTTCAGATGTATTCTGAGATGTCAAATTGTTTCAAAAGGCTTTTAAAAAGTTAAAACAGAACAGATTAAGGATGGAGTGAAAATCTAAAATCACACTTTCTTCACAGTAACAACTCAGCATTTCAGTCAAAATGTTTACTGCAACAATCTTATGATGAACATCATTAAAAACAACCTATGCATCACCAAACACACTGTTAATGACTTTTTAAGGTAGGTATCCAGAACTGGAATTGCTGGATCAAAGTACACACATTTAAAACTTTAGGAAATCGTGCCACTCTCCCACACAGGGTTTGTACCAGGATACACTCAAATCAACAGTGTATGAGAATCAGCATATATTCATCCCTTGCCCACACTGTCAATCTTTTTTTTTTAATTGGAATATAGTTGATTTACAATGTTGTGTTAGTTTCAGGAGTACAGCAAAGTGAATCAGTTATACATATACATATATCCACTCTTTTTTTACATTCTTTTCCCATATAGGTCATTACAGAGTATTGAGTTCCCTGTGCTATACAGTAGGTCCTTATTAGTTATCTATTTTATATACAGTAGTGTGTATATGTCAGACCCAATCTACCAATTTATCCCTCACGCCCCTCCTTCCCCTCTGGTAACCATAAGTTTGTTTTCTACATTTGTGACTCTATTTCTGTTAACTCTTTACTGTGTGACAGGCAAACATAAATATGCATTCCTGGTCTTACTTGTGTTGTTAAACATCTTCCCAGGGATATACTGATCCTTTGAAACTTTCTGCTGATCTCTTTCCTGATCATATACTTCAACCAATTGTCTATTGTTTTTCCTTATGAAATTAAATTTAATTATACTGTTTTCACCAGTGTAATTCAATAATGTATCAACAATATTATGAATATTCTTTGCTGAATATGTTGCAAATATTGTCTTCCATTTTACACATAATTTTTAACTTTGATGAAAAACATTCTTTTTATAGCATCAAGTTTAACTCTTGGTTTTCCTAATGTCTTTGAGATTTGGAATGTCACTTGAGAAATCAAATTCAAGAATTGTAAAAACATTTTCCAATACGTTCATCTAATAATAAAAATTATTTAGGCCTAGAATCTACCTAAAATATATTCTCATATATGGGATGAGGTAAATAGCTAACACTTTATTTCCAAGTATATGGCCAAATTTTTACAACACCACTGAATATCCCCTCCTTTGCTCACTGATATAAAGTAACATCTTAACCATTTATTACAATATATACATACAGGGACTTCCCTGGTGGTCCAGTGGTTAAGACTCTGCGCTTCCACTGTAAGGGGTGCGGGTTCAATCCCTGGTCAGGGAACTAAGATCCCACATGCCGTGCAATGCAGCCAAAATTGTTTTTTAAAAATTTATACATACATATATACAAGTATATGTGTATATATATGAGTTTGTGTCTGTTTATATAATCTTTCTTCAAGATAATTTGAGAATCCTATCAAGTTGTGTACAATATTCTTTTATTAAAATTGTATTTAATTTTATACTGATTCAATTATTTCACTTCCATTCCATTTTAATAAGAATCATGATGTCTGCAGCACGTTTAAGCCAAGAAGCTTTTTGACAGTGGGGTAAGCCTACTTACAGCAAGACTCCCATAGATAGCTGTTTTCTCTCTTTGCTTTTAAGTTCTTCCTTTACATCCCAAAATAGGGCTTTATCCATATATCTATAAACGTCTTCCACAGATTTTGGTCAATTTATTCTTATGCACATCATATTTATTATTTTTATCCCATGTTACATTTTTAAATAATTACTGGTGCTAGTATATAGGAAAAGATGATCTGTAAATTTATCTTGCACACAGGCATCTAATAAATTTTTTAAGAGTTGTAACTATTTTCTCATTTAATTCTCTTGGAAACTACATGGAAAATCATATAATCTACAAAGGATGATAGTTTTCTCTCTTCCTTTCTAACCTGTATGTTCCTTCTTTACTTTCTTTATTATATTTTATTTCCATGGATTACCTATGTAATATTTAATAAGAGGAGCTAACCTTGTTTTGGTTCCTGATTTTTAAGGGGAAGCATCCTTTAATATTGAAAAAATAGTGTCATTTGATCAAATTTGGTAGATTTCATTGATCAAATTATGGAAGTTTCCTTTATTGCTAATTTCTCCAAACTTTTTTTTAAAAACAGAGATAAGGGATTTTTAATAAAATGCTTTTCAACATTTATTTTCCCCTCTTTTTGTTTCAAAATGTAATAATGCACGTTAATGGATTTCTCAATGTTGATTCAATATTGTATTCTAAGAATAAAAATTTTTTATCTTAATACAGAGAGGATGCAGTGTGTTAGTATTTAATTTGGAATTTTTTGCCTTTATTGTCATTGTCTGACGGGTGTATAGGTCTCAGTGTGCATATGTTTGTGTTTATGTGTGTGTTGTGTGTGACCTGTCCTTATCAATTTGATGTCTTAATTACAGTCAAGCCTCAAAGAATAAGTGTGACAAATGTCAATCACTTTTTCTATGCTCTGAAAAAAATTTATACATCAACTTCATTAAAGGATTAGTAGGACCGATCTTTAAACACTGCCTGTGTTTAATGTCTATATAGGGAAGATATTTTACCAACTTTTTCCCATTTATTGCCTGGTGGCTTACATAGTCAGGTTTCGTAACACTTTGGCCTAATTTGAGTGATTTATATTTTCTCAGAAAATAAAATAATTTCTCTAAATATTCACATGCCTTGATGATGTAACAGAAGGAACTTTTTTTTTAATGTTATAGTATCTTCAATTCATTTGACTATGAATCCTTTCTCATTCTCTGTGCATATTCTTTCTTTCTCTCATTCTCCTCTCACCCCCTCTCATTCTCCTTCTCTGTTCCTCCCTGCTCTCAAAATTAACCTAACAAAACTATTCTGTTAATCTTTCCAAAGAAGCAACTTTTGGCTCCCTTATCAATTTTTTCCAATAATTAACTTATTTAATTGTCTTAATATTTTGGTTTTTTTGTTTTCATTCTGTTTATATATATTTTATATACTTGAAATATATTTTAATATGCATTTGAAGCTACAATTTTTAAAAATATATGTTTTAAGTTATACATTTTTTCCCTGAATTTTTCTTTGGTTTTACTCTAAAGTTTTCATATGAAGTATTCTCATTTTTTCTCATTTTCATATTATTTCTAATTTCCATCATAAATAATTTAAATATTTAATTTTGTATATCACTATTATTATTAATTATTAACCTTTATAAAGTACAGTTCAGAATTTAGAGCTATCCTGTTGTATTTTCCATTTTTATTGCATTACATTTAGTGATTGTTACTTATAGAGGTTTTCCCTTTTTCTTTTCTTTTTTCCTTTTTTCTAATTTTTTTTGAGATTGTTTTGAGTTACTGCAGTTGATTTTTCCAAACATGTATGAAAATTTCTTATTCTCAGTACTCATCCTTCTTATCAGCATTATTTAAATCTTCAATACCATTAATTCTTTTTGGTCTACTTAATTTATCTTTTTAATGCACACTGATGTCCCACTAAGATGGTAGATTTGCTCATTTCTCCTTAAAATTATTATTCATATTTTGCCTTAAATATTTTGAAGACAAATTATTAGGGACAAAGAGATTCAAGACCACTGTGTTTTCCTGGACTGAAATTTTCATGAATATGAAATAAACTATTATGTCCACTTAATGCATTCACCATGAGTTCTATCTTTTCTGAGATCAATATTGCACTATCCATTTTCCTTTTGTAAGCAAGAGTAAATATTTCGTGGTTCTTTTATATTTAACAATTTTAATTTTTTCCATTTTGAGCTCTTTATGTTGAAATTCTTGTATCTTATTTTCTTCTAGTAATTACTTATTATTTGATTGTTCTTCAGTTATTCTTATTTTTAAATTAACATATTTTCATTTTAAACTATGCAAAAATTTAATAAACATGAAATTATCCAACAAATTACCATTTATCCACCAATTAGATTTAACAAATACTAACATCGTTTTCATTTCCTATGTAGGAATTTTTAATCTTCCACTTGTACTATCAAAATCATGACAAGATAAATAGCTATCTTTTCCTTCTGAAAACTGCAATAGCCATGGTATACTATCACTCTCTTTAATTTTGCACCAGCAAATTTCATTATTTTTCATAAAAGATTTTTGTTTCATGATTGTCATTTTTTAACATCATGCTTCAGTAATTGTTTAATTAACATTTAATTACCAGTGTGTATCTCACTACTGTTTCTTGTTTCCCATATTTTTGTTTTTATGTTGAATGTTTACATGTTTTGGGCAATTCTTACAGATGAGGTGTATGGTTTTAACATTTATGAATATTTACCTGATGAAAAATGCTATTATTTTGCTTAACTGGTTTGGTATAGAATAAGAGGTGCCAAATCATTTTATCTCAATCTTTGAAGATGCTGGATAATTGTCTGCTAGCTTCTATTGCTAACAATCAGAAGTCTGATACCAAATGGGTTTCCACAACTTTATAGGCAAGCTTTTTCCTGATCCCCTCCCCATGCTTTTAGAATTTCTCTTTGTTTCTTGAAGTTCTAAAATTTAGCTAGATTATGTCACTAGCAGTGGGTCTTTTTACATTCACCCTAATTTGACTGACTCTTAAACCCTGGATTTTGCCTTTTTCCAGCTCTTGTAAATGCTTTTCTCTTATTTATTAATAAAGTATTTCTTCTTTATTTTGTTTTGTTTAGACTTGGTTTAGTTTTTGCCTTCTGGAATTTCTTTTAAATATATTCTGAAAGTCCATGGCTGATTCTCCATGTCTGTTTACTTTGGGTTTTTTTTTTCTTATTTTTATGCCTTTTCCTCTTTACTCATGTTATGAGTTTTTTATTTTTACCTTCATATTCCTAACTCTTCTTTCAGCTATGTTCATTCTACTTATCGCATTTTCAATCTTATTATCATATACCTGCTCATATATACTTTATGAAAATCTTTTTTATTTTTGTTCATTTTACTGCAGTTTGTTCCTGTGTCCACTCAATATCTTAAAATCGCTCTCAGAGTATTAATAAGCAGTTTAGAATTTCCATTCTAAATCTAAATTCTGTTTTAGAGTCAAGGTCTTTTTTTTAAATGTTTTTTCAAGGTCTTCCTTTTTAATGCTGTTGGTTTTGCTCCATATCCCGTGATTCTTGATTTTTGATTAACTTTTAAGAATTAAAGATTATGTTGTGGTAAAAGACAATAATATAGGTTTCTGCAGCTACACAGGTCTGCTTCCCCACCTGCAGGGATAACGTCACTCCTGGTGTGCAAAGGCAGAAAGTGTCAATAGTCAGACAAAGGTTCTGGTAGGGAACTTCATGAAGAGCCTCACTTGCTACAAGAAGGAGCATCTTACTCTGACACATGAGGTATTCAGTGCATATACCTCCTGAGAAGATGTGCCTCTCCATTCAGTCCTCCTCTGCATGTGTTTTGGGGTTTCTGAATTACCTCTTGCTCTGCTCCTCTCTCTCAAACTCTACATTCTCTGGGGAATAAAAGTCCAGAAGAGTGATTTACTCCCTTTAGTGCAGTGGATCTCAACTTTGGATGCGCATGGGAATCACCTAGGAAACTGTAAGAAAATCCCAATGTCCAGACTTCAATCCAGAACAACTAACTCAGAATCTCTAGGAGAGGGGCCCAGGCATCAGTGTTTTTTTAAACTATCTTAGTATTTCTAATGAGAAACAAGGTTCAGATTATTAACTGAACTGCAATATAAGATGGAAAAGGAAGGTTTCACTCTTTATTCAGAATGCAGTCCTTTAATTAATTACCCTGGTAAATGCCCTGGAGAATCTACTACATTATTTTATTTTTTAATTTGATTTTGGTATTTTTCAGTATCTGTTCTTATTTCCCCAGAAATATTTCAATACATACTGTAGTGTCTTCTTTAATCAATTTCCTCCTTTTTTCCAACTTCTAGAAATTTCTCAAAATTTATGAGCCACCTATCCCACCAATTCTTGTTTACCAGCATTCTTTGGTGTCTGCTATTTTCTATCATTTTAAGAAATAATACATGGGTAAAAAAAGTGCATGTGTATAATCAGCTTGCCATAATGATCTAATCTCCAATGTTGGCATATTTTACAATTCTTTTTTTAAAATTAATTAATGTATTTATTTTTGGCTGCATTGGGTCTTTGAGTCTGTATTCTCTGTTACCGTGAAAACTGAGTTATTTCGAAAGTCTCACTCACCTTCATTTCTAACCTTATATTTGATTTAATTATTCATAAATACACTTGGTCTTACTGATAGTTTTTGTTATGGCCAAAAAAAAAAAAAAGGGCACTATGATTCTCAACATGATGAAAGCAGTCATGAAGTAAAATCAAGGATACAACTTTGACCTTCTAAATATTTATTCAAGCTTTAGAGAATTACTCCAGTAGCTCCTCAATTATGAACTAAAGTAAAATAAACATAAAGTAAGAAGTATTATAAAGCAAATTAGAGTTCAATCTTCAATTTTTTCAAACTTTGAACTTTGCCTCTCCTCTGATTCCCCATAGGTCAAAGGGTGGCTCTAGAAACTATTCACTACCCCATATCTTTATGCCCTTCTCAATTAGTCTCACACTTCCCGCAACTAAAACCTCACCAAGTTCTGAGGATCTGATTTCCTAAATACTTCTTTTTTATTGTTGTAAAATGTGTATAACATAAACTTTGTCATTTTAACTACTTTGAAGTGTACAATTGAATCAAGTTTTGCCTCCCTACTACAACAACCCTCTTGTGGTCACTTCAAAAATCATCTATTTTCCTGCCTCCTTCTATAAATGATGGGTTCTCCATATGATTAAATAGTTTTAAAAGTGTTGCAAAATAATTTTAATGACAGGAAAATATTCCATATAGTTTTACACAGAGACATTCGTATGCTGGGAGTTCTCACTTCCTTTCTTCATGTGGTGTTTTTGTTTTGTTTTGCTCTGTTTTTATTTTCTGCTTAGAGTTCCTTTCTAAGCTGTTTGAAGGTGTTATAATCCTATTCTTTTAAGGCTCAGCCTAAATGCTATTACTTCTGTGACTTATTCTCAGCTTCCCCTTTTTTATAGTCCTCTTCTATACATCTACAATGTTACATGTGAGGGCTTTTTTTAAAATATGTCGGCATTGGTTATGGTATCTATATAACTATCTTCTCTGTTAAAGGTAGTGACTTAAATACAGAATATATCTCTTATTAGTAAGGATGAGGGGGTCAATACACCAAAAAGATGTAACAATCCTAAATATGTATGAACCTAAAAAGTGAACTTCAAAATAGAGTAAGAAAATATTGATAGGACTGAAGGGAGAGAGAAACGAATCACAATTGAAGTTGAAAACTGCAACACACCACTCCATTTAACAGAATAATTAATAGCAAGTATAGGATAAAGAAAAGATAAGGATAGAGAAAATTTGAAAAATACAATCAATCAACTTGACCTAACTGCCATTTATAGAATAAACCATCCAGTGTCAGAAGAATACGCATACTTTTCACAGTCATATGGAACAAACACCAAGCTAGATCATATTTTTTAAGTCATAAGACAAACCTTAACAATTTTATAAGGACTGAAATCATCCAAAGTATGTCCTCTGAAAAAGAGTGGATATATGTACATGTATAACTGATATACATATATGTATATGTATAACTTTGCTGTACATCTGAAACTAACACAACAATGTAAATCAACTATTAAAAAAAGGAAAACTGTATAATTCAGAATTAACTACAAAGTAAAAAAAAAAGAAAAAGAACAGATACCATTAGGATTCTTAGCACCTATTTCTTTTTCAACAGGAATATAATCCTTATTTTATCCTGTCTCATCATTTAGGTATTAAAGTGCAATGTTTGTATTCTGTACATATAATTTTTATGTAGATGTGTTTTTTTAACATCTTTATAGGTTATAATTGCTTTACAATGGTGTGTTAGTTTCTGCTGTATAACAAAGTGAATCAGCTATATGTATACATATATCCCCGTAACCCCTCCCTCTTGCATCTTCCTCCCACCCTCTCTATCCCACCCCTCTAGGTGGTCACAAAGCATCGAGTTGATCTCCCTGTGCTATGCAGCTGCTTCCCACTAGTTATCTATTTTACATTTGGTAGTGGATATATATCAATGCTACTCTCTCACTTCGTCCCAGCTTACCCTTCCGCCTCCCCGTGTCCTCAAGTCCATTCTCTACGTCTGCATCTTTATTCCTGTCCTGTGCCTAGGCTCTTCAGGACCTTTTTTTTTTTTTAGATTCTATATGTATGTGTTAGCATATGGTATTTGTTTTTCTCTTTCTGACTTACTTCACGCCGTATGACAGAATCTAGGTCCATCCTACTCACTACAAATAACTCAATTTCCTTTCTTTTTATGGCTGAGTAATATTCCATTGTATATATGTGTCACATCTTCTTTACCCATTCATCTGTCAATGGACACTTAGGTTGCTTCCATGTCCTGGCTATTGTAAATAGAGCTGCAATGAATATTGTGGTACATGACTCTTTTTGAGTTATGGTTTTATCAGGGTATATGCCCAGTAGTGGGATTGCTGGGTCGTATGGTAGCTCTATTTGTAGTTTTTTAAGGAACCTCCATAGTGGCT
>NC_041234.1:18666270-18679088 GCF_002837175.3 Physeter macrocephalus | reverse complement strand
TTTTTTTGATATTGAGCTGCATGAGCTGCTTGTATATTTTGGAGATTAATCCTTTGTCACTTGCTTCATTGGCAAATATTTTCTCCCATTCTGAGGGTTGTCTTTTCATCTTGTTTATGGTTTCCTTTGCTGTGCAAAAGCTTTTAAGTTTCATTAGGTCCCATTTGTTTATTTTTGTTTTTATTTCCATTCCTCTAGGAGGTGGGTCAAAAAAGGATCTTGCTGTGATTTATGTCATAGGGTGTTCTGCCTATGTTTTCCTAAGAGTTTTATAGTGAATGGACTTATATTTAGGTCTTTAATCCATTTTGAGCTTATTTTTGTGTACGTTGTTAGCAAGTGTTCTAATTTCATTCTTTTACATGTAGCTGTCCATTTTTCCCAGTACCACTTATTGAAGAGGCTGTCTTTTCTCCATTGTATATTCTTGCCTCCTTTATCAAAGATAAGGTGACCATATGTGTGTGGGTTTACCTCTGGGCTTTCTATTCTGTTCCATTGATCTATATTTCTGTTTTTCTGCCAGTACCATACTATCTTGATTACTGTAGCTTTGTAGTATAGTCTGAAGTCAGGGAGCCTGATTCCTCCAGCTCTGTTTTTCTTTCTCAAGATTGCTTTGGCTATTCGGGGTCTTTTGTGTTTCCATACAAATTGTGAAATTTTTTGTTCTAGTCCTGTGAAAAATGCCATTGGTAGTTTGATAGGGATTGCATTGAATTTGTAGATTAGCACCTATTTTGAATGTCCTTAATGAGGCTAACTCTTGCTGAGACTCTGTCCCTTTTATTCTTCTAAGTTTTTCAGACAATACTAAGATAATTTGCTATTTCATGTTACAGAGATGTGTTACATAAAAATGAAGTTTCTGACAAACAAACTCCAAAATCTATAAAGGAAACACTTGATATATTTGGCCAAATTTTTATATTTCTGTATTTTAAAAGATATTATGGCCAAAGATAGAAAGCAAGGCACAAACTAGGAAAACAATTTTCAACACATTGAAGAGTCAAAATATTTATAATCAGAATACATCAAAAAGAAAAACACAATGCAATGGAAAAATGAGAAACGAATAAGAAAAAGTAACTCAGGGAAGAAATATAATTAGCCAATAAATACAAGGACATGTTTCAACCTCACTAAGAATCAGGCTAAGACAATTTTAAAATAAGATTTTATGTTTTAGTAAAAAATGAGAAAAAATTTTTTTTAATATTAATAACCAGTTTTGGTAAAGGTGAAAAAATGGGCAAGTTCCTGTATTTTTAGTAAAGCCATTTTGGAGATAAGTTTTTTTAATTTCCACTTCTAGGAAAATTCTACCTCTGCTCTATTTTAGAGAAGTGCAAGCATGCATGAATAAAGAAGACTATGTAAGGATAAAAAATAAATAAAAATATAAAAATAAAACAAAGTACATCCTCCGATCATAATGGAATTAACCAAAAATGAATAACAGAAAGAGATAGGATGAAATGACTAAATATTTCAAATCCTAAAAAATAATTCAGAAAGGAAGTCACAAGGAAAACCATAAAATATTTTAATGGAATAAAAAATGGCTTTACTCACAATCACCAAAAACTGGAAAAGGCCCAAATGTCCTTCAACTAACAGATGAATAAAATAACTGTGATACATCCTTAACATGGAATACTACTCCATCCATAAAAAGAATGATCTCTTGATAGACACAACTTCTGATATGCACAACAACATGCTGAATCTCAAGTGCTAAGTGAAAGATGCCAGACTGTAAAAAGCTCCAAACTGTATAATTCCATTGATATGACATTATGGAAAAGGTAAATGTAGAAAAACATTTAAAAATTCAGAGTTTTCTAGGGGCTGTAGGGGAATTGATTTTTAAATGGGCAGCCCAAGGGAAATTGTGGGGTTGATACAACTCTTGTTTTTATTTCTGGTGATTGTTATTCAACTGTATACATCTGTCAAATTCCTAGAAATACACAAGTATGATTTCTACTGTCTATAAATTTCAAAAATGAATAAAATGGAAAAATATATATGGATGGCAAAAATATTCCAAAGTTATCTGGGCAAAAGCCTTTCAAATTCCTTTTCACTAGTTTTTGCTCTTCCTTATTGGGGAAATTGAAGCCAACAACCCAAAAAAAGCAGAAAAAAGGCAGAGAAAGAATTATACCTTCATGATAGTTTCAACGAAAAAAAGGAAATAAGGAAGCAGAGGGAATAACTGGAATTCTCTTAATGTCCTCTTTCAACCCTATTTTATTTGGGGGAACCTTTTACTCCAGGATTATTTCAGCAACACCCAGTGGGGAATGACCCACTTGTTCACTGTGGAGCTATAGCCCCTTCTGTTTGCAATCTGTCCTTTGAGTTCCGCCCAGTTCTGAGGAGGTACCTGCTCTCCTGTTCAGCTTGGCCATGAGAATTCCTTTTATCTTTACAATTACCCTTATCCTGGCTGACACAGCAGCTCTTTTTTTTGATGAATTACTCCAGCTCGAGGTGGCCCAGCTCTCGCTCTGGGAATCAGCTGTTCATTCCCATCTAATAGGCATGAGTAGGTTTCTTTGATCCTTATACCCTCCTTTGGTTACCCCAGCAGCTGGAGCATGGAGTCTTGGATTACAAACCAGAGTGTTCAGCCCCGGTGCCCCCTCACTGGAGTAGTGGACAGAGACTGAAAGCACCAGCTGAAGCATCCAAGAAATGAAGTAACAAGAGAGGCAGGATGATTTTCTTTAATGGGGGAAACTGCTATCTTCAGTGACTGAATGCACATCCGTGTTGCTTTAAAAAATGACTCATTGATTTTAAAATGTCACTGTGCTAAATTTTCTAGGTGTTACTAACAGAGAAAAAACAATCTACTGATAGGTTAGAATCAAGCAAACTTATGCTTATCCAAGATCCCTTTGATAGAAGCCTTCCTTCTCCTCTCAATTGCCTGTCCCCACTGCTTAAAAGACAAGGGTGCAAATGAGGCAGCTGTGATCTGTAACTGCCCTGTCAGGGATTAGTGACGCTGTAAGAGAAGAAACAGTCCTGTACCTGTCACGTGTTTACCCTCTTCCCTTCTCCTCAAAGTCTTACTGAATGTTAACTCCAGGAGTTAACAGCTCTGTGGAACTCAAGGTAAGAGGCTATGAGCCATATTTTATGAGCTATAAATATGAGTCATATTTTAGTCATACTTCAAAAGAGTAAGAAATAAACCACACTAGTGTTCCCTTTTCATGTTATTCTTTTGCTTTTGAGGAACCTGTTAACCTGTTCCTTTGTAGGTAGATTATATCAATTCATAAATGTAAATTCTAGATTTTCAAATTTAGTTCAGTGAAATGCTAAGCTTCTTTTCTCTCTATTTACATGGGAAATTTATAACTTTCTGACAGATAACATGAAATACAGAGTTAGTTGAGGGTCTGGAGCCTGTGCTCCGCAACGGGAGAGGCCACAACAGTGAGAGGCCCGCATACCGCAAAAAAAAAAAAAAAAAAAAAAGAGAGAGAAAATATTTGAGTAGCAGTATAGAGACCATAAATATTTCTGCTCATTATTCACATTTCATGTTTTCTTTTCCGTATTTTTTCCATGAAAAAGATCCGGGAAAAAAAAAGCCTTTACATGGTGGAAAAGCATGACATTCTTGCCATATGTGGAGCACTTAAAAGTTATACCTCATCTGCAAAAACCATGGCTGAAAGATTAATAATGAGTGGGGAGAAGGGTTGCAGGGGTTCATGCCATGAAGGAATGATGAGTATCCTAAGTAAGGTTCCTTCATCATTTTGCTCACATTAAAGATAAGATATAGGTGGCCAGGCTTAGGTGTAGGAATCTCCTACCTTAATGCTACTGGATATGCTTTAGAAATAGATGAAATTCAAATGGTGAAATATCATTGAAAACCCTGAATTTTTTTCATCCTTGTCTCTGCCTAACTTCTGCACGTCATCCACCCTCTCGAAAACATTGGCATGCCAGAAATAACATGCTAAAAAAAGAAGCAAACTATGTTGCAGGAATCAGCCATGTAATAATCACTAACAGCTCTGCCACATATATGACAATAAGAACACTGCATTTTGAGTAATCACATCCACATTAAGAGGAAAAATGAGCAAGGCTATGCATTTATGAGCCAAACCCATTTCATGAGGAGCATATATATTGATTAATATTAGGATTTTAAAATGAAACCAATTTGGCATCTTTTTATTTTGTGCAAGTGGCAAATGAACAGAGGAGGGAAATAGGAATAAATGGAAGTTACTGAAAGATCGGTGGCTGCAGTGGGGACCGTGTTGTGCTTGACATTTGATATTTCCAAGAAATCCATAATATTGCGGTAGAAGTCTCATGCCCGCCCTCATCCTCTCAGTTCTGTGTGTTTGTGTGAGATGATGCCACAGTCTGGCAAGACCACATCTCTCCTCGACTTGCTGCTGTTTTATTCTGGCTCTTTGGAAATACGTTTCTGTTGCTGCCGTGATCTCAAGATGAGTCGGGGATGTTGATTTTTCAGTGTGTGTTCTTCCAAACTGGCCGTTTCTTTGGCAGTCTATCTCAGTGAAGGCAGTAAGAACGAGTCGTGTTATCCAAACAGAGAGAAATAAAAATCACAGCTGGGCGTTATCTCGGCAGCAGGCGTCTCGTTGCGAGCATTCCCATATCGTCTGGCTGACTGTTCCCTCAACTGCCTGAATGCGAGAAACTTCTGTCACCAGATATCACTGCAAATTGGAATGAGAGGACTTCCTGATCTCAGAGATCCTTGGAGATGAGTCTCCACGCGGCCCTAGAAGGCTCCTTTCCTGGACTTAACCTCACTCACAGCTGGATTGGTGACACGTCTGCCTTTATTCTCTTCCCCTAGGAAATAGTGTCGTTCTCCTGCCTCACGACTGTGGAAACACAGGTGCGTGCGGTGTTTATTGGCTCCCATCAGCCAGACACACAGGCAGCATTGTAGCACGCAGGTGGTTATGCTGTTGTTCGGAAAACAGTTTAGTAATAGAACATCTTGGGCCTGACTTAGGAGTTGAGCTTGGCGAGTGCAGTGGAAACTGTGTGAAAATCTGGGAGTAGGCAGGACAGAAAGAAGGGCAATCACATCTTGCTAGGTGGCAAGCCCACGCAGATAACTGCTACTTTCTATTTCCATAATGTCACCCACCCTCACCGTGGCATATCTTGCTCTACATCTTGTGCTCCTATTCACAATGTGTGATGCTCTTGGTCCTCTCGAGCAAGAGAACGTGTTTGCCATTTAGTCAGGCTCACATTACTCATAAGATGGGGTTGATCGAGGGAAAAAAAAAATCATGATTTTAACACTGCCACTTTCCTCTGTGCAACTATCTCACCACATTTCGTGCGTTTGATTAAAATAAAATAGAGATATGTATTTGGGCAAAAGACAATCTCCCTGTGCCTCTCTCAAAATAATAAAGGGTTTTCTCTTTTTATCAATTGTAACTGGTATTTATTTATTTATTTAGGCTGCACTGGGTTTTAGTTGCGGCATGCGAGATCCTTAGTTGCAGCATGCAGACTTAGTTGCGGCGTGCATGCGGTATCTAGTTCCTTGACTAGGGATTGGACTCAGGCTCCCTGCACTGGGAGCACAGAGTCCTACCCACTGGACCACCAGGGAAGTCCCCGAACGGTTTTCTTTTGTTAAAAAATCATTCTCTGTAGAAGTCTCTGTCCACAGAGAGTTGTGGATTGTGAGGATTTAGAAGACAGGCGTTTCCAAAGTAGTAGAGACTAAAGGCTAGTTTGAACTGTCTCCACTTCCCCACAGAGTTTCTAGACTCCCAACCTAGTCCACAGCGGGGTTTATGCCCCAGGGCCCATAATGAGAAGGTAGACATGAAGAACTTCTTTCTGATTCATTTGGACTCGATGGAAAAAGAGACCGTGCAGCTTGTATTATCTTAAATTTATTATGTCCTCTCTGGCCTCCCAGCCCTACAGCCCTCCCATCAAGGGGCAAGACAACTACACCCCAGCCGTCCTGTCCCCCACACTTACAGTGGTTGCCAGTCACTTAGGGGACCAAGCCCAGACTCCCTAGGCTCTTTGAACTCTCCAAACCCTAACAACGTTCATTTACTCGACTCTCTCTCCTCTTCAGTCCCACATCTTTTATTCATTGCTATTTGTCTCCACACGTTTTTCATTACATATGACTCACCTGGAACCACCATCTTCAGGCAATTGCATGTCAATCCCTGCCTGGACCTCTTTTCTTAGCCAGATCTCCTACAAACTGCAAGGTGCAGCTCAATGTTGACTTTTTCTTAATAGACTTTTTTTTTTAGAGGTGTTTTAGGTTCACCAAGGTTGACTTTTTATTTCCTTAGACATTTAATGTCTATATGACCATTCTAGTTCCCATGAAGCATTCTCCCTGAAAACTCTGTACCACACAGTTTAGTACTTTGTTATTGAATCTCTTATTTTTGCCTAAACATTTCACACACACACACACACACACACACACACACACTCTTAATTTTATCCCAAAATACAATATTCTCCACTCATTCATTATTTCAATAAATATTTATGACCATCCTGCCATGGGTCAGGTGCTAACAACTCTAAACCATATAAAATGTAAAAGATATGATCCCTGCTTTCAAGGAGATCACAAATTATCAGTAAGGATTTGGCACATGCAAAAATAATTAACAGGAGGTAGAAAGTGCTATGTCATGATGAGCAAGTGGAGAGGGAGGGGTCATTCCTTAAATTTCTTGAAATCACCCCATGGTGATTTTATTTGTTACAGAATTGTAAGCAACCCGAACTTTAAAAATTGCTAATTTTAAATTTGACAGCTTATGCTAACTTCATTTTTGAAAAACTCTTCAAATGATGTTGTGTCAGCTGTCTCTGGAAAGCATTTTGATAAACATGGACTAATTACATGCAACAATTTTTGAAATTCTAGTTTTCTTCCCCAAGTGTAACTAAGTCAAGTAATTTTCTGAGTTGGTGAAACTAAGATTTCTTTCATCACTGCCCTTCAGAACATAATAGAATAAAAGGCCAACTTTGGCCCATGGTTAAGGCCAAGCCTCTTTTTCTGGCTCATATAGACAGAGGTCTTAGAAGCTCAAAGCTAGATCTTAGAGCAATAAATATGTCGCTGAAACAAATAAAATGAAAATACAAAGAATTTCAGACCTTAGCCAACTGGACATACATTCTCAGTAAAAGTGACTTTGATATATTTTGCTACAATGAAAAAATGTTGACACTTACTAGAGTTGATGTGAATGGGATTTTTAGGATTTTTCAGCTCTAATCTTTGAACTTTCAGAAATACAACCATATATCAGCCCCTCAAGCCTTCATAATCATATTCTTTAAACTGAGGTTTTGTAAAGACAAATAACTAGAAAGTATCCAGTGCTGGAAATACTATAAGATGAAAATGTCCCTGGCTTGAAAATGGACAAATTCTGATTTAAATAGTAACCATGTTGTGCATGTAAAAACAATAATAGACAGAAGCATTTATTAAGCACTGATTATGGGCTATATACTGTGCTATGAAATGAAGGCTATCTGTAGGTTTCCTGGCAGCAAGTGAATGTTACATGCAGAGAACGTGTTGGGAAGGAAAATTTTTCCTCTACTCTTCTAGGTTCTTCTGCCTGGCCTAATAGTTAAATTGACATGACAAAGATGAACAGTTGAAAAACCAAATTTACGTACATACAGGGGCTCCATAAGAATATGAGACCCAAAGGACAGTCAGGCAATTGAGGCTTATATGCTATTCTGAGCTAAGGAGACACAGGAGGAGTCTGGGACTTCAAAGGGGAGGAAGGCAATTGAAAGGGAGATGGAAAAGCAAACGTTTGGTAAACAAATGTTTGCCACATCATATAGAAACAATGGGACACAGAGAGGAATTTTATCAATCAGATTTTGCTGGGTTCCTCCCTGCCTACCACACCTAGTTCACATTATACTATGGTTATCTATGGTGATAGCTCCCTTCCTGGAGCAGGTCCTCTAACCAAATTCTTTTAGGCAGATAGGGAGAAAGTCAAAGGTTCTTCCTAAGTCTTTTGGGCCTTGATTGTTTTCAGCTCAAAATAATCCGCATGCCAAAGTGGCACATTTTGGGGTGGCAAACTTTGCTACCCTACAAAGGTAATTGAAGAGATTTAATTAAGGGAATATATGGGAGAGTTAAGAGAAACTAATAAGGGGTGCTAGTAACAAGAGAGCACAAATAGCAGCTAGGCCTGAAGAGGCAAGGGGAGTCAGCCACTCAAATCTCAAGAAAGCATATAGGGACTCTCTCTTGTGAGAGCACCGGAATCACAACTAACTGCTGAACAATCATCGACAGGAAAACACTGGAACTCACCAAAAATGATACCCCACATCCAAAGACAGAGGAGAAGTCACAATGAGACGGTAGGAGGGGTGCAATCACAATAAAATCAAATCCCGTAACTGCTGGGTGGGTGACTCACAAACTGGAGAACACATATACCACACAAATCCACCCACTGAAGTGAAGGTTCTGAGCCCCACGTCAGGCTTCCCAACCTGGGGGTCCAGCAATGGGAGGAGGAATTCCCAGAGAGTCAGACTTTGAAGGCTAGCAGGATTTGATTGCAGGACTTCAACAGAACTGGGGGAAACAGAGACTCCACTCTTGGAGGGCACACACAGAGTAGTGTGCGCATCGGGACCCAGGGGAAGAAGCAGTGACCCCATAGGAGACTGAACCAGGCCTACCTGCTAGTGTTGGAGGGTCTCCTGCAAAGGCAGGAGGTGCCTGTGGCTCACCATGGGGACAAAGACACTGGCAGCAGAAGTTCTGGGAAGTACTCCTTGGCGTGAGCCCTCCCAGAGTCCGCCATTAGCCTCACCAAAGAGCTGGGTAGGCTCCAGTGTTGGGTTGCCTCAGGCCAAACAACCAACAGGTAGGGAACCCAGCCCCACACATCAGCAGACAAGCGGATTAAAGTTTTACTGAGCTCTGCCCACCAGAGCAACACCCAGCTCTACCCACCACCAGTCCTGCTCATCAGGAAACTTGCACAAGCCTCTTAGATAGCCTCATCCACCAGAGGGCAGACAGCAGAAGCAAGAAGAACTACAATCCTGCAGCCTGTGGAACAAAACCCACATTCACAGAAAGATAGACAAGATGAAAAGGCAGAGGGTTATGTACCAGATGAAGGAACAAGATAAAACCCCAGAAAAACAACTAAATGAAGGAGAGATAGGAAACCTTCCAGAAAAAGAATTCAGAATAATGATAGTGAAGATGATCCAGAACCTCGGAAAAAGAATGGAGGGAAAGATCGAGAAGATGCAGGAAATGTTTAACAAAGACTTAGAAGAATTAAGGAACAAACACGTACAAGAACTAAAGAACAAACAAACAGAAATGAACAATACAATAAATGAAATTTTAAAATACACTAGAAGGAATCAATAGCAGAATAACAAAGGCAGAAGAACAGATAAGTGACCTGGATGACCGAATGGTGGAATTCACTGCTGCAGAACAGAATAAAGAAAAAAGAATGAAAAGAAATGAAGACAGCCTAAGAGACCTCTGGGACAACATTAAACACAACAACATTCGCATTATAGGGGTCCCAGAAGGAGAAGAGAGAGAGGAAGGACCAGAGAAAATATTTGAAGAGATTATAGTCAAAAACTTCCCTAACATGGGAAAGGAAATAGCCACCCAAGTACAGGAAGCACAGCGAGTCCCAGGCAGGATAAACCCAAGGAGAAACATGCCAAGACGCATAGTAATCAAATTGAAAAAAATTAAAGACAAAGAAAAATTATTGAAAGCAACAAGGGAAAAATGACAAACAATATACAAGGGAACTCCCATAAGGTTAACAGTTGATTTCTCAGTAAAAATTCTACAAGCCAGAAGGGAGTGGCATGATATATTTAAAGTGATGAAAGGAAAGAACTTACAACCATGACTCTACCTGGCAAGGATCTCATTCAGATTTGATGGAGAAATCAAAAGCTATACAGACAAGCAAAAGCTAAGAGAATTCAGCACCACCAAACCAGCTCTACAACAAATGCTAAAGGAACTTCTCTAAGTGGGAAACACAAGAGAAGAAAAGGACCTACAAAAACAAACCCATAACAATTAAGAAAATGGTAATAGGAACATACATACCAATAATTACCTTAAAGGTGAATGGAATAAATGCTCTAACCAAAAGACACAGGCTCGCTGAATGGATGCAAAAACATGACCCATATATATGCTGTCTACAAGAGACCCACTTCACACCTAGGGACACAAATAGTGGGGGACTTTAACACCTCACTTACACCAATGGACAGATCATCCAAACTGAAAATTAAAAAGGAAACACAAGCTTTAAATGACACAATACACCAGATAGATTTAACTGATATTTATAGGACATTCCATCCCAAAACAGCAGACTACACTTTCTTCTCAACTGCACATAGAATATTCTCCAGGACAGATCACATCTGGGGTCACAAATCAAGCCTCAGTAAATTTAAGAAAACTGAAATCATATCAAGTGTCTTTTCTGACCACAACACTATGAGACTAGATATCAGTTACAGGAAAAAACTGTAAAAAATACAAACACATGGAGGCTAAACAATACACTATTAAATAACAAAGAGATCACTGAAGAAATCAAAGAGGAAATTTAAAAATACGCAAAAACAAATGACAATGAAAACACAACAACCCAAAACCTATGCGATGCAGCAAAAGCAGTTCTAAGACGGAAGTTTATAGCAATACAATCCTACCTCAGGAAACAAGAAACATCTCAAATAAACAACCTAACATTACACCTAAAGCAATTAGAGACAGAACAAAAAACCCCCAAATTTAGCAGAAGGAAAGAAATCATAAAGATCAGATCAGAAATAAATGAAAGGGGCTTCCCTGGTGGCGCAGTGGTTGCGCGTCCGCCTGCCGATGCAGGGGAACCGGGTTCGCGCCCCGGTCTGGGAGGATCCCACATGCCGCGGAGCGGCTGGGCCCGTGAGCCATGGCTGCTGAGCCTGCGCGTCCGGAGCCTGTGCTCCGCAACGGGAGAGGCCACTTTACCTTTCCCTCCAGGTCTCCCACTTCATATCATGTTGTCTCCGGAGAGGTGTATCACTCAAAAGTTTCTCAGTTGTAAGTGGCATAAAATCCCAAAAAGGGAATTTCTTGACTCAATTAACTAAAAGTCTTAGGGGTTGCTGTTTTCAGGTGTGACTGGATCAGGTGCACAGATGATGTTATCAGGAGCCTGTTCCTTCCTTCTCTCCCTGCTGCTTATCCCTGAGCAGGCTTCATTCTCAAGCAGTTTTTGCCTGGTGGTGGCCAGATAGTTATCAGCAACATCAGACTTATATCATAGCAACCCATGCAGTGAGATAGTACTATTTCTCCAGTCAGCAAAAACGCTGAGGAGGTCTGTCATTGGCCCAGCTTAAGTCACATGCCCACTTCTGACCAATCATGGTGGTCAAGGACACTCAGTGCTCTCATTGGTTAGCCCTGAGTCATGTGCTCCCCCATGGAGCCTGGCTGACCACTCAGTCTTTCATGAACTGAGAGAGGGGGCGCAGTTCCACCAGGAAGAAGAATTAGATGTTGGACTGGCTAAAACAACAGACACTCTCTACTTTAGGGGTGCTGCTCCCCATCTCACTCTCTGGCTGAAGAGAGTGCCCATTTACATGGTCAAAACCATCTAAGTCTTTCCAAGACTGTTCTATGTCTAAGGGAGAAAAGGAGGACCTTTTTAGGACTCTTTGGAAAGCATAAACTCAGTTTGTCTTACCAAGTAAAAGCTTATGACTTCAGTATTCAATTCAACTGGGACTGGCTACTGCTTTACAAGATCCTTACCTGGCTTCCTTTGCTCTTATTCTTCACCTGCTGCTACCTAGAGGGCACTGATCCAAAATAAAGGGGCTAGAACTTTTTTTTTTTTTTGTGGTATGCGGGCCTCCCTCTGCTGTGGCCTCTCCCATTGCGGAGCACAGGCTCCGGACGCGCAGGCTCAGCGGCCATGGCTCACGGGCCCAGCCGCTCCGCGGCATGTGGGATCCTCCCAGACCGGGGCGCGAACCCGTGTCCCCTGCATTGGCAGGCAGACTCTCAACCACTGCACCACCAGAGCCACAGCAAACATCATTCTCAATGGTGAAAAACTGAAAGCATTTCCTCTAAGATCAGGAACAAGAAGGATGTCTTGCCACTATTATTCAACAGAGTTTTCGAAGTCCTAGCCATGGCAATCAGAGAAGAAAAAGAAATAAAAGGAATACAAGTTGGAAAAGAAGAAGTAAAACTGTCACTGTTTGCAGATGACATGATACTATACATAGAGAATCCTAAAGATGCCACCAGAAAACTACTAGAGTTAATCAATGAATTTGGTAAAATTGCAGGATACAAAATTAATGCACAGAAATCTCTTGCATTCCTATACATTAATGATGAAAAATCTGGAAGAGAAATTAAGGAAACACTCCCATTTACCACTGCAACAAAAAGAATAAAGTAACTAGGAATAAACCTACCTAAGGAGGTAAAATACCTGTATGCAGAAAACTATAAGACAGTGATAAAAGAAATCAAAGATGACATAAACAGATGGAGAGATATACCATGTCCTTGGATTGAAAGAATCAATATTGTGAAAATGAGTATACTACCCAAAGCAATCTACAGATTCAGTGCAATCCCTATCAAATTACCAATGGCATTTTTTACAGAGCTAGAACAAAAAATCTTAAAATTTGTATGGAGA
>NC_041234.1:18665625-18666195 GCF_002837175.3 Physeter macrocephalus | reverse complement strand
ATGGTCAACTAATCTATAACAAAGGAGGCAAGGATATACAATGGAGAAAAGACAGTCTCTTCAATAAGTGGTGCTAGGAAAACTGGACAGCTACATGTATAAAATGAAATTAGAACACTCCCTAACACCAGACACAAAAATAAACTCAAAATGGAGTAGAGACCTTAAATGTAAGACCAGACACTATAAAACTCTTAGAGGAAAACATAGAAAGAACACTGTTTGACATAAATCACAGCAAGATCTTTTTTGATCCACCTCCTAGAGTAATGGAAATAAAAACAAAAATAAAGAAATGGGACCTAATGAAATTTAAAAGCTTTTGCAAAGCAAAGGAAACGACAAACAAGACGAAAAGGCAACCCTCAGAAAGGGAGAAAATATGTGTAAACGAATCAACTGGCAAAGGATTAATCTCCAAAATATATAAACAGCTCATGCAGCTCAATATTAAGAAAACAAACAACCCAATCAAAAAATGGGAAGAAGACCTAAATAGACATTTCTCCAAAGAAGACATACAGATGGCCAAGAAGCACATGAAAAGCTGCTCAACATCACTAATTATTA
>NC_041234.1:18659431-18665284 GCF_002837175.3 Physeter macrocephalus | reverse complement strand
GAAAACCATAACTCAAAAAGACACATGCACCCCAATGTTCATTGCAGCACTACTTACAATAGCCAGGTCATGCAAGCAACCTAAATGCCCATCAACAGACAACTGGATAAAGAAGATGTGGTACATATATACAATGGAATATTACTCAGCCATAAAAAGGAACGAAATTGGGTCATTTGTAGAGACATGGATGGATCTAGAGACTGTCATACAGAGTGAAGTAAGTCAGAAAGAGAAAAACAAATATCGTATATTAACGCATATAGATGGAACCTAGAAAAATGGTACAGATGAACCGGTTTGCAGGGCAGAAATAGAGACACAGATGTAGAGAAGAAATGTATGGACACCAAGCGGGGAAAGCGGCAGGGGGTCGGGGTGGGGGTGGTGGGATGAATTGGGAGATTGGGATTGACATATACACACTAATATGTATAAAATGGATAACTAATAAGAACCTGCTGTATAAAAAAATAAATTAAATATAAATAAATAAATAAATAAAGCATATAGGTATAGTGGAAGGACACCCAACAGGAACTGAAGTCCCTGGGAGAGGAAGCAACCCTTGCCAATTCTTGGCCCAGGAGGGAGGGGTCCGAGAGCATAAATTCACTGATCTGCTGTTGGTGTCTCTCTTTGCCAGAGAGCTATGGTGCCCAATTGATGTTGTCCATTGTGATCAGCCTCCAGAACACAGAGCATGGTGCAGAAGGGAGGAGAATGGATCTAGAAGGACAAGTGGGGAATATCCAACATGAACACCTCCCTCCCTGAAATGGGGCATGGAAATGTGTGGCCTCTTGTGGAAATATCAAACCGCTCAGTTGGGGGATTCCTCATAGCATGCATAAGGGACTAGAGCGTGTCCATCACTATTTCATGAAAATCTTCCCATTCATTACCTTATTTTCATACCAAAAGAAGAGATAAATTGTTTTAAAGCAACATCTATTGTCTTGTTTTTTGCCTCTGGGCATTGGCTAAAGTTTTATTGTTTTGAGACAGTGCTTACTAAGGCTTCCAAATTGTTTTCCAAAACTGCTGTAGAACCTGCGACAATGGGCTGTGCTTGATTAACATGCATTCCCAAAGTTACTGCTGTTCAAATTGAAAGGTGGCTTTCTACTCCCTCAGAATCAGCTATATCCCAATAAATCTCAAAATAAAGATCATCTAGCTTCCTAGCCCATTTTCCAAAGAATTTCTTATCTCCCCTATCATCAGCATTAAACTTTCCTAATAGGCATTGAGACTGCAAACTCCTTTAGAGCAACATCTATTAATCATGTCTCACAGGATGATTAAACCATCTCTGATCCACTGTTACTGCCAGGCAGGATATAGAGTAAAGAGTTTTTATTGGTCTGGAGTTGGCCCAAATGCATGAAGGTCCTTGCCATGCTTCTTCCAACAAAAACAAACATATGTACACCCTTGCATGGGGAAATCTGGGACTGGGTTTGGTCCCAAAGAAGCTCTAGATCCTTTGAGTAGCTTAGACACTACTGGCTTTTCAAAAAGAATTTTAGGACTGCGATTAACTTGAATTTGAAACCTCATTGCCTCCGTATGAGGTAGAAACAATTTTGGACCTACACCTTCCACACCTACATTTCTGGGATTAGCCAAAATTAAGGATCAGGCTCCAGAGACTATAGATGGATGGAGTGTTGTTCACAGGGACAATCTCTGAACTCATTTGAAAGGGAACCAGGAAGGAGACCATATCCCTACGATAAATGGACATTTTACTGCTGCCTCCTTGATCTAGCCATAACCAGCCCAGTAAGTCCTCAGGCATTAGTGTGCTAATGAACAAAAAATCCAGCTTAAAAGCACAGCTTTAAATCCAAGTGCCTTCAGCTCTTGGAAATTTGTTTCTGTTTAAGACTTCCTATCCATTTTACAATCTGAGTTAGAGAGAGAAAAAACAAGCATATACACAAGAAGTTCTCAAAAAAGAAAAAGATAATAATATTGAAGTTAGTTGTACAAACTTGAAATTCTAAATCCTCCCACTGATCCAGAAGCCCAACTGATGGGTCTTTTCCTTACGGTTTTCTAAATCTCTTAGAATTTTTGCATGTCTATATGTCTTTAATATTAATACAACATGCTTCCATTCAAAGCATGGCCCTAACATTGCTATGTTTTGGGCATCTGGACATTTAGAATGCCCTGGGAGGCAGAAAATGACTCTAATCTGATGACTGATGGTTATCCCTGGGTGGAAAAGGAGCTAGTAGTCTCACTGCATTTCTCTGTGTAGAGCTGTACATGCCCTGTAGGAGCCATAGCACAGGAGCCCATTAGGAGGCCTCCAAACTCTTAGTAGTGAAGCTAATGCAGGAGCAGGACTGGGAGGCTCTACTCTGACCCACACATCTGTCAGGAAGTTTGGGGCCTCCTTTTATGCTGTATAGTCCCCTTTCTTTAGAGAGTACATTCTATGATCTCTTAAGCGGCTCAAAATACACACACTCACACACACACACAAGCCAGGTCAGTTCTTTGGAGAAATAATCATAAGAACTAGCAATGAAATTGGGTCATTTGTAGAGACGTGGATGGACCTAGAGGCTGTCATACTAAGTGAAGTCAGTCAGAAAGAGAAAAACAAATATCATATATTAATGCATATATGTGGAATCTAGAAAAATGGTACAGATGAACTGGTTGGCAAGGCAGAAACAGAGACACAGATGTAGAGAACAAATGTATGGACACCAAGGTGGGAAAGTGGTGGTGGGGGGTGGTGGGATGAATTGGGAGATTGGGATTGACATATGTACACTAATATGTATAAAACAGATAACTAATAAGAACCTGCTGTATAGCACAGGGAACTCCACTTCGCTGTACAGTAGAAACTAACACAACATCGTAAAACAACTAAGGTCAGTTCTTTGGAGAAATAATCATAAGAACTAGCAATGAAATTGGGTCATTTGTAGAGACGTGGATGGACCTAGAGGCTGTCATACTAAGTGAAGTCAGTCAGAAAGAGAAAAACAAATATCATATATTAATGCATATATGTGGAATCTAGAAAAATGGTACAGATGAACTGGTTGGCAAGGCAGAAACAGAGACACAGATGTAGAGAACAAATGTATGGACACCAAGGTGGGAAAGTGGTGGTGGGGGGTGGTGGGATGAATTGGGAGATTGGGATTGACATATGTACACTAATATGTATAAAACAGATAACTAATAAGAACCTGCTGTATAGCACAGGGAACTCCACTTCGCTGTACAGTAGAAACTAACACAACATTGTAAAACAACTATACCCCAATATTTAAAAAAAACTAGCATTTGTTGGACATTTGCTCTGTTTGCATGGACTATATTATTTACTCCTCAATAAAGTCCATAAAGTACTATTATTAATCTCCCCCCTTTACAAATAAGGAACCTGAGGCACAGAGAGTTTAAGCACTTTCCCCCAAAAGTACCAGTGTTATTAAGGCAGTAAATTTTAAGACTACTAGAGTACATCAAACTGGTCATCATTGCTATTGCTGAGTATCACTTGTTGCCAGACCATGATGTGAAGGGGTTTACATGACTCATACTGAAGAAACTGATTCTAAAAGGGATTACGTGAAATAAGCTCTGAACAAACGCACAGCCTTTAGTGTCTAAACTGGGATTCAAAGTCCAGGTTTTCTGACGCAGAATTCTATACTCTTTTTATCAATACTTTGTCACACCGCCTCATTTCACAACTTTCTTTAGGGGGCACTATGTGTGACTATTTTTAGTTTCAAAAAAATCCTCATTTTGAAAGAATGAAACACAAAGGAAAGTAACTATTAATGCTCAGCTGTCCGTGAAAGGATGAGAAGGGGTATAAAGAAGAACTAACATTAATGGTGTAATCTGGTAAGTGCCAAGGACTTCCTAAGGTTTTAACATGCGTTGTATTCTCTAATTCTGACAATACTTCAACATTGTCTGTCAGTAAATCACTCTCTGTCAACTGAAAATAACAGAAAACTCAAGCCTTTCTTTTGTTTTGCTGTCCTCTCCCCTAGTATTTTGGCTTCTTTATCCACACTGCTTGCCTGGAGAGTATGCAATGGCTAATTTACGCTAGCCTTGTGTCCATTTGATAGACAGGAAGAAGAACTGAAGCAGAAAAGGGTGACAGCTATATTGGAAAAGCAAAGTGTTCCCGGTAAACCGCAACTCATATCTATCTCAATGGCCAGAACTGTTTACACTGGGTACCTCTTGTTACAAGGGAACCTGAAGATGCAAGTATTTTAGCTGGCTACATTGCTACTGTGGTTCCAGGATCATTTAATAATGTCTTTTCTTTCTAGTATGACCAGTTATTTTAGGCACCATCTGCATTCTCATACCCAAATATGTAATCAGCCATTTCTACAAGAAGACCTGGCTTTAATTTTTTTAGTCTCCTTTTTTGGTGCTGTTTCTATAGGCTGTTTTTTTCACTTATTTCCTCTCTGTCCTTTTGTGTGCTTTCTGTGTTGGCTGCTCTTCAATGTGCACTTACAATTTAGTCTTCATTTAGAAGTTTGTTTTTCTGTTTAAAGAGTTAGGTTGGGGAGGCGAGAAGATGGCGGAAGAGTAAGACGCGGAGATCACCTTCCTCCTCACAGATACATCAGAAATACATCTACACGTGGAACTGCTCCTATAGAACACCCACCAAACGCTGGCAGAAGACCTCAGACCTCACAAAAGGCAAGAAACTCCCCACGTACCTGGGTAGGCCAAAGGAAAAAAGAATAAACAGGGACAAAGAATAGGGACGGGACCTGCACCAGTGGGAGGGAGCCGTGAAGGAGGAAAGGTTCCCACACACGAGAAGCGCCTTCACGGGCAAAGACTGCGGGTGGCGTAGGGGAAAGCTTCGGAGCCGCGGAGGAGAGCGCAGTAACAGGGTGCGGAGGGCAAAGCGGAGAGATTCCCGCACAGAGGATCGGTGCCGACCAGCACTCACCAGCCCGAGAGGCTGGTGACCCAGCGGGTGTCTGCTCACCCGCCGGGGCGGGCGGGGGCTGGGAGCTGAGGCTCAGGCTTCGGTCGGATCCCAGGGAGAGGACTGGGGTTGGCAGCGTGAACACAGCCTGAAGGGGCTAGTGCGCCACGGCTAGCCGGGAGGGAGTCCGGTTGAAGTCTGGAGCTGCCGAAGAGGCAAGAGACCTTTTCTTCCCTCTTTGCTTCCTGGTGCGCGAGGAGAGGGGTTTAAGAGCGCCGCTTAAAGGAGCTCCAGAAACGGGCGTTGAGCTACTGAACAGACAAGAGACTTTCTTGCCTCTTTGTCTCCTGGTGCGAGAGGAGAGGGGATTAAGCGCACCGTAAAGGAGCTCCAGAAACGGGCGCGGAGCTGCTGGCCACTGCCGGGGTCCCGGGATCCAGGGACAACTTACCCGGGAGAACGGACAGCGCGCCTCGGGCCGGTACAGCGTCACGCCGGCCTCTGCCGCCGCAGGCTCGCCCCGCATCGGTGCCCCTCCCTGCCCCCGGCCTGTGCCAGAGCCCCCGAATCAGCTGCTCCTTTAACCCCGTCCTGTCTGAGCGAAGGGCAGACGCCCTCGGACGACCTACACGCAGAGGCGGGGCCAAGTCCAAAGCTGAACCCCAGGAGCTGTGCGAACAAAGAGGAGAGGGGGAGGTCTCTCCCAGCAGCCTCAGAAGCAGCGGATTAAAACTCCACAATCAACTTGAAGTGCACTGCATCTGCGGAAAACCTGAATAGATAGCAAAATATCCCAAGTTGAGGAGGTGGACTTTGGGAGCAAGATATACTATTATTTTCCCCTTTTTTCTTGTTGTGAGTGTGTATGTGTGTGCTGCTGTGTGAGATTTTGTCTG
>NC_041234.1:18654191-18659243 GCF_002837175.3 Physeter macrocephalus | reverse complement strand
CCGGTTTTTTTTTTTAATAGAAATTTTTCTTCTTAATAATTTTTTATTTTAATAACTATATTTTATCCTACTTTATTTTGTCTTCTTCCTTTCTTTCTTCCTTTCTTCCTTCCTTTATTCCCTCCTTCCTTCCTTTCTTCCTTACTCCCTTCCTTCCTCCCTTCCTTCCTCCCTTTCTTCCTGCCTTTCTTTCTGCCTTGCTTCCTCTCTTTCTTCCTCCCTTTCTTTCCTTTCTATTTTTTCTCCCTTTTATTTTGAGCCGTGTGGATTAAAGGCTCTTGGCGCGCCAGCCAGGCATCAGGGCTGTGTCTCTGAGGTGGGAGAACCAACCTCAGGACACTGGTCCACAAGAGACCTCCCAGCTACACACAATATCAAACGGTGAAAATCTCCCAGAGATCTCCATCTCAACACCAAGACCCAGCTTCACTCAAGGACCAGCAACGAACAGTGCTGGACACCCTATCCCCAACAAAGAGCAAGACAGGTCTACAGCCCCACCCATCAGCAGAGAGGCTGCCTAAAACCATAATAAGGCTACCAACATCCCCAAACACACCACCAGACATGGACCTGCCCACCAGAAAGACAAGATCCACCCTCATCCACCAGAACAGAGGCACTAGTCCCCCCAACCAGGAAACCTACTCAACCCACTGAACCAACCTTAGCCACTGGGGACAACCACCAAAACCAACGGGAACTACGAACCTGCAGCCTGCAAAAAGGAGACCCCAAACACAGTAAGATAAGCAAAATGAGAAGACAGAAAAACACACAGCAGATGAAGGAGCAAGATAAAATCACACCAGACCTAACAAATGAAGAGGAAATAGGCAGTCTACCTGAAAAAGAATTCAGAATAATGATAGTAAAGATGATTCAAAATCTTGGAAATAGAATAGACAAATTGCAAGAAACAGGCTGCCACCAAAAGACACAGACTGGCTGAATGGATACCAAAACAAGACACATATATATGCTGTCTACAAGAGACCCACTTCAGACCCAGGGACACAAACAGACTGAAAGTGAGGGGATGGAAAAAGATATTCCATGCAAATGGAAATCAAAAGAAAGCTGGAGTAGCAATGCTCATATCAGACAAAATAGACTTTAAAATAAAGACTATTACGAGAGACAAAGAAGGACCCTACATAATGATCAAGGGATCAATCCAAGAAGAAGATATAACAATTGTAAATATTTATGCACCCAACATAGGAGCACCTGAATACATAAGGCAAATACTAACAGCTATAAAAGGGGAAATCGACAGTAACACAATCATAGTAGGGGACTTTAACACCCCACTTTCACCAATGGACAGATCATCCAAAATGAAAATAAATAAGGAAACACAAGCTTTAAATGATACATTACACAAGATGGACTTAATGGATATTTATAGGACATTCCATCCAAAAACAACAGAATACACATTTTTCTCAAGTGCTCATGGAACATTCTCCAGGATAGATCATATATTGGGTCACAAATCTAGCCTTGGCAAATTTAAGAAAATTGAAATCATATCAAGTATCTTTTCTGACCACAACGCTATGAGACTAGATATCAATTACAGGAAAAGATCTATAAAAAATACAAACACATGGAGGCTAAACAATACACTACTTAATAACGAAGTGATCACTGAAGAAATCAAAGAGGAAATCAAAAAATACTTAGAAACAAATGACAATGGAGACACGACGACCCAAAACCTATGGGATGCAGCAAAAGCAGTTCTAAGAGGGAAGTTTATAGCAATACAATCCTACCTTAAGAAACAGGAAACATCTCGTATAAACAACCTAACTTTGCACCTAAAGCAACTAGAGAAAGAAGAACAAAAAAACCCCAAATTTAGCAGAAGGAAAGAAATCATAAAGATCAGATCAGAAATAAATGAAAAAGAAATGAAGGAAACAATAGCAAAGATCAATAAAACTAAAAGCTGGTTCTTTGAGAAGATAAATAAAATTGATAAACCATTAGCCAGACTCATCAAGAATAAAAGGGAGAAGACTCAAATCAATAGAATTAGAAATGAAAAAGGAGACGTAACAACTTAATCTCCCCCTAATTGTCACTCTTTGAATTTGCAGACCTTATATTCATGGAAATTGGGGCCCTTATTTTTTGCTTACCGTGCTAGCTAGTACCCTGAGAAATTATGAATGATATTTATATGATGATTGTTAAGTTCGTGGTCCACTTAAGACTTGTGCTACTGCTTGAACAGTTATAGCTAGATAATATGAGATCTTGGTTTGCCAGAGACAGTTACTGTTGTCCCAGTGTTAATTATTGATAGCTCACTTTTCACTATCAGGAGTGTTCTAGTTGTGATCACCCTACTTACGCCTGGATATAACCTAGATTTAGTCAGTTGCAAAAGGCTTCCTTGGGATAAAGAAAACTTTCAAAGTTTCAAGAGTTTGAAGTTCATGTTAATTATTTAGCCAGTAGCTCCTGTGGTGGTGACCTATTTCAGCAATATTGCAACAATTAAAAGAGTAATATAACACTTAACTAATTTTTTACTACTTTATGAGTCATACTAGCTAGTCTAGGATTAGAAAGAGCAAAGGCTAATGTAACTTAAAAAAATTAGATTCATAAGAAAACTACACTCAGAAGCTATATTAGAATGAATCAAAGTCTATATTCAATAACTACGTAATATTTAAATATTTAATTTTGTTAGGAACTGATTATTATGTTCACCGAAAGATTTGAAAGTGGTGATTGTATTGAAGTATGTCAATTTTTATTTGTATAAAACTTTCGATAACCTGGAAATGGGCCATTGCATGGGAATAGATAAAATTATTGAAATGAGAATGCATGAAAAGTACAATAGTCATACTGTAGCTTTATCAAATTGGTGTTTGAATTTGAGATTAATTCACTGAGATTAATGGTCTTATATGTGGACTTGATTTTTTTTTTTTTTGACTTACAATCCAGAAGATATTCTGTGTGCTGCTGTCACAAGCATCACACAACACCAGAACTTATTTATTAGCCTAAGCTGCATGCTAAGTGGAACTTTAAAAAAATTCTGATTCGCACAGCTTTGTGAAGTACTATCCAGATAAGCTATTTAACGTGTTAATATTTGTCAACAAATATTATGAAATTTTCTTTTGAAAACAAACCAGAAGAAAAGCAAGGTTTTTCTTATGTAAGCATTATGTTTTTGGTCTACTGCTCACCCGGAAATCAATGAATTGCAGTAAACTCAGTGGTATCCAGTTGCCTTAAGGTAGATAGCTGCAGTCTCAAAACAGAATTAACATTTGCTTATTCTAATGTCAAAAATAAATATCCTCCTCGGATGCCTTGTCTGGGATCTGAGTTGCAGGGAGGAGAAGCAAAGGATGCCAAAAAATAACTTAAGGCATAAGTATTTCTCCAGAGTCTAAACTCAGGCCTTGGGAAAGTAGAAACTAAAAGAAAGCTAGAGTGAAGTATATTCCTCTATCTCTAAAAGAGAATTCAAAAGCACCCCTCCCACCAAAGTGCAAATAAAAATAAATAGCAGGAAATGTTTGGAGGAGTCATGACCTATTTCTGTGACACACAGAAACTTCCTCTCTTATAGGAATATTCCAAGGCACACAATACTCAAGCCACTGATTATTTCCAAATATGAGGGGTTCTGGGCTTTTTGAGCAATTTTTATTTATTTATTTTAACATTAAGTGTACACATTAGTGAGTCTTGCCCAATTAATATACCTCTAAATCTACTCTAAATCTTCCATCACAAACAAAATATGGAAAATTTCCATTTCCTTAAAAGTTCCCTCATGCCCCTTTGCAGTCAGTCCACCTACACACACCCAGGCCCAGGCAACCACTGATCTGCTTTATGTTAGTATAGACTGCTTAGCTTGTTCTAAAATATCATATAAATAAAATCAAGCCAGGATAAACTCACGTATTTAGCTTCTTTATTCAGCATCATGTTTTTGAGATGTAAACGTGTATATCAGTAGTCTGTTCCTTTTTATTGTGAGATAGTAGCTCATTGTATGGATTTACCATATTTGTTTATCCATCCACCAGGAGATGGACATTTCAGGTGCAATTTTGGCTAATGTGAAAATAGCCACTAAAAACACTTGTGGACAAGTCTTTTTGTGGACATATGTTTTCTTTCTTTTGGATAAATATCTAGGAGTGGAACTGCTGTGTCATATTGTGGGTGGATGTTGAACTTTATAAAAAATAGCCACACTATTTTCCAAAGTAGTTGTACCATTTTACATTCCCACTAACAGTGTATGTGAATTCCAGTTGTTTTACATCCTCACCAACACTTGCTATTGACAGTCTTCTAAGTTGTAAGGCCAGACACTATGAAACTCTTAGAGGAAAACATAGGCAGAACACTCTATGGCATAAATCACAGCAGGATCCTTTTGGACCCATCTCCTAGAGAAATGCAAATAAAAACAAAAAAAAAACAAATGGGACCTAATGAAACTTCAAAGCTTTTGCACAGCAAAGGATCCCATAAACAAGACCAAAAGACAACCCTCAGAATGGGAGAAAATATTTGCAAATGAAGCAACTGACAAAGGATTAATATCCAAAATTTATAAGCAACTCATGCAGCTCAATAACAAAAAAACAAACAACTCAATCCAAAAATTGGCAGAAGAACTAAATAGACATATCTCCAAAGAACATATACAGATTGCCAACAAACACATGAAAGAATGCTCAACATCATTAATCATTAGAGAAATGCAAATCAAAACTACAATGAGATGTCATCTCACACCGGTCAGAATGGCCATCATCAAAAAATCTACAAACAATAAATGCTGGAGGGGGTGTGGAGAAAAGGGAACCCTCTTGCACTGTTGGTGGGAATGTAAATTGATACAGCCACTATGGAGAACAGTATGGAGGTTCCTTAAAAAACTAAAAATAGAACTACCATATGACCCAGCAATCCCACCCCTGGGCATATACCTGGAGAAAACCACAATTCCAAAAGATACATGCACCCCAATGTTCATTGAAGCACTATTTA
>NC_041234.1:18590047-18653907 GCF_002837175.3 Physeter macrocephalus | reverse complement strand
CAGACCTACTAGAGCATGGACTTGAGGATATGGGGAGGGGAAAGCGTAAGCTGTGACGAAGTGATAGAGTGGCATCGACATATATTCACTACCAAATATAAAATAGATAGCTTGTGGAAAGTAGCCGCATAGCACAGGGAGATCAGCTAGGTGGTTTGTGACCACCTAGTGGGGTGGGATACGGAGGGTGGGAGGGAGGGAGGGAGATGCAAGAGGGAAGAGATATGGGAACATATGTATATGTATAACTGATTCACTTTGTTGTAAAGCAGAAACTAACACACCATTGTAAAACAGTTATACTCCAATAAAGATGTTTAAAAAAAAAAAGAGTTAGGTTGATTGACATTTCATATCCTATTTTCAGGCCATCATTTCCCGTTTTCTGGTCATCATTCGAGTTCTTCCATTTGTGCTTTGTAGTGTTCCTCAGTAACTATAATTGCACTTTCAAGGATTTTTTTTTCTGTTAGTTTTGTTGATTTTTTAGTGCTTTTTGTAATGTTAAATTATAATTTTTATCTGCTTCATCAAAACGACTTTTGGGTGAGGTTTCCTATTATCTATAGGAATTAATGTTCCTCTCATTCATGCTTTATTCTGTAGTACCTTTCTGTGTGGGCAGAGCTTCCACCTTTCCTGTTGCTTTCATTTAAATGAGATGGATTTTCCTGGACTTCTAGTAGGGAGCTGGTGTGAGGAATACAGGGATGTGCCATGATATCATTCTCAGCTTCACAGCTCACACCTCCCTCCTCTGTCACTGCAGTGAGTGCCTTACAATATGGTCAACTCTGTAGCCAGCCCTGCTCTTACTCTCTGAGCCCAGGCTGATAAGAGCGAACTTCTCCTGCCAGCCCTGGATTTCCTAGTTCCCTCCACGGCCCTTTCTTCCACCATCACGCACCCTTAGACGCTGTTTCTTGCTGGCATGTCCTGCTGTCTGCCACCTCTGGGCTCCCAAATTCTTTCTGGACTTTGTCTCTCTCTTCCCTCCCCAGGGCTCTTGAGGTTCTCAGTCTCAGTTATACTCCCGGTATTTCCCGCTCAGATAGGATGCCCTCATTTGGGAAGCAACGATTGGTTGGAGACGGCTGAGATCCCAGAGCTCTTTGAAGCCCTCTCTGCCCCCCCTTCCGCCCCCTCAGTCCTCTCACAGCCACCAGCTTCCTGTGCGGCTTCACCTTCAATGTAATCTATATGCAACTGAGTCTGTGAGTTTTCTCTATCTCCTAGGTCACTGAAAGTGTAATTTAAAGTTTTTTGGTTTTCATTTCTCCTTTTTTCTACACATGATTTCCAGGAGGAAGGCGATACCCCAAAATCAGTTGCTTGGTTATAAAACTCTTGGTTATAAACTACTTGATTATAAAGTTTGATTTCCAAATTTTTCTAAATAGTTTTAAGAGTAATCATTTGCTACCAAGGGCCAGGCTCATTGCTTATACTGTAGCTATAATGACTCAGTAGAACAAAACCAAGGGCTAATTACTGCCTTTATCTCATTTTCAGATGGAGTAAGTGAGGTTCAGGAAGGTTAAGTAAGTTGCTTAACCTGCCACAAAGAGGATAACTAGAAGAACTGGGATTCAAAACCAATTTGTTCTAAATCCGGAGCCCAAACCCCGATCCCATGAAATGACTTACCACTTTTCCTGAAGATTTTAATCTTCCAAGATTAAAATTATTTATGGGGACTTCCCTGGTGGTTCAGTAGTTAAGAATCCACCTTCCAATGCAGGGGATACAGGTTAATCCCTGGTCAGGGAACCAAGATCCCACATGCTACAGGGCAACTAAGCCCACGTGCCACAACTACTGAGCCCACGCGCTCTGGAGGCCGCGTGCCACAACTAGAGAGAAGCCCGCACGCTGCAACAAGAGATCCCGCATGCCGCAACTGGGACCCGACACAGCCAAATAAATAAATTAATTAATTAAAAAAAGTTATTTATGTGTTGTTCATACAGCAGTGCATCCTGTCACGGTTTAATGTGGGCAAGCATAAAGACCCTGATTTATAAAGTGCACTTGAGTATGGTTCTCTGAGACCTTCGCATATTTTTCATTTAGACTTGAAAGTGGAAATCTGACCTCTAATTTTAATATGAAAAGATAAATATGGCCTATACTGCATCAATTTATATTAAAATAAAAGTAAGCTCTTTAATCTTCTCTCCAAAACTTGACAAAAATATTGAATTAAAGATAAACACACACACACAAAAAAGAAAAAAGATAAACACAGTAACAAAGAAGGTAATATTTTGAAAACACTGTGCGTGTTGAAGTCGCAAGAAACCATATTAATTTACATGTTGTCCACCATGATAATTTTTACCTATTCACCTCCCAAAATCTTCATAAATTTGTAAGCAGCACACTATATTCCAAACAGAAATCATAAAATAACTATAAGTTCAAGGTTAAACACTTGTGGAAATAACATTTAACAAACATCTATTATATGGCAGAGATTTTTAAAATATATAGATATGAAGGTAAAGTATATAACTGACACTTGAGAGCATATATATAATTTACATTATATAATATATGCATGTATGTGTATATTATATTTATATGTACATATTGTTTATATCATATAATTTACATAAATTACATGTAATTATATTATGATATGTTCATGATGAGTGGTCCTTAATCTTCAGTTTACAGACAACAAATCTGAGGATCAAAGAAGTCAAAGAACTTGTGAGAAGTGTTTAAGCTCCTCAGTGTTAGGGCTGAAGATAGAATGCAGGACTCCCTGACTTTAAGGTCGTTCTCAATTAACTGGGCTGCTTTGAAGGCCTAAGTTCAAAAGAAACAGAATAATCTTGCAAAGATGCAAAGTAAAGAGAAACAAGGGAAAGTGAATTTGGAGCTAATTTAGAGTGGAAAGTTTAGTTTCCCAGTGAATTCTGAATATGTGGACACTAGATCATCATTTCTGGACCAAAAACATGTAGACATATTCAGGGAGCATCCACACTGCTCAAATGCCCTGGACAACATCCAATCTTTCTCATCATATCTCTCACATGAGGCTAAAGCCTGAAGGCAGAGCTAGAATTTCATGGAGTTTTAAAGTTATACACACTGAACACTAATATACTCTGTCATAACATTAAATAATCTATATCACATAATAGCATAAATTGGTGCTATTGAACAATAATATACTCTGTCATAATTGAACACTAATATACTCTGTCATAACATTAAATAATCTACATCACATAATAACATAAATTGGTATTTTCAGCCAATATATTTAAACACAGTCAACTATATCAAAATGGCAACACACACCAATCTGTACTTGTCTGCATGCAATTAAGCAGACATCAGTGGAATGAGTGAACATGAGGTAAGGAAGGTAAATGCCAGCTAGCTCCTCTACGCACATATGAAGACAGGCTTTATGGGGCTCTAAGCACACTATACAGGAGCAAGAACCATTTTATTTTGCTCCATTAGTTGGAGAATATTAAGCTCCAACTGTTATCACATGGAAAAAACCGAATTACTACTGGGACTTTTATGACACCCAGCAGCCTGACTTTCACTGCACAGCAATTCAGAATATACAACATTGTTTTAACACGAATTAGCACAACAGTGCACAATATACACCATTGTTTTTGAGGTCCAGAAAATGCATGTTATTTATTTATTAATTTTTAAATACTTAAATTTATTTATTTATTTATTTTTGGCTGCATTGGGTCTTTGTTGCGGTAGCTTCTCTTGTTGTGGAGCATGGGATCTAGGTGCATGGGCTTCAGTAGTTATGGCACACGGGCTCAGTAGTTGTGGCTCACGGGCTCTAGAGCGCAGGCTCAGTAGTTGCAGTGCACGGGCTTAGTCGCTCAGCGGCATGTGGGATCTTCCCGGCCCAGGGCTTGAACCTGTGTCCCCTGCATTGGCAGGTGGATTCTTAACCACTGCGCCGCGAGGGAAGCCCACATGTTATTTAAATGACACCTGTTAGGGAAAAAGTGACACTTCTAAGGTCTATGAACATATCGAAATTCACTAACTCTATAGGTGGCCCTGGTGATTAAAAGCGATAGGTGGCCCTGTACTTTTTAAGAACAGCCAAGTTTTATGTGGCAGGATACGTTCTCTATAAGTGAGAGAAAGCCACACTCTAAGTTCTAAAATCAGTCCATCAGTAATCAGTTGTCAAGTTGATAATAAGTTACTATTTATTCAGTAACTATATTATGAAATGCAGAGGGTTAGGTGATGAGGACAATGCAAAAAATTAAATCAAACACAGATCCACTTATCAATGATTTCACTGAGAACACATGACAAATATATACACACATAAATACTTGTATAAAACCTCTTAAAATATAAACTGGATATTCTCTCTCCTCTGTCAAAGTCCTTCAGCTGACTTCAAATTTCCCTCAGAATAACATGCCAAATCCTTAGCAGCATCTATAGCTCCCTATGGCATGCGTGTCCCCGCCCCCTCCCTCAGCATCCCTACTATTACCTAGCTCCCTGACCTTTCTCTTACCACTCTTCCCCTCAGGCTACTCCGAGCTCAATGGCTTCCCTGCTACTCTTGGAAAACTTGCAGGAAAGCTCCCACCTCAGGGTCTTTGCACTGGCAAACCCCACTGCCTGAAACTTTCTGCTCTCAGATAAACACATTACTAAGTCTTTCATATCCTCCACACATTTGCTCACATAAGGCATTCTCAGTGACGTTCTTCTCAGGGACCTCTATCTTGACCATTGTTTAAAACTTCAAATTGCACTCTTATGCCTCCAATCCCATTATATTTACTCTCCTCTATTACTGCCACACCACTTTCTACCATTTACCACTACATTTTATATATTTATTCTCCTCTCTCCCGTGATTTGAACATCAGATCCCAGAGGGCAGGGATCTATTTTTGTTCAACATTATATAGCCATCTCCTAAAACAGCACCTGACACATAGTAAGCATTCCATAAATATTTGTTAAGTGGATGAATAAACAGTAATTAACTGTAAAAACAGCATGATAAATACCAAATTAGTAGTACAAAAAATGTATAGTAAAGCCTTGAGAAGGTAACACAAGGATGGTCATTTGTGGTTGCAGAGAGAAAGTAGGTTTGAGATGGACTCAGATGCTATGTGAGACTCATAAGAGCACAAATGGTGGAGACAGAGAACTTCACAGGGGAGTAGCATCCCCCCACCATTGAGGAGGCGTGGTCATAGTGAACTCAGGAATGAGGCTGAAGCGGGCGGGGCAGGGAAAAGCAAGAGAAAGAGGTAAGAAATCAGTGGTGCCTGTGTTTAGAGTAACTGAAAGGACGTACTCAAGTAGTTAAATATCATTCAGCCCCTACTTACTTCAGTATGCCTCTCTAAAAAATTACAGCCATTTTTATGTGAACACAATGAAAATATCATTACTATGAAAACTGAAATAATAATTCCTTTCTATCATCTAATACCCTTCTCATTATCAAATTTCCCAGTGTCACAACATTTCTCCCAATAGTTTTATTTAAATCAGAATCCAAGTAAGATCTCCACTTCTCATTTTACTGTTATGTTTCTTAAGCATTTTTCATCAAGAGCAGTGCCCTCTCCACTCTTTTTTCTTCATGACATTGATGTAAATCAGAGAAAGTTGCCCTATATGATGTCCCAGAAACTGGATTTGTCTGATTGTTTCCTTGTGGTGTTATTTGTTCTGTTCCTCTATCATTTTTCCCTAAGATGGAAGTGAGAACTAGAGGCTTGATTCAACTCAGAATTCATACTTTTGGCAAGAACACTTCACAGGTGGTGGTTGAATGTCATGTTCATCATATCAAGTATATATGATGTTGTCTGAGTGACCTTTAGTAATAAGGGTCATAAAAATATATTGATGGTTAGGGTAAGGACAGCCTGATCCCTTTGTGGTAAAAGTTTATTCCTAATATATTATCCAGTGTTTTCATCATTCAGTTTCCTGAATCAATTATTTTATTTGAGATTGCGAAGTTATTGTGTCTAATTTTATCATTTCCTGCACAGTTATTAACTCGAATTCTTCCATAAGGAGGACTTTTACCTCATCAAATGAAATGAAGTTCAGGCAGGAAGGGAAGAATAAATGTTTACTTTATTCCTTTTTTTCTTCATGCTATTGTTCACTATAAAGAACTGTTACCCTAGTTAGCATTTCAGGTGGAAAATAAAGCTCTACTGTTATCTATCTTTTATTTACTTTCATAATGGTCTTCCAGCCAATTTCTAAAATTTAAAGCCTTTTACATTCTCAATCAAACAAAAAATTACTTGCAGTTGCTTCTATTACACACCTAATTTGAGATATCTGAGGTAATTTGAGAAGTGTAAGAACTTAATTAACCACTGATAACTCACAGATAATCTTGTTCCAATTTTAAGAAGGTCAACACTACAAATGGAGTTATCTATCTATGCACTGTGCATGTCTTTTATCAAATGTAGCTGTATGACTTGATATTCTGATATTTCATCTTCTGGTATAAACTTTTATTAGGTACATACTTATGATAACAGGCAAACAGAAACATGAAGTATCATTCAAATATTTGTTTTTCATCAAATAAGATTTCGTTCCTGAATTATATTTAAAGAATAATAATTAGAACATTAAGTAAACCTCCAGGGTTCCTTAAGCAATGATTACTAACATCTCTATTAAAACTCATTTTCAGGAAGTCTTATTCATTACTGGTGGGAGTACAACTTTGGGAATGCCACTTTGGAAGACAGTTTGGCAGTTTCTTACAAAACTAAACATACTCTTACCATATGATCCAGCATTTGCCCTCCACCGTATTTACACAAATGAACTAAAAACTTATGTCCACAGAAAAACCTACACATGGACATTTATAGCAGCATTATTCATAACTAGCAAAACTTGGAAGCAATCAAGAGGTCCACTGGTAGGTGAATGGATAAGTAAACTGGGGTACAACCAGACAATGGACTATTATTTAGTACGAAAAGGAAATGAGCTAGCAAGCCATGAAAATACATGGAGGAAACTTAAGTGCAGATTACTAAGTGAAAGAAGTCAATATGAAAAAGCTACTATATGACACTCTGGAAAAGGCTATGGAGACAGTAAAAAGATCAGTAGTTGCCAGAGGTTAGAGGTTAAGGGAGGGATGAACAGATGGAGCACAAAGGGTTTTTTTTTTTTTTTTTTGCGGTACGCGGGCCTCTCACTGTTGTGGCTTCTCCCGTTGCGGAGCACAGGCTCCGGACGCGCAGGCTCAGCGGCCATGGCTCACGGGCCCAGCCGCTCCGCGGCATGTGGGATCCTCCCGGACCGGGGCACGAACCCGTGTCCCCTGCATCGGCAGGCGGATTCTCAACCACTGCGCCACCAGGGAAGCCCACAAAGGGTTTTTAGGGCAGTGAAACTATGCTGTATGATACCACAACGGTGGATACATCTCATTATACATTTATCAGAACCCATAGAATGTACAACACCAAGAGTGAACCCTAATGGAAACTATGGCTTGTAGATGATAATGACACGTTAGTGTAGGTACAGGATTTTAATACTGGGGGAGGCTGTGCATGTGGTGGGAAGGGGCAGGCGGTATCTGGGAACTCTGTACTTTCCCTTCAATTTTGCTATGAACCTAAACTGATCTTTTAAAACGTCTATTTTTTAAAAATTCAATATCAGTAGTGACACCTGTGGACAAAGAGTCTATTCACTCATAGGCTACAACTTTGGAGTTTATTACCCCTTTCCTACTGTAAAATTAACCCTAGGATGTGTAAGAATATTTAAGTCTGTGTCTGACAATGAGGAGAAAATGATATATTTGAAAATTCCTTGCAATGTCTGACTACAGTAGGTGTTCAACAGATGTGCACTGAAAAGTCATTAAAGCATCTATATGAACCACTTGGGAAGCTTGTTAATACGATACTGATTCAGCAAGTCTAAGGTGGGGGTCTGAGATCCTGCATTTCAAACAATCTCCCAGGTAATGCTGATGCTGCTGGTTCCTCAGACCACACTTTGTGTGGAAGGATTGCTTTACAAACTGTTATATCTCCAAAGAGTATTCCTGCTTAATGGTGGCTGGCAAAAGAAAACAATCCTCTTATGAAATTGGTTTGGAAAATGATGAATACATGGTCACCTTCGTGAAGAGCCTGATATACACAGAAACATTAAAGGCTCTGGGTAAAGCAAACTGCTGAACTTCAAATAACCTAGCATTCTCCAATCATATATGACCACAGTACCTAATTACCTTTCTGAGTAAAAATCATCCTACTATTTCACAGTACACAATTCACAGAATGTTGATTTATACAGGTTAAAAAAATAAAAAGCACGTAACTTTAACATAAGGATGATTTACTTTCTGTGAAAATGTTTTAGGTCTAAGTTACCCAGTCTCATGTATCTGATTCTCTTTAAGCAAAAGAAATGACCACAGCAAGTGGAGGTTAAGCACAGATAACAGTGACCTCACCTAACTACACATCAGAAGGAGAACAAGCAGGGGACAAAAGTAGATTTTAGATTCTCAGACAGTATGCTTGCTGCGGAGTGCTGAAGACACAGCATCCCAAATTGGGTAGACAGGTGCGTGTCAGAGATGATTAGTGAAGGAAAAAGAGGGAACAAAGTCCTTCACTTTCTTGACATAAACTGTCAGGTAAAGAAGAATAAGAACACATGTTTCTGTGGACTTAGAAATGTTTGCCATATATCTCTTCTCCCCCAAGCAAAGGTACCAACCAGTATAGATTTTCTTTAAGGTTACAAGTCAAAGAGGTATGGCTGCCTGGCCCTGCCCTTCCTTCAACTTGAGTGGAAGCGGCAGATAGTTACGGTTTTTCTAACTGTGTGCATCCAAAAGAGTGAGTACACAATTATGTCCACTTACCCACTGTGAACCAGGCATGAGTAGGCTGATAATATCCTCAGACATCATAGTATAACAATCAGATTAGCGCCGTACCTTCCCACCTAAGGCTAAGAGGGAAAATCCATTGTCAGGAAAGTCCTCAAACTGTTCCCAAAAGACTGCAAGAATGAGCTTGAAATGTATATATAAATATCATTGGTTGCCAGGGATCTATGCCTCTTTTTGGAAAAATGAGATGGAGTAAAAAATATTTGAGAACAAAATATTAAGCAAACAGAGGCAAAATAAAGGATGATCCATCTCATTTTTTAAAATAATGTTTTTGTACTTATTTTTTAAATATATCATAGAAAATACTGATGAAAAGTTAAGCAAAATGAACTATAAAATTCTTTCAACTTTACAGTATGGTTGAAATTTTTCATAATTAAATCTGGAAAATAAAAGATAATCACAATCAATAAACTAAACATCACTTCTAATCCTACTACTCAGAGATCACCACTATTGGTGTATTTCTCTTTGGAGATATTTTTTCTCTGCCTTACACATTATTTCCTTTATATGAATGTACTCATGCTGTATAAATAACATTTATAACGAATATTTTCTATGTTACTAAGTAGATATTTATAATATAAATGTATGGCCATGTACTGTGTGTATGTGGGGGGGATCCTAAAATAATTTATTTAACCATAATATTACAGTTTTCACACAAGGTTTCAGACTTTCATAAAGAATCAAATCCTTATAGGGAGGGTGAGAGGGAGGGAGACGCAAGAGGGAAGAGATATGGGAACATATGTATATGTATAACTGATTCACTTTGTTGTAAAGCAGAAACTAACACACCATTGTAAAGCAATTATACTCCAATAAAGATGTTAAAAAAAAAAAAAAGAATCAAATCCTTCCCCAAATAACCATGGGAGGATTTCCCTGGTGGTGCAGTGGTTGAGAGTCTGCCTGCCGACGCAGGGGAACCGGGTTCGTGCCCCGGTCCGGGAAGATCCCACGTGCCGCGGAGCAGCTGGGCCCGTGAGCCATGGCCGCTGAGCCTGCGCGTCCGGAGCCTGTGCTCCGCAACGGGAGAGGCCACAACAGTGAGAGGCCCGCGTACCGCAAAAAAAAAAAAAAAAAAAAAAAAAAATGACCATGGGAATAAAAATAACTATTTTAATATCTTTCAACCTTGCAGATGTTTTCAGGTAGCAGCAAATTTTATAGGAGAATCAGAACATCAACAACAGGCCTACGAGACTGTTTTTTATCAACCAAATATTTTTCTCATATTGCTATACAGAAGGAAGAGAGTGGATTGTAGTAATTATTACCTACAGTTTGCTTTAGAATCAGGTAAAAGATTGCTTCATTTCTGACTTTGTCACTTACTGTGACTCCAGGCAAGATGTTAATACACCTAGGCCTCCGTTTACACATTTGCAAATTCTGAATAATAAGAGTATATCCCCATAGAGGTGTTGAACTGATTAAATGAAATAGGTTTTACACAGGTACTACTGTGTACATGGTGCTGCTTGCCAGACTTCACCAGCTTTTTTCTGAAGAACTCAGGCAGGGTCAATCCAGCTGAGTATGAATCAGTGACAGTGTCTGGGGTTCTGCTTAAAATAAAGACCTTAAGATGAGAAAAGGATTTGTGATAATGATTGAATCTATAACCTGATTTGAGAGTTACATAAATATCAAACTACTCATAAAAATATGTACAGCTACAAAAGACACATAAGTTAGGTTCCAGTATCAACATCTACATTTCTCTCTGTGAAGACTTGGTAATAACCCTTAAGCCACGTGGACAGAGACCATTCTCTGTACTACTAGCTACATTTCCCTCTTTCTGTGTCCTGATGACATTTTTCTATGAGTCCCATTTCACTCTTAAATCACATAAGTTTTTTTCTGGAATGCTACTTTCCTGGTTGAGGGCTCTACTTACTGTATACACCAAAGTCTTTTCCCTTTCTCATGTAAAGTGTCATGACAGGGCCTACATGCCTCCATCCTTTGTTTCCTACCACAATACACTCCATCCAGACACCAGACACTGTGCAAAATGTAGATTACCTCCTGTCATCCAGCAGCCAAGGGCAGATTTCTGCTCTAACTCTTGGTCTTATGCCCTTCTTGAGCCATTTCTACACTCCAATGCTATATTTTCTAGCTTATTGCAATGCATATGGTACATTTTACTTTTCTTTTAGTTAACAAAATTTATAAATAAATAAAATTAAAATCACTTCTTGATTAGAATCTGAATCAGCTGCATAAACACCACCAAATCCTCCGTGTAATGCCCTGAATATCCCTTTTAGGCAGTAGCCACTCCAGGAATGTTCCCATGGAAACAATCATGTATAATATTACGTCAAGTACATTAGTGCTATGTCTAGTCTCAAAGTCAATTATATTTGGCTGAGGATAATCTGCCTTAACTCCCATTAAATTAGAACTCCTTTTAATAATGTTAATATTTGTAATATCTGACCATAATATATACTTGCAATTTTTTTCTAAACTACAGAGCCATAGTTTATACTTAAACAGATACATTTTCAGACAACCAACATTTCCTAGTCTTGTAAAACCGTTCTTAGATCCTAAAAATAGTTCCCCCAAATTTTAAGAATGTGAGTCTTGCAATTTACAAAATGACACGACGTCTCAGTATTTCAAATAATCACATGTCCCCACTACTTTAGAGAGTAATAAACTCAGTTAATCTTTAATATATAAAAGAGCAGGCTCTAGAACAGTGCTGTCCAAAAGAACTTTCTGTGATGATATAAATCTTCCATATCTGTTCTGTCCAGTATAATAGTCACTAGCCACAAAGAGCACTTGAAATGTGACTAGTGCAAGTGAGAAACTGAATTTTTATTTTAATTAGTTTAAATCCAAATAGTCACATGTGGTTAGTTACTATCATACTGTACAGCACAGCTTCCAGAAAACTTTGGATAGAAATGTCTAGCATTAAATACACTCTGCTTAATCTCTTATGTCATAACAGCAGTGTTTCAGTTTGGAACCTTGAAGCTCTCTTCTTTTATATTCAGAGTGCACATTCAGCCGTTCACTTTCTGCACCTCATTATCTCCTATGCATCAGAGTTATTTATAAGTACACACATCTTCTCCAAGAGATTACAAACTCCTGGAGTGCAGGAACCACATCTTCCTCAATTCTGTATGCCTCAATGAGCATACTACAGTACAGTACATATTATAAGCACTGAATGTTTGCAAATAATAATGATAGCCCCTTCTCAGTTCAGTTTTGAAAATACATTATGATGGCATACTTTCCTTAGTACTGCTCTGTGTCCTAGTATAACTTAGCTCCTCCAGAGTTTAAACTTTGTTCTCTGTGTTGTATTATAAGCCTCCCAGAGAGTACATTTTAATGCTCTGGGGTCAACTGAAATCAGAACTCTAGAAGAAAAATCCCAAATTTTATATCTTTGCTGCCACAATATATTTTTAAAGAACTAGAGCAGACATTTTTTGCAACACTGCATCAAGAAAAGGAGCTGATGGTAAACTACAGCCAGGGAATTGAAAAATATTAGTTCTTTAAATGCACCCTTCCTTTCCCTAGTTGTCTTGAGGCATTTTTTTTTCACTTTTTTCCAGCTTTATTGAAATATAATTGACATAACATTGTGTAGGTTTAAAGTGTACAGTGTGATCATTTGATACACATATATATTGTGAAATATTTCATTGATCCTTTGTGACAAAAACAAAAGGGAACACTAGCTGGAGGACTACATGCAACTCAATATAATGGCATATTCAGAGTACCTCAAAAGGGAAGGAGGCAAGAGGCAAGAATCTGTCATTCATCCATTTTACTATGATAAATTTTCAAATAACTCCCCTATAGACAACTATTTAGAAAGCTCATATTTATGACTGAGAGACATTAGCTTGAATTATTGATTGTTCCAAATTTTTGGTATCAATGTGAAGAAAATAAGGTTTTCAGTTTAAAATAAAAGCTCTAGATAACATTAAACAGTCTAAAAATGATAATAATTAACCCACCAAGGTATCTATTTTATAAAAAGCTAGCTTTATATGAAATTCTGTTTGGGTAAAGAGGGAAATAAGAATCTAGATTGTTAAAACATATATTACATTTGGCTGATTACTCTAGTTAAATTTTATTTATGTAAAATTTCATTTTTCATTTTATTTTTTACTCTGTGGACAAAAATGTGTGTGTGACTTTAATCTCATCTATATAGCCGTGTAGTTACATGAGAATTTAGGGCCTTCTATAGCCTAGAAATCAGGATGCACACTAGTAAAATCAAGCATTATTTCAAAAACATTTTGATTATGCTCTTTCTACTCCATTTTTTAGGTCACAGGTTGGATGTCTATGTTTATCAGAAAACTCTAGTTTTGTTTATGATAGAAAAGAACTTGTGCTTCCTTAGCATAGAGGACTATAAAATGAGAATAGGTATCAAAAGTATACACCCTGCCCTTAAACTCATGAACTAGGATACTGGGCTTCGCGTATGCCATGGCCCTCATCATTTGCAATTATGAGGTAAAGGGGATTTGGTTAGTGGGTGAATAAATCCTTTTTTACAAAAAATGCCTTCAGACTATATAAAAACACACTAGTTTTAAATCAAAATGAAGTATATCATAGAGCACTTCCCCTCAAGGAAGGAAGATCCATATCAGTTTATTATTTTCCAAATTTGGTTTGGCACACTGTAGCCTTGAAATTGAAGAAAATGGCCAATGATTTGCAACCAACCGTAAAATTCAAGCTTCTGCTTGGTTGCCCTAAGGTAACAGAAGGGCCAGTTGGTAAAAATGATTATGGGCTAGTCTATTCACTACATCTCTAGGTAATGAAATGTGATTAACTCTATTACCCAGAGAGAGTGTCTGTAGTTTTTAAAAGTCATGTAATTGATAGTTACTACCATAGGAAAATATTAAAAATTAGAGCTTAAGATTTTTCCAAGACATAGGTCTTTATTCTGTGATAACCAAATATAAATCAGTTTGTGAACATAAACTATTTATTTAATATTCAGATAGTTTACTTGTATTTGGATATTTATATAGGTATGCTAGTTCTACCATTAAACCTGGCTGGCTATAGGCTTAATTCTGCTTAAAAAAAAAAAAAAAAAAAAAAAAAAGAGCTTAAGTATATCAACGAGTATTCCATTCTTCTCTCTAACAGAAACTACAAGACATGAGTGAGGTCACACTTCTCCATCCGTATCCCCACAAGGATATACTGCCTTTTCATGTCTCATATTCTTGTTTAACCTACCACTGTGTTTAGAATAATATTCAGTAATGGAACCAGCAGGAAAAGCATGTGGGCTTTAGAAATTATTGTGAGTAAAAACTAAATTGCATTAAAATGTTGTCCATTTATTACAATTTAGCATGGTAAGACATTTGGGGGGTGGAATAAATATTGCTGCCTTATTATGTTTTTAATTTTATAGTAACAATGTTAAAGTGTGTACTTTAGCTATTCTGTTTTGAAGCCTACTGATCAGATTCACATTTTACTATAAGAGTTGACATTTACTTATTTAGATGCCAGCATCATTTACTAGTTATATAAACGAGGACATCATTCCCACTTTATGCATGAAGCAAATTACCACACCGTCAAAGATCAGATTCATGTAAGTGAACTTTTTAGAATATATTTTTAATATTGTTTACAAATAGATTCTGTTACCTTTTCCCTTCACAGTTGGGTAGCACTCAAATCTCACCTGTAGAAGTGACATCACCAAAATGGTGATGTAGGAGACCTGAGCATCAACAACTAGACAGCTATCCACAAACAAAAACAGCTCCGGGAGTGCTCTGGAGTCATATTAAGAAATTTTAGTAACAGAGTGGAACAAAAAGCCTGAGAATAACCGCACAAGAAGAAAAGGAAGACAGCTTCATTTTGCCTGTACCATCCCATCCCCCAAGCCAGAACTGTTCAGCACCAAGAGGGAACTTCGAGCTAGAAAGAGTTCCTCCTGCCAGACAAGGAAGAGTGGGGTGAGCAACCAGCTTCTTTAGCCTTTCAGGGAACCACACAATGGTCCTGCTTTGGTTTAATCCCACCCAGACTAGAAAGCTGAGATATATGGATATGGTTAGGAACAAGAAAAAAAAGCAGGGGCTGCTACTAGCAGCCAATCAGCAGTAGCAATTGCAATTCACAGTGACCTGCTCTGTAGACAAACCTGGCAGATTTCCCCACTGATGAAACCAAAGCCAGCACAGCCAAGGCAGACCACTTGCAAATTCCATAAGCTTTCACCCCACAGGTACATATTCACATTCACTGATGACAGCTACCTGCATCCTTCCCTACTCCTCAGCCCTGCCACCCCACTCTGAACCCTGGAACAATACTGGCAACCAGCTTAGGCCTCTGAGCTACAAGAGTGCTAGACACTATCCTACACACCCTCAGCTGACCCCCCACTGCCCTGCGAGTGCTCAGGGCTAGCCCCTCCAGCTGTGCACTGGCACAGCCCTTGGCAAACCCCCATCACCAGCCTCCACTGCAGTGTGTACTCATGGGCAGACAGTGTATAGTCATCAGAGTGCATACCAGTAGCCAACCCAAGGTCTCTGCTGCTGCTTGTGAGTGCAGATCAAGCCTGGTCTTCTATCACTGGCCTGTACCATCATACTCACCTATAGCTAGCCCCTCCAGATGTGCACCTGCACAATCCTGTACAGGCCCCTATCACAAGCCTCTGATTCAGTGTGAATGCACAGGGGTAGAATGGGCAACTGCCAGTGAGCTTTTAATTGGCCCTAGCCTTTGCTGCTGGACCTGGACCCCACCACGATATGTGCATCTGCAACTGGCCCTGCCTCCACACAGGCGCCTGCAGCTGGCCACCAGAGATGAGTGTGTGAACACCAACACCTCAGGCCATCACCAATGCCTGCCCTAACTGCTGATCCTGGAAGAACCACTGAAGACCACAACAGTGCTTGCAGCTACTGAGGACCCTGCACAGTGTTCACCAAAGTCCACCCAGTTGTCAATGCTGTGAACCCCAAGGAGCCTGAGCCAGAGACATCATGCCTCCCAGGATCCAGTGCTGCCACATGCCACCACATCCACGCCTGTACTAGGTGTCCTGCACCACTAGACCCAGAATCACAGAATGCTCCAGTGTGCCTTCCTCCCACAGATGAAAATTTTCCCTTACGGATGGCAGTCCATAAGTCTAAAAGAGGTGACTGTTTCTTCAAATGCACAAACACCTGCACAGGGAAATATGACTCCACCAAAGGAATACAGTAAACCTCCAGTAACTGGACCCAAAGAAATGGAGATCCAGGAAGTGCCTGACAAATAATTCAAAACAATTGTTCTAAAGATACTCAGAGAACTACAAGAGAACATAATTAGCAATAAACAATGAATAACATCAGGAAAACAATACAAAAACAAAATGAGAAATTCAACAAAGAGAAAACATAAAAGAACAAAACAGAAATTTTGCAGCTGAAGAATAAAACGACTGAACTTGAAGAATTCAAAACACAGCTTCAACAGCAGACTCAACAAAGCAGAAGAATCAGTGACCTAGAAGAGAGATCAATTGTAAGAGAAGGAAAAAAAATGTAAAATGGAAATGAATGCAGAAAGCCTACAGGACTTATGAATAACATCAAAAAAATAATATCAGCATCTCTGGAATCCCAGAAGAGGAGTAACAGAAGTGGAAAGCTTATTTAAAGAAATAATGACTGAGAATGTCCCAAACCTGGGGAGAGATTTGGACATTCAAGTTCATAAAGCTAAATAGGTCACCCCAAAAGTTCAATCCAAAATGATCTTCACCAGGACACAGTATAATAAAACTGTCTAAAATCAAAGAAAAAGATAGAATTTTAAAAGCAGGAAGGGAAAATTTTATCTCACACAAGAGAACACCCATAAGTCTATCAGCAAGGACTTTGAAGGCCAGGAGAAAATGAGATGATTTATTCAAAGGGCTGAAAGAAATAAACTGCCAACCAAGAATACTTTACCCAGTTGTCCTTCAGAAACAAAGGGTAAGCTGTGACGAAGTGAGAGAGTGGCAGGGACATATATACACTACCAAACATAGGGTGGATAGCTAGTGGGAAGCAGCCGCATAGCACAGGGAGATCAGCTAGGTGATTTGTGACCACCTGGGGGGGGATGGGGAGGGTGGGAGGGAGGGAGACGCAAGAGGGAAGAGATATGGGAACATATGTATATGTATAACTGATTCACTTTGTTGTAAAGCAGAAACTAACACACCATTGTAAAGCAATTATACTCCAATAAAGATGTTAAAAAAAAAGAAGACTTTCCCTAATAAACAAAAGCTGAGGGAATTCATCACCACTAAACTTGCCTTACAAGAAATGCTGAAAACTGTTCTTCAAGCTGAAATAAAAGGACACACTGGTAAAGGTATGCATATTATCAGATTCAGAATACTCTAATATGGCAATGTACTGTGTTAGTCACTTCACTCTAGTACAAAGGCTAAAGGACAAAAGTATTAAAATAATTATAGCTACAACAATTTGTTAATGGATACACAGCATAAAAAGATGTAAATTGTGACATCACAAACATAAAACAGAAGGGTTAAAAGGTCAGAATTTTGTATGCAATTAAATTTTAATTCTTAGCATAAAATATACTGTCATATATATTTAATTCACAATATAATATATATTATATATTCCAAGTAAGCCTATATAATATATTAAATATCAAAACATACCACTATGGAAAATCATCAATTCACAAAGAAAGGCAGCAAGAGAAGAAGAAAGGAACAAAAGAAGTATATAACAGCAAGAAAACATGAATAAGATGGGAATAGTTAAGTTCTTACCTATCAATAATTAGTCTAAATGTAAATGTATTGAATTCTCCAATCAAAAGACACAGAGTGGCTGGATGAATGGAAAAAAAAAAAAAAAGACCCAACTATATGCTGCCTACAAGAGAATCACTACACCTTTAAGGGCACACATAGGCTCAAAGTGAAGAGTTGGAAAAAGATAATCCATGAAAGAGAAAACTACAAGAAAGCACAGGTAGCTATACTTAAACCAGACAAAATAGACTTTAACCCTAAAACAGTAACAAGAGACAAAGAAGGCCATTATATAATGAAAAAAGGGTCAATTCAGTAAGAGGATATAATAATCATAAATATGTAGGCACCCAACATCTGAGCATCTGAATATATTAAGCAAATACTAACAGATCTGAAGGTAGAAATAGACAACAATACAGTAAGAGTAGGAGACTTTAATACCCCACTTTCAATAATGGAGAGATTATACAGACAGAAAATCAACAAGGAAACATTGGACCATATTTTAGAGCAAATGGACCTAACAGACAAATATAGAACATTTCATCCAACAGCAGCAGAATACACATTCTTCTCAAGTACACATGGAACAGTCTACATGATAGATCATATGATGGGTCACAAAACAAGTCTTAGTAAATTTTAAAAGTTTGAAATCATACAAAGTATCTTCAGACCACAATGGTATGAAACTAGAAATCAATAACAGGAAGAAAAGTGGAAAATTCACAAAAATGTGGAAATTAAACAACACATTTCTGAACCAATGGGTCAAAGAAGAAATCAAAATGGAAATTAAAAAATCTTGAAACAGGGCTTCCCTGGTGGCGCAGTGGTTGAGAGTCCTCCTGCCGATGCAGGGGACGGGGGTTCGTGTCCCGGTCCGGGAGGGTCCTGCATGCCGCAGAGTGGCTGGGCCCGTGAGCCATGGCTGCTGAGCCTGTGTGTCCGGAGCCTGTGCTCCACGGCGGGGGAGGCCACAGCAGTGAGAGGCCCGTGTAATGCAAAAAAAAAAAAAAATAAAAATAAAAAAATCTTGAAACAAATGAAAATAGAAGCATGGCATATCAAAACCCATGGAATGCTGCAAAAGCAGTTCTAAGAGGGAAGTTTATAGTAATAAACACTTACATTAAGAAAAAAGAAAAATCTCAAATAAACAACCTAACTTTCCACCTCAAGGAACTAGAAAAAGAATAACAAACTAAGCCCAAAGTTAGCTACAGGCAGAGCAATCAGGCAAAAACAAACAAACAAAAAGTGGCATTCAAATTGGAATGGAAAGGAAGAAATAAAATTGTCTTTTGTTACAAATAATATGATTTTATATATAGAATATCCTAAAGACTCCATCAAAAAACTGTTGGAACTAATCAATGAATTCAGTAAAGTTACAGAACACAAAATCAACATACAAAAATCAGTTGCATTTCTTTACACCAACAAAAAGATGTCTGAAAAAAAGTGCTTAAATCCCATTCACAATAGCATCAAAAACAATAAAATATTTTGACACAAATTTAACCAAGGAGGTAAAAGATTTGTACACTGAAAACTAGAAGATTTTTATGAAAAAAAATGAAAAAGACAAACAAATAGAAAGATATCCCCTGTTCATGGGTCAGAAAAACTAATATTGTTAAAAGGTCAATGTTACCCAAAGCCAGTTCAATGTAATCCCTATGAAAATTCTAATGGCATTTTTCACATTAATAGAAAAAAATCCTATAATTTATATGGAACCACAAAAGGCCCCAAAATATTCAAAGCAATCCTGAGAAAGAAAAACAAAGCTTTAGTTATAACACTTCCAGATTTCAAACTATACTACAAAAATAGAATCAAAACAACAACTGGCATAAAAATACACACTTAGACCAATAGAATATTGTTGTTTAAAGGGTAGAAACTTCCAGCAATAAGATGAATAAGTTCTGAAGATCTAATGTACAGCATGGTGATTACAGTTAATAATACTGTAATATATACTTAAAAGTTGCTAAGAGAGTAGATTTAATTGTTCTTACCACAAAAAAGAAATGTTAATTATCTGAGGTGATGGAGGTGTTAGCTAATGCTATAGTGGTAATCATTTTGCAACATATAAGTGTATCAAATCAATGCGCTGTACATCCTGAACTTATAAAATGTTGTATGTCAATTATATCTCAATAAAACTGAAAAAAATGGGAAAACAATTTCATCTCTAATATATTAAAAATTCCAAGTCTGAAATAAAAAAAATTTTTTCTCTAATAGGATAAAATTTTGAAGAACAAAAATACATTGGATAGATTAAGAATGTATTTTCTGCCTTTACTATAATAATGCAATAATGATTGCAATGAAATTTTTGTAGAAATACATATACGACATTCATATTAACGTCTAATGTATCCATAATGATTGGTGTTATTTTGATGAATATTAATTCATTTCAGAAGGCTAAGCTACTCAATTTAATAGTATGTTTAATAAATGCTAAGCTACAGTGGAACTCTCATGAGATTAAATATGATAGTGACATGATATCAAATATATTAATATTGATCAGTGCCTTGACATTGAATATGAACAGGTGAAATTTTTATGATCAAATACCAAAAAGTTAGTAAAAAGTCTTTGCAGTATGTTTCAAATGATAAATCCATGACAATATCAAAAATATGGGATAAATCAACATTTTATACAATTTAGTAATCCAAATTCATATGCCTCTTTCTAACAACAACGATGATGATGATGAATTATAGTTAACATCCAATGACTGCCTTCTATGTGCCAGGCACTGTGCTAAGCTCTAAGCACTTTACATGAATCAACTCATTTATGAGAAATAATTCTAGAACTTCTAACCTAATTTCTATATAATTAGGAAAACTATAGTGATGCTCCTCTGCAAGAAAGGGAGACCCTTAATTATTTATGAGCAAATATTTCACATCTGGACCTGGAATTGAAGACTCATTGGTATCATCATTAAAATCATCAAAGTTGATGAATGTTCATCTTCATTCAGAAAAATGTTTTTTAAGAAATATCAAGACTGGGACTTCCCTGGTGGTCCAGTGGTTAAAGAATCCACCTTCCAATGCAGGGGACACAGGTTTGATCCCTGGTCGGGGGACTAAGATCCCACATGCTGCGCGTCAACTAAGCCCGCGTGCCGCAACTACTGAGCCGGCGCGCCTCAACTAGGGAGCCTGCCTGCCGCAAACTACAGAGCCCACACGCTCTGGAGCCCACGCACCACAACTAGAGAGAAGCCCACATACTGCAACAAAGATCCCGTGTGTAGCAACTAAGACCCGACACAGCCATAAATAAATAAATAAATAAGAAATATCAAGACTGATACTTTTATCATGCAAAGAAAAAACATCTTTATAAATTACAATAGTGATAGACTCTACATTTAAATGTACTATTTTGTTCATGTATTTTTATAAACTTACATGTAAGTCTACATACATCACTTATTAAAACGTAGGTCAAGAGGAAAAGGTGTCAACATAGTGTTGATCATAATCCTTTCACTTATGTTAGTCAACTCCTCTCCCACCCCACTCTGTACCAAATCTCAATAGATGATTTTATTTTCAGCCTTATTGGGATTTTAGCTACTTAACATGTGTTTCTCACCTCTATCCCACCCACCTCTCTCTCTTCTCTCCTCTCCTCTTCTTTTTTTTTCTTTTCTCTTATTTTTCCTTCTTCTGTCAGAAGATGATACATCTGTATTTCTTTCTAGGGCTAACACAGCTACTTTGCACTTTGATGCACAGGGCTCTACTCTGTGGATGACCAACACTCTCTTCTTGATTTTTTAGTTTCTTCCTCTAAAAGTAGTTTTGCTTGATTTGACAGTATGGTTCATTTTTTTCTCTCCTTAAACATTCTTTTCTTAACCCTGGTACCTTATAATGATACTATGATATGATACTCCTACATTCTTTTAAGTTCTTCTAATCTACCAATCCACATCACCACAGTTACAGTCAATTTTCCCTTTTCTAATCAAAAGCTCTACCTCTTCATCTTCCTCAAACTCTCTGCAGTACTTAAACTGATGATTAACTTCTCTTTCTTCTAATTCTTTATTCCCCTGGCTTTCATGATATTGTAGCCCATGGAGATTTCTACCTATTTCTCTGAACAACCTTTGGTTTTCCAATGTTCACATCATCTTTTAAAGCGGCATTTTCTAAGATTCCATAGTAGGCTCTCATTTCTTACTTCACAATTACCTAGTTGATATTCATATCCACACCCATATCATCTTATTCCTTGGGGCAGAACCTTCAAACCCTGAACTTTAGCCCTGACTTCTCTCAAGTTCCACATCCTCATGTACAGTTGATTCTTTCACATCCCCACGTGACTTTCCCAAGCACCTTAAACTTAATATACCCTGAATTAAAAGGATTATTTTTCTAACCTTCAAATTTACCAATTGCAGTAATAACAAAGAACAATATCACACTATTCCCTGTCTTCTTTCTCTTTGTTGGTGCCATTAACATCCTTTCAATTACCCAGGCCTAACATTTGAGAATCATATTTAACTCTTCCTTTTCCCTTAACCACTTTTATTCAGTTATCAAATCACTTGATTTTAGCTTCAATTCAATCAAATGAGCAGCCCACCAAAAAAAACTTTCAATGGCTCCCCATTTCCTAAAATCCACATCAGTCATTTAGGGCTCTCCACATCCTGGCTTGTACTTCCCATTCTAGAACCATCTCTGCCACTCTTCTCTAAGCAACCTTCAGCCAAATATGTTCTTCTCCCTAACTAATATTTTTCATTTCCATGACATTGATCATACTGCTCCCTTGGCTGAAATCTCTCCCTTCACATTCACACACACATTCATCAATTCATTTAGTGACTACCTACCTACCATATGCAAGATGCTCTTTTAGACTCCAGAAATGTGATGGTGAAGAAAACAACGTCCCTACACTAATGGAGCCTATATTCTAGTGATGACATAATTTAAGTAAGTGCACATATAATAAAATATCAGGTATGAAAAATAAAAATAAGGGGATAGAAGTTACTCCCTACAATCAAGCACTCAAGGAACTCTTCCCTGGGGGAGTGGCATTTGAACAATAGTCTGAATGATATGAGAGAGCTAGCCACATTATATTGGGATCTATGTAATAGTAGGTACAAAGGCCCTTGACAAGAGCACGTTTGAGGTACTAGAGGAAAAAAGCAAGGAAACCAGTGTGGCTGATGCACCTTGAGTGAGGAGTTTCAAGAAAGAAGGTAGGAAACAAGGTCAGAGTAACCAGAAGTCAATCTCACAAGGCTATGGACCATGGTAAAGGTATGGGTTTTATTCTCAGTGTGATGGAAAAGTATCGGGGGGTTGAGCGCAGAGGAATGATGCAATTTTATTTATTTTTCAGAAAGGTCACTTTGCAGGCATATAGAGACTGTGGGGGTGGTGGAACGAATGAACATAGGAGACGAGTTAGGAGGCTATGGGACCAGTCTAAGTAAGAGATGATTGTGGCTTAGGATGGGGAAACTGGGGTAGAGGTGGTAAGAAATGAGTAAATTAAAGATTAATTTGGAAGACAGAAACAAAGAGATTTGCTGATGACTGGATATGAGAAATGAAAGAATGAGAGGAATCCTAGATGACTCCTAGGTTTGGGCCCTAAGCAACAGGGTGCATTATGGCATGTGCCATCTTCTGAGATAGGAAACATTGGAGGAGATTTGGATGGGAAATCAAAAGGTTTTGGACCTGCTAACTTTGAAATGGTCATTAGACTGCAAAGTAGAAATGTCTAGTAATCCTTTAGTTGTGAGTCTGGAGTTCAAAGGAGGGCTCAAGGCTGGAGACTTCCATTTGAACCATCAGATTTTATTGTGTCATTTGGAGTCATTGAACAGGATGAGATCACTCCATTCAGTGATTCTCAACCCTCCCACACATTCAGTTCACTGGGGGAGAGTTAAGGTAAAATACTGATGCTCCCCCATCCTCAGACCAATTGAATCCGAATCTCTGCAGGGGGGCCAGGATAATGGTGAATTTTAAAATCTCCTCTACGGCTTCCCTGGTGGCGCAGTGGTTGAGAGTCCGCCTGCCGATGCAGGGGATGCAGGTTCGTGTCCCGGTCCGGGAGGATCCCGCATGCCGCGGAGCGGCTGGGCCCGTGAGCCATGGCCGCGGTTTAAGAACCACTGACCTACTGAAATGGTGTGGAGAGAGGTCTGAGTACTCAGCTCTGGGGCACGTCAAAATTTAGAGATCTATAAAAGCAGATTACACCAAAGGAAGCTAGAAAAAAGTGGCCACCAAGGCATGGGAAAATCTGGAGACTAGGACAGTGTCCCATAATCCAAGAAAAGAAAGTGTTTCAAGAAGGACAGATTAGCTCAATCTAGTGCCATTGAGAGTTCAGTTAAGGTGAGGACTGAGAGTTGACCACTGGATTTGATAATGTGAAGGTTCTATAACAAGTGGATTTAGACAATAGGTAGGGACTAAAGACTGACACCATGCATCCAAGAGAGCAGAAGATGGAGAAGTAAAGAGAGCAGGTAGTAACCATATCCACCTGTCAGGTGCTTTGTGCATTTTTAAGGCCTAGTTAAAAGGCCCAGAAGCCTCCTCTAATCTCACCAGCTAGAGGCAATCGCTCTATTGCTTAATTTCCACATGAACTTTTCTTTGAGACACCAACTTGAACTCTCGTTATTTATGCTCTTTGTGGAGAAGGATCACACTTAGTTAATCTTCCTATGCCCCACAGTGAAGGAGTAATAGGTTCTGAGTAATTGCTGGCTCAAAATTTAGGAAAGAAAAAGCTTTGAAATATGCTGAAAAAGCAAGGAGTGTTACTGAAGTACTAAGTGAGCAGAGTTCTAATGTCACTTACCAGAAAGGGAAGATGCTGAAATTCACTTAGCTGTGAAGTAAATGTGAACTATTGGGAGATAAAGAAGGCAGAAGTAATCAAAGAGCTGAAAAAACAGTTTCCTTAATTATCTCTAATGCTATCTTCATTACTGAGCACTATGTGGCACTAAATGGCAGTTATGTGACAAGCCACTGACCCATGCACAGATGACAACAAACCATGCATCCTCCTCTTACCCATACATAGCTGCCAGGCCTCACCTGAACCACCAGCTCTGCCTATAAAAAAGGTAATGAGCCAGGAAATGCTGAAGCTATAGTTAAGGAGCTGTATGGTCATAATTTTTGTTTGTTTGCTCTTATTTTTAATAATATAATTACAACACAAAGAATGTTTGTAAAATCTGCCTAAGTAAGTTAGTGAAAAATAGCAACCCAGAAGACACAGTGACCGTTAATAAGTGTATATCTAGCCACAAAAACATGGTAGGTATTAGATTTTCAGTGGTTCTGAATGTCACAGAAGTGCTTAGTATTTACAGAATTTTCTCTTTTAGTGGTCCTTAGTCTACACCCATTCATTCTACCCAATAACGATTTTCAGTTTAAACTTTCTGTAAATTAAACGTCTCAAATATGTGAACTATACATAATAAAAGACCTTCGGTAGATTTTGATTTCTAAGTCTTACAGGTCTTGATTGCCTCTTTTGAAGCCCCAAGGCACTAAGCCCCCCAAAGACCTGAGTACAATCTCCTCAGCTGTCATCTTTAAACTTTCTTCCCCCCAAACCAACAATCTTCCCCAAAACTGATGAATAATCCCCAACGTGTGGAGCAAAGGTGATTTCTTCTCTATATTAAGAGATATTAAGATATTAAGAGATTTTAAAAGATAATATACATGAAAACTAAGCCAGAAAAATAATCCATTTTTTCCTCTGTGGAAAAAAATCAAGAGTGTATTTCTTATGAAAGAGCTCCACACACACACAAAAAGTAACTGCTAACTAAAACCAGAAATGAAATTTGAACTTTCTCTAAAGAAAGATAAATATACACTACTTATTTGAAAATATGTTTATTTGGAAGAATATGTTAAAGCTAGTTATTCATTTAATTATGGGCTGTATTTTCTGAATCAGGGCCACAAATTTGCCTTCTGGTATTTACCAGAATGTAGATAAAATTATATATTGCACAACACAGTGTTTACTATATCTAGTGAGGAATAAAGGGGAAATTATTACTATTTAGAAATAACTTTCAGTGCTTAGACACGTACCTATTATAGAGGATATGGCTCTTCCTAACGACAGAAAACACCCACGAAGCAAATAGAAGCAAATCGTACTTTTAAAGCACTTTTTCCTGGTAAACCTTCATATAAAAAGAAAATCTTAGGCTGCTGTGAAAAACTACAATATAAATCACTGCTTCACAAAGATCTTAAAATTTTTCTGCTTTTATTAACTCTGTGGGTTTTTTCATAATATGAAGAACCATTAGCATATGTTGAAAAGCACTACCTTTTTATCTAGTCCAGCCTCAAAATCAATTGAGGAATCCCCCTAAAGCAACCTTGAAAGGTGGTGTTCATACAGCACCTTCTTGAACCTTCTCAGCAACATGAAGTTCATTACTTTGTTAGGCAGTCTAATCCACTTTTTAAAACTCTGTCAGAACATTCTAGAACAAATATCAAAAACATGAGCCTGAGTTACAATTAAGGAAGCCAGACTAGATGCCATTGGTCTTCATCCCTTAATATCCTCCTCACCCTACGGAAATATACTTAAGTCCTTTGCTGTTAAGGAAGTGCAAGGAGGAGGTCCTGGGGCACCAAGATTCCTTTTAACAAGTCCTGAACCCAAAACTGCTGCTTGGTTGGTTGGTTGGTTGGTTTTTAATAACATGTGATAGAAGAATGATTTATTACAACAAATTCCATGAAAAATCATATAAAATAACCATTTTCTGAATGACATCCGTTAAGACCTCCTGAGGACAAATGTACAAGGGGTACCTCTGAGAAGCCAGACAGAGAAGTTACTGATACCAAGTCAAAAGCTGGAGGAGGAAGGAACATGAATTTGTGAATAAAAAACGGAAGGGTGTGGGTGGGGAATGGGGTCCTGAACAAAGGAGAACAGCCACTGCTCGTTTCCAGGGTACAGGCTGCCACTCACACACGTAAACAGTAAACATCAGTTTCGCGGGGGTGGGGGGGGGATGTGCAGGCGCACAGAACCTGTGGGCTCTACTCCATGTCAGCTAAATACAAACGCAGAAGCACTCATCTCCCACTGTCGGGGGTCGGGGAGGGGCGGGGCCGGGCGGGGCCAGACTCGCACCTGCCGCCTTCCGTCCCAGCTTCAGTGACCTCTTCCCCAGCAGTCAGTCCTGTCCCGCAATCCACACTCCCACAGATGCGGAATTTGGCTAGGACTTCTATCCAGCTGATTTGTTTCACCTTCTACTTCACCACTGCACCCAGTCCTTAGCTTCACAATATATGTATGTGTGTGTCTGTGTGTGTGTACATACATAGATACATGTGTGTATATATGTTGAATTCATAAGAATATTTATTATTTGGGGAGGTTTTGATTTTACTTCAGATAAAGTAAAATGGCAACTGAATATTACATTTATATCTGCAATTTAAAATTGTTCCAGGGTATGTTTAAATGGGACCAAGTATTTTCCAAAGGCTTTTTAAAAGTTATTGTTAAATTTTCTAGATTCCAAATAGTAAAATAGTATGTTAAAATGTAAACTATGGAAAAATCCTAGCCTATGGAAGAATCAAGTGTTTTAATTTCTGACTTTAATAAATTAAACATTGGTGTTAAAAAACAATGTCTTCTCCGTGGTCTTTGTGTTGGGAAGAGAGACTTATGTCACTACTCTTCGCTACATCGTTGGGACCACTGTTCTTCGTGGTATGTAAAGGGCAGGCTTTATGCATCTGCTTTATGCAACGTTGTCTTTCCAGTGTTTAGAAATGATTGCCCATAAATTTCAGCCAAAAGTCCACAGGCAAATCAGGTCTCCAGTGCTATCTCAGAGTTTGTAACATAGGTATGAAGATTTACTGTGGCAGTGGACCATACATCTAGTAAGCGAGTATCTTTATTACTATCTGGTAAAACAAAGCAAACTAAATCAAATTATTTTCTCCATAAGAGCTCTAAGATTTTTGAAAGAATACAACTGATGTCCCCTGAAATCTTTACTCTTGGCTAAAAGATAAAAAAAAAAAACTGTTTCCTTTCTTTACATCATTGCTCTGGGTTACTTCTCCTGGGCTACATCTTGAATGAATTCAGAAAAGTAGCTTCTGATCAGTACAGTGGGACTCTCCCCTCCTGCGACACTATTTCTTTTAATGCAGCCTAAGATGGCAGTGGATGGGCTATGGCATTAAGCATTGCCAGATGTTTCGTGGTTTATGCTCTGGGTCATTACTGCAACTCATGTCAAAATTCTAAACAGAAATGTACTCATATTAGCTGAGCTACAGTTCTAATAGGTCACAGTTCCTATGTGCCTTTAGAGATCTCTATTTTCACCCCAAATCACTGCCAATCATGGCAAGTGGCTGCCTGGTTTTTGTCCTGGGTCTAAGAAAATACCTCTGCTTTCTCTCACACTGAACAGTGATCACTTCTACTTTATAACTTATAAAATTATCTTTCTATTTCCCCCTATAAACAGGACCTTGACTAGGTTCTATTTTTATATGAGCCAATGCTTTTTTCTATATATGTTATCTTTTTAGTCCCTAAAAGATGTCTTTAAAAGGCTCTTAGGACAAATGTCCTTGGAAAAAAAATAGACATATTTATTCTTTAAAACAATTTCTTTAGCTTATCCGACGTGAAAACATAGGTACAAAAATTACTGATTTTATTTGGTTGTAAGTTATATTAATACCCAATTGGCTGGAAAGGCAATAAGCCACCTTAAAATTATACATCTTGGCTATATTAACTATAAAGTTGATAGTTTCAAAGTGATGTCTGAAAACCTTTTAGAGAGTCCTTGATAAAGTTATTTATCATAAATTACTAAAATTACTGGTAGCAGTATGCTTTATCTTATCTCCTAACTACTTCCACCCCCCCTTCTGCTACAAAGCAGGATGGTGGTTGTCTTAGCACTGTCTAAAGAGTACCGAGTATAGACATTATATGATTTTAATAATACCACAAAGTAGTCTGAGTAACTTTTTTAGATCATAATATTTTCAAATCTTTATGTAATTGTACTTAGTACGAAATATGAGATTCATTTTCCTACAAGGTCAATTAAACATGCAATTAAAAGTTACTCCTGCATGTCTTCCTCCCATAGCTGTCAGTGCAAATTCTCTAGGGTCATCATCTCTGCACCAATTTGGACATCGTACAGAATCATGCACGAGAACTGTATTCTAAATGGCTTTAAAATATTAAAAGTTCCATTTTACAACTTCTGCTTAGTGTGGTGAATCCCCTTCATCTTGAAAAATGCCATAAAGTTGTTTTATTCTTCAAAGTGTGGGTTGTGGCAGGAAGGAGTGAAGGGCAGAGCAGATCGTGAAAAAGAAACAGTACAATCAGCACCAGCAAAGAGACAGGACGATATTTAGGAAAAAGCTACACAAATTTTCCCTCATTCTGAATATTTCTTTCCACCCTTTGTATATATATACACATACATATACATATACATATATATATATATAAAATAGCTTACTATTCAGCCATATAAAAGAATAAAATCCTGCCACCTGTGACAATATGGATGAAACTGGAGGACCTTACACTAAATGAAACAAGCCAGAAACAGAAAGATAAATACTGTAAATACTCACTTATATGAGGAATCTTAAAAAAAAAAAAGTTAAATTCATAGAAACAGACAGTAGAATGGTGGTTGCCGGGGCTAGATGATGGGAGAAATAGGGAGAAGTTGGCCAAAGGGTCAAACTGTCAGTTATAAGACGAATAAGCTCTTGGGATCGAATGTACTACATAGTGACTTAATAATACAGCATTATATACTTGAAATTTGCTAAAAGAAGATCTTAAGCATTCTCATCATGTGCACACACACAAACACATAAAGGTAGCTATATAAGGTGATAAGTGTGTTAATTAACTTGATTGTAGTAATCATTTCACATATACATATATCAAATCATTACATTGTACACTTTAAACGTATACAATTTTATTTGTCAATTATACTTCAACAAAGCTGTAAAAGTTTAAATAAAGATAAAAGTAATATACACTTATCAACATTGCGAATAAATATGAAAATCTAGATAAAACGAAAAATATTCTAGGGAAATATAAACCAGCAAAGTGGCCCATGAAGAAGAAAATCATAAAATCAAAGAAAGGGTAATTAAATTTATTCAACCACAAAGATATCAGACCTATTAAACTTTTTTATAAAAAGCTAATTTCAATTGTATAATGCTTGTTCCAAAATATAGAACAAAAAATAGATAATTCCTAATTCTCTGAGTTTAGCATTGACTGTGGCCCCCAAGACAGAAAAGCAAGTAAAAATGTATATTAATCACACTTATACATATAGAAGCAAAAACTCTAAATAGAGTATTGGCAAATCACAATCAACACATCATTATAATAATGACATCATTACCAACGGTTTAATCTCAAAATTGCAAGGATAGCACAATTAAAGAAAATTTACCAACAAAATTAATCCACTAAAATAATCTGTCTAAATTAATATACATCAATATACCACTGAATGACATCCAGCAATCACTCATGATTTTAAAAATTGTTGGCAAACAACTTTCATAAATATATCTACTATATACCTATAGCAAATATATGTACAGTATAATATGCAAAGTCTAGAATAATGTACATTAAATTCAGAAATTTAAAAAGTCACCTCTTACCACCACTACTAATTAACATTGTCCTAAAGGTTCTAGCCACTGCAATAAAACGAGAGAAAAATGAGTGGAGAATGGATGCAAAAGTTGGAAAGTATGAAATGAAGTATTATTTGCAGAGGATAATGATTATCTATATAACCAACCGAAGACAGCCGACCAACAATTAGAACTAAAGAGAGAATTCAAAAGTGCCTAAATACAAGATTTTTGAATTTTGAAATCTGAAATGGAGGCATTTGGCTGGATCTGAATGAAGCTGAGAACTGTGAATTTTAAAATTACCTCAAGTCACCTTTGCCAGCAGAATCCTTCTTTCCGCTCACCTATCAAGGAAGTCAGCCTTTCCCGGAACAGGAAAAAAAATCTTTACGCCAGCGGCAGGGCGGGACTTCTGGCCTCGAGGCATTTGCACGCCCTGGTTTTTGGTTCCGACTGATCTGGAAACGTGGACGGGAGCGCTGGGGAGAGGCAGCTTCTCCGCCGGCTCTGCCGCACCATACCGAGCAGAGGACACTTTCGCGCCTGGGCCCTGCTTCCTCAGTCGGAACTTACCTCTGTGCTTTGTAGGCGCCGTGATGCCCCAGTTCCAGCTTATCGTGAGACTCCGTTCCCCTGACTGTGACCCAGACAACCGGGCCTGTGTTTGCCGGCACCCACTAGGGTGCGGTCTCTCGGGACCTTGGTACTGTGAAGATGGCGGAGGCCCCAGCACAGAGGGACGTCCCCCGAAGCATTGTGACCTTCGAGGATGTATGCATCCACTTTACTAGAGAGGAGTGGGACCTGCTTGATGAGGATCAGAAATTCCTGCACTGTGAAGTGATGCTGGAGAACTTTATGCTGGTGATCTCACTGGGACTTCAAGTTTCCAGATACCATATAATCCGAGCCTGAGAGAGAGCCCAGGGTTCTTGGCTGGGTTGTCATAGCTCCAGCCAAGGCAGAGGTGATCCAGGAACGCCCTGGCCCTAGTTGTAGCCATAGTGTGGAGGATAGAGATACATATTCTGAGCAGGGTATTCCTATAAGAATATCAAATGTGTGAAGTCTCCATGCAGGTCCTTCTATCCAAAAGAGCCACACATGTGACATGTGTGACCCAATCTTGAAAGGCATTTTGCATCTGGCTGGGCGGCAGGGAACATCTCCTGGGCAGCAACCATATCCGTGTAAGTCATGTGGGAGAACTTTCTGGTTCAGTGACCTTGATGGAATCCTGAGGCAGCAGAGTGGAGAGACATTCCCTAGAATGGAAAAGGGCCCGGCCTCCTCTGTGAAGAGCTGCAGATGCCACATGTTAAAGAAGGACTGTACTTGCAGAGAGGGCAAGGAAGACTTCTTGGGCAGCTCTGGACTTGGCCAGCACCATGCCACTCACATTTGAGAGAAGGCATACAGGAGTGCTGAGTGTGAGGAAGCCTTCCACGCTGGACAAAGGGATTACCAGTTCTGTGAAAGTGGGCAAGCTTGTAGCCACAAAGAGGAATATGTTGGGCACCAGAAAATCCACATGGGAGGAAAGGCCTATGAGTCCAATGAATGTAGGATACTCTTTAGCCACAGCTGCTACTTTCTATCACACAAGAAAACTCACAGAAGAGTAGCACCTTATGTGTGCAATGACTGTGGGAAAGGTTTTAGCTGCAGCTCCAGCCTCAAAATACACCAGACAGTGCACACAGGATCAAGGCCTTTTGAGTATGCTGAATGTGGGAAATCCTTTGGCAGAAGATCCCACGTCATTCAGCACCAGAGAATTCACCCTGGGGCAAAACCTTATGAGTGCAATGAATATGGGAAAGCCTTCAACTGCAAAGACACACTCAGCACCAGAAAATTCACCATGGAGAAAGGCCTTATATGTGCAGCAGTTGTGGGAGAGCCCATGTCCGTAAGAATGTACTTGTTGAGCACCAGAAAATCCACACTAGAGAGAAGTCTGAGTGTGATGAATGTGGGAAATTGTTTAGCCACAGTGCCTGCATTAAAATACATAAGAGAATTCACAGTGGAACAAGGCCTTATGTGTGCAGTGAATGTGAGAAAGCATACATCAGTAACCCCCACCTTAATCAACACAAGAAAGTTCACACCTCAGTAAAGCCTGTGGATGAAGTGAATGTGGGAAATTCGTTGATGAATCCAGCCTCATTTTACACCAGAGACTTCACACTGGAGCAAGGCCTTATGCATTCAGCAAATGTGGGAGAGCCTACAGAAGACCCTCCCACCTTGCTTAGCACATGAAAGTTCACACTGAAGAAAAGCCTCATGAGTGTAGCAGTTTTGTTGTTCCTTTGCCTGCATTTATTAAGTTCGTTTAGCACCAGAACCTTCACACTGGAGAGAGGCCTTAAGAGAGCGGGGAACGTGCTTCCTCCTTGCTCAACATAGTATGACTCATAAAAGAGAAGAACTCTGAAAGTAGCCTTTGCAATGGAGCCAACAACCAGAAGTTGAACTTCATACATCCAGTATCCACACGGGGGAGATAACTTCAAGGAGCAGGTATGTGGGAAGCTTTCAGGAGCTACTTTACATTTTCTAACCTTCCCAGGACCTTCCCTTGGCCTGAGGTATATCATTGCCATTGTCAGTTGCAGAAACCATCCCACTTCTATCAGCAGCCAGGGGCCACACACTGTGTGTCTCTTACCCCAATGTACTCAGGTGAGGCAGACCACCAGTCTCTCTCCTGTTTCCTGGAGGGAATCATGAGTGATCTGAACCCACTGGGGATCCTCATTCCCTAGCCCCTGGTGGTTTCAGTGTGGACATGACCCAGCTCCTGCCGAAAAGACCTGAGCTAGAATCTGCTGCAATTTTCCAAGGTTTTCGTTTTCCATGGACAGTATTGACTCTGCATGAGCTAGCTGAAATGGATTTCTCCAGCCGCCAAATCACCCAACCTTGGAACTGCCTGCACCACAGTGATTTGACTGGTGCAGTGAAAAAGCGTTACTGTAAAAGGGTTTGTTCTGTTTACCTGGTGGGGTTGATTGAGAAAAGAAATGGGCTTTCAGGAAACAGGGCTCACTGAGCTCATTTCTTCCCTTCACATCTACAAAGGTTTTGATTGCTTTCCACAGTTAGGAACAAAACTAGGACCGTGGGCTGAGCGAAATAGCTAAGCAACACGGTAGGCACTAGCCACATATGATTGTTGAGCACTTGAAATAAGCTAGGGTATGCTATAATCATAAAATGCACACTGGATTTCCAAGACATTGTATGAAAATAAAAAGAGAGAAAGAGTATAAAACATCTTATAATCTTTACATTGACTATATGTTAAAAGCTATTTTGAGTATATTGGGTTAAATAGAATGTTATTAACTTTTTAAAAAAAGAAATAGGATTTGCCAGCATGAAGACAGGAACATCTTTTGTGGGAGCCCCAAACTTTATGTGCCTCAGAGAAAATAGCAGGATGGCAGAGAACAGCTATCAGTCTAATCTGGCCTAATTGGCAATGGTGGCTAATCCCTCCTAAGAAAAACTGTTCAGCCTTGTGGGGTTGATTTTATGACCTAGATGTCAGGATCTCTTATGAGCCCTAAGCTAATGCTGATGAAGGGGTTTGGCATTTAATGGACAAGGTGAAGCAGCTGGAAGTGGATCTAACAGTTTGCTAAAGCCCGGATTGAATGGTGGCCTACATAAAGGAGTTCAAATGACCCAGAATTTCCCTGGGATAATTTTTCTGTATCTCAGAGGTACAACTCCTGTAAATTACATTTCCAAGTTTTCTTGTCCTCTGGCTTCCATGAACATTCAGCCAGTGGGAGGCACTTAAGGACAGGAAAGACAGGAAGTAGAGAGAATCCAGGTTTCTTCTCCTCCCTCTATGCTTCATCTGGCTACTCTGGCAATGTCTGCATCGCCTTTGCTCCAGTAGCACTTGCAGACAGTCCTGCCATGGTTCCAGTACTTACCAAGTTATCCTGGGCCCTGGACACCAATAAGACAACCCTAGCTTTGTCCCTCTAGCCTAGAGCTGGTAATTGCTTCTTGCTGATACTAATTTCTCTGTTGCCCCACCTCCCCCCAATTTTGGGTTCCCAAGAAATCCATCAACTGAGTAGCCAGTTCCCTTAATTAAAATCCTTCTATTTAAATACTTCTTTAAAGTACTGTTTTCTTAAGTCCTATTTTTTCTGGTAATATCCTAACTAGTAACTAACTATGCTGAAAGAATGGGAGGGGGAGGTAAGTGTGTGAATAAGAAATACAGGAGCTAAATATTCTTTAGTCATGGTTTCTGCAGAAAACAGCTTATTCAAAAAGTAGTTGAAGAGAATTTAATGAAATGACTATTCATAGTTAAGGGAAGGATTAAGGAACCCAATAGAAGCAATGATGCACCCAGAGATTAACAATAGTAGGAAGCTATTCCAAGCCTTATAAAAGAAGGCAAGGGAGAGAGCAGGGTTACTGGAACTGGCAAGACCTATAACTGTGGGAAAGGGATCCCCAATAGAAGTTGTGGCCATCAATAGGGGAACACAGCCACTATTAAAGTGTAATCTGGCAGGGAAGGATCATCAGGGAGGGCGAATAGACACCTGACTTTTCTCTGCTTCTGACCTTAGATCTCCTGCCAATACCTGTAATTGGCAAAACGCAAATGCTAAGCATAGCTAAAGGGGGCTCTCGTGATCCAGTCCATAGAAGTCATCCTCCCAGGGCATAGAACAGAGCAGAGAGAGGCAGAGATTGGATCTAGAGGAGCAAATAGAGATTGATCAGTGTACTCAATTTCTGAAATGAAAGTTGAGAGCACTTGCTAAAACTGATAAATCAAGAAATAGCTGTAGGGGCTTCCCTGGTGGCGCAGTGGTTGAGAGTCCGCCTGCCGATGTAGGGGACAAGGGTTCGTGCCCCGGTCCGGGAAGATCCCACGTGCCGCGGAGCGGCTGGGCCCGTGAGCCATGGCCGCTGAGCCTGCACGTCCGGAGCCTGTGCTCCGCGACGGGAGAGGCCACAACAGTGAGAGGCCCGCATACCGCAAAAAAAAAAAAAAAAAAAAAGAAAGAAAGAAATAGCTGTAAAAGTGTATGTCTAGGGAAGAACACACTGTCTACCTTAACTCACACACAATACTTCTGACACCAGATGTGTGAGATTTTTCCCACACAACTCTCCAATACCAGCTGAGTGTCCTGCAATTGAATTCAATTCTTGTACTAACTGGAGTTAGCACAGACCCCACAGGTTAAGGGCTCAGTCCCACAAGACTGCCCCCACCTTCAAATGCCAATTACAAGTAGTAGGTCCCCAGGTTACTGACACTTATGTCTGACTTGGCTACAAATCAGATTCCCACGGCCCCCTTCTTGAGTTTAATAATTTGCTGGAATGGCTCACAGAACCCAGGAAAACAGTTTTACTAACTTTTGCCAGTTTATTACAAAGGATATTTTAAATGATACAAATGCACAGTCAGATGAAGAGATGCCTAGGGCAAGGTCTGGAAGGGTCTCGAGCATAGGGGCTTCTGTCCCTATGGAGTTGGGGTGTGCCACCCTCCCACTATGTAGATGTTGTTCACAAACCTGGAAGCTCCCCAAGCCCCATACTTTTAGAATTTTTATGGAGGCTTCATCATGTAGGTACAATCAATCGTTAACTCAACCTCCAGCCTCTCTCCTCTCCTAGGACAATGGGGGATACAACTGAAAGTTCCAAGCTTCTAATTATGGCTTGGTCTTTCTGGTTACCAGCCCACTCCTGAAGCTATCCAGGAGCCCACCAAGAATTACCTCATTAGAATCAGAACACTCCTATCACCCAGGAAATTCCAAGGGATTCAAGAGCTCTATGTTAGGAACTGGGGTCAAAGACCAAATATTCGAACAAAAGATGCGCCTAGTTCTTGTCACTTAGGAAACTCCACGGGTTTTAGGAACTCTATGCCAGGAAACGGGGGCAGAGACCAATATATATTTTTATATTATTTCACAGTATATTATATATAAAGATAATACAGCTAAAAGACTTGAAAATGATCACTTCTGAGAGTGAAATGCAAGAGTAGGAAAGGAGGATTTTTTTAATAAGCCATAATGAACGATTTGAATATTTTAGCGTGTGTGTGTGTGTGTGTGTGCGTGTGTGTGTATACATATTGTTCTGAGTGTCAGTCTCAGACTATTAATAGCCAGTATTGTGGCTGGACCGGCCCTTGTGGTTCTTATTATGATTGCAAGACACCCTTCAGCAATAACCATCAGGAAACTGAAAAAAAAAGGTTTATTGCTTACAGGTCCTGGAAATTACATGGCATACCTGGGGCCACACAGCAAGGTTGCACGTAGAGAGAGAGAGCAGGGACCTGGGGTTCTGCTTTTATTGGGGTCGAGGGTGGGAGCCCAGGGGTTCACTAGCTCACTCTTTATTGGTAAATTTAAAACATAAGAGTGGGAATTTAAAGCTCAGGAAGAGAAAAAAACAGGTGGACCAGCGGGGAGTGGGGTACAGGTAAGCAACCTGGCTCTTTACTCTTTAGTCATGTGGCTGGCAATGTGTTTATCCGAGATGGCCATCATCGAAGGGAATGTTTCTTTGAAGTGGATGCCTCTGTAAAGCTTGAGTCAGGCACTTGCATTACAAAAAAGAAAAAAAAAACTGTCAGGGCTTCACACTATATTAACACATCTCTCTCTCTCTCTCTCTCTCTCTCTCTCTCTCTCTCTCTCTCTCTCTCTCTCTCTCTCTCTCTGTCTATATATATATATATCTCCTGTTTATGAGTGGTTACATGATTATATATCATTATCAAAGCTAATCAAATTGTATGTTTTAATATGGTAAATTTTGTTATATGTAAATTGTATGTTAATTTTTTTTAATGGAGAGGAAGTAGGTAGGGATCAATATGGTAGAGCCCAATGCTAGTCTTAAAATCCAGACAGATGAGCTTGAACTTGGTATGAACTTGAAAAATATCCATACAAATATTAACACATCTCTCTCTCTCTCTCTCTCTCTCTCTCTCTCTCTCTCTCTCTCTCTCTCTCTCTCTCTCTGTCTATATCATGTAATTTAATTAAAAATAAAGTTCTTAGAACAGAAAAGAGTGAAAACACTTTTGTGTCAGTATATATAGGAAGGATTTAAGTGTCAAGGGCTATTTGAGTATTTTCGTGTGCATATGTGGGTATGTTTACAGACTGAAAAGAGAAAATAGAAAGTTGGAGAGATGGGAAAATTTTTTGAATGATTATTATCAAAAAGCAAGGAGGGACGAGTCGGGGGGCGGGGCCTGTGCCCGCGCAGCTCTCACCGCGGTCCCCTTATTTGGATCTGCGGGAATGTGGGCTGGAGCGGTCCTGCAGCGGTACCAGCCTCCAGCCTGTCTCCTGGACTGCCCCTGACCCAGGCGCCCCGCTGCTCGGTGGCAGGAGGGCCGGCGGAGCGCCATGGCCTGCATCCTGAAGCTGGGCCTCAGATGAAGGTGAAGCGCACCCCAACCTCTACTGCAAGTCCTTCTACACCATCATCTTCCAGTCCTGGCTCTGTTGAAGCTCTGCGTGGGAACACATGAATGTATTGGTCTGAAGTGAATGCTTACTTTTTGTGAATGCATTAATGGACTGCTTGCCCCTCAGGACTGTTTCGGAAGAAAAGGATTAAATGTCATTGAAAGAAACCCATGAAAAAGCAATGACCAAAGGCCATAAAGAAGAAAGTCTGTGATTGCAGTGAGCTTCATAGCAGCGTTCCTCTTCCTGCTGGCTGTGCGCCTTGTGAATGAAGTGAATTTTCCATTGCTACTAAACTGCTTCGGACAACCTGGTGCAAAGTGGATACCATTCTCCTACACATACAGGTGGCCCCTTCGAACTCACTATGGATACATAAATGTGAGGACGCAAGAGCCTTTGCAACTGGACTGTAACCTTTGTGCCATAGTGTCAAACTCAGGTCAGATGGTTGGCCAGAAGGTGGGGAACGAGATAGATCAGTCTTCCTGCATTTGGAGAATGAACAATGCCCCCACCAAGGGCTATGAAGAAGATGTTGGCCGCATGACAATGATTCGAGTTGTATCCCATACCAGCGTTCCTCTTTTGCTGAAAAACCCTGATTATTTTTTCAAGGAAGCAAATGCTACTATTTATGTTATTTGGGGCCCTTTCCGCAATATGAGGAAAGACGGCAATGGCATTGTTTACAACATGTTGAAAAAGACTGTTGACATCTATCCCAATGCCCAGATTTACGTGACCACAGAGAAGCGCATGAGTTACTGTGATGGAGTGTTTAAGAAGGAAACTGGGAAAGACCGAGTCCAGTCTGGCTCTTATCTCAGCACGGGTTGGTTTACCTTCATTCTGGCCATGGATGCCTGTTATGGCATTCACGTCTACGGGATGATAAATGACACCTATTGCAAGCCAAAATGTCCTGAAGCCTCAGAGAAGCTGATACCTTAATGAGAATTCCTGGAAATTATATTTCACTACTAAGACAGAAGGGTATAGAAAAGTCCCCTACCATTACTATGAACAAGGAAGAGACGAATGTGATGAATATTTTCTTCATGAACACGCCCCATATGGGGGGGCATAGGTTTATCACGGAAAAGAAAGTGTTTGCTAAATGGGCCAAGAAACACAGGATAATATTTACACACCCAAACTGGACAGTGTCTTGATGTTGGCTTTTCTGACCTTGCCACACCACTTGACATGATCATGATACTGCAACTGTGATGCTAATGATGCTGATGCTGGTGATGATAAAGACAACAACAATGATGATCAAGTTTCTGTGCATTCTCAGATATGGACGGTGATTCTGCCAGTTATTTGAACTTGGGATTTCGTGGAGGGTAGTTGTGCTCATTACGTTCTTTCTGAAGGTTCAACATTTCATACTGCACTTTATAATCTAACTGGAATTGAAATAAAGGCCAGTAACATGACAGGCATGACCTAAGAAATGGGAAGATTATCCTTCAAAGTAGTTGCCCAGGATTCTTGGACAGTGAGTAACTTCCAAAAGCCCTGGGATTGGGTCTCATGAGGCAAGGTTATTGACTCTTCTGTCTGTTGAACCTGAGCAGCTCCACCATCTTGAAGAATGGTTGATTGTCAAACACTGACCCAGGAAATGCTTTCTGGGTACAAGGGTCTTGCCACAGTAACTAGTTGGCCTGGGGGCAGGAAAGGAATCTCTTCCTGACTTACCATCTTCCTACAGTACCTCCTACAGCTAAAGCCTCAGGCCATTTCCTAATTCACAAGGAAGATATGGACATCCTACCCACCAGGATTACTTGACTATCTCAAACACTTCATTCAAAATGGGCTAACTAGCAAATCTTTTTGAATTTCTACTCTCATCACTCCATTCTTACTACCCCCCAAAATGTAACTAAACATATTACTAGAATGGTCTGTATTAATGTTTAGTTATTTTTGGTTGAGTGCTAAATATTTCAGAAAGCTATTTAACAAGTAAGATACCAACACTGTAGTAACATAGACTGTGAAAACATTCTTAAAACATAACCAAAAGGGTTTACTAACTCTGCTTCAACATCCAACAACACAAAATTTTATGCTTTTTAAAATCATGAAACAGGGAAAGCAAAGCATATTTTTACATCAATTTGTATCCTACCATACTTCATAATATATATTTGTATATTCAAATTTCTATTTTTTAGGCCCAAGATGTGTCTCTCCACACATTTCATTATCATTGCCAAGTGCCAACTGTTAGACATGGAGAGGAAATGATTCCTTGTATTTAATCTGACCAGAGCTTTTGCCTTCTTGGGGTTTATTTTCCCCAAACTGTATCAGTTGCTATACCATAATAACAACAATAATAATGACCATGATGTCCAAAGTGCTTTGTCATGTAGAGTCCTTTCACATATGCTGTCCCATGTGATGCCCTTGACCACCCCATCAGGCTATTGCCTATGCATTCTGACGTATTAGCAGATGATCTCTAATTTGTTAATTGCTACGATATATTCCAGATTGCTCCCCTTGCTAATATTTGTATAGAATAGAGTTTATGTAGACTAGTAACCAATTGATTTCAGTGCCAAATACATTGTATTATATCAGGATTACGCAAAAAGTATCCCAAGAATGACCCTGGCCATAAACTAGGAATCCTGTGAACAAAAGTACTTTTGATTTTTTTTTTCCGTGGCTCTATTTAGGTGGGGAAAAGACGAGGTAGCAGAGATAACAGGAAGAAATAAAAGCAAAGAAATACAGTTTCTCGTCCCCATCTTAAGATTACTTTGTTCTCCATATATTCATTGCTCATTAACTATTAGAGGGTTGATTTGCTTAGAGAGTAGCTGAGAGACCAAAAACATCCTTACCAATGATTCAAAGGACAAAAGCTGGGCTTAACTTACAGCCTGTTTTTGAGGCTGGAAGTGATGATGCATTTCACCTTGGGAGCCCTTTCCAGGTCTCTACCAGTGCTAAGTCCCATGATAGGCTACCTTTAAAATGGTCCATCTTGGGCAAAAGCCTCTTTCCTGCTCTTTTCTGCCATTTTAATACCTCAATATTCACATCCATAAAAATGACCAAGTGCCACTTCCATTGTTGGAACTATTATCATTGTTATTCTTTTGTTGCTTCCTTATGTGATTTTCCCTAACTATAAGCATAATGGAGCACAGATGAACCAAATATCTTACTCTGAAAAATCACTAAGCTCTTCAAGCTCTGCAAGAGCGATCAGGTTATCCAAAGTTTGTTTCCATTATACACCATTTCCTCCTTCAAAGGATAGCTATATTTTTGCATGTAATTGGTGTGATGTATAAATTTTATTTGATTTATGAAAGCACTAAGGATCTGGTATGTCTTCCTAAAAGCTTTTATGTATACTAGCTTTTAACTGAGTTCATGGACAAGAATCATGCATGGGTTTGCAAGTAAATGCATTTACTGGGCACATAATGGAGTCTTGTAAATGAATACTTCATTCTTCATCTCAGTCTTTCTCTCCTTTTCTTTATTTCTTTTCTAGGACAGAAGGGTATAGAAAAGTCCCCTACCATTACTATGAACAAGGAAGAGACGAATGTGATGAATATTTTCTTCATGAACACGCCCCATATGGGGGGGCATAGGTTTATCACGGAAAAGAAAGTGTTTGCTAAATGGGCCAAGAAACACAGGATAATATTTACACACCCAAACTGGACAGTGTCTTGATGTTGGCTTTTCTGACCTTGCCACACCACTTGACATGATCATGATACTGCAACTGTGATGCTAATGATGCTGATGCTGGTGATGATAAAGACAACAACAATGATGATCAAGTTTCTGTGCATTCTCAGATATGGACGGTGATTCTGCCAGTTATTTGAACTTGGGATTTCGTGGAGGGTAGTTGTGCTCATTACGTTCTTTCTGAAGGTTCAACATTTCATACTGCACTTTATAATCTAACTGGAATTGAAATAAAGGCCAGTAACATGACAGGCATGACCTAAGAAATGGGAAGATTATCCTTCAAAGTAGTTGCCCAGGATTCTTGGACAGTGAGTAACTTCCAAAAGCCCTGGGATTGGGTCTCATGAGGCAAGGTTATTGACTCTTCTGTCTGTTGAACCTGAGCAGCTCCACCATCTTGAAGAATGGTTGATTGTCAAACACTGACCCAGGGAATGCTTTCTGGGTACAAGGGTCTTGCCACAGTAACTAGTTGGCCTGGGGGCAGGAAAGGAATCTCTTCCTGACTTACCATCTTCCTACAGTACCTCCTACAGCTAAAGCCTCAGGCCATTTCCTAATTCACAAGGAAGATATGGACATCCTACCCACCAGGATTACTTGACTATCTCAAACACTTCATTCAAAATGGGCTAACTAGCAAATCTTTTTGAATTTCTACTCTCATCACTCCATTCTTACTACCCCCCAAAATGTAACTAAACATATTACTAGAATGGTCTGTATTAATGTTTAGTTATTTTTGGTTGAGTGCTAACTATTTCAGAAAGCTATTTAACAAGTCAGATACCAACACTGTAGTAACATAGACTGTGAAAACATTCTTAAAACATAACCAAAAGGGTTTACTAACTCTGCTTCAACATCCAACAACACAAAATTTTATGCTTTTTAAAATCATGAAACAGGGAAAGCAAAGCATATTTTTACATCAATTTGTATCCTACCATACTTCATAATATATATTTGTATATTCAAATTTCTATTTTTTAGGCCCAAGATGTGTCTCTCCACACATTTCATTATCATTGCCAAGTGCCAACTGTTAGACATGGAGAGGAAATGATTCCTTGTATTTAATCTGACCAGAGCTTTTGCCTTCTTGGGGTTTATTTTCCCCAAACTGTATCAGTTGCTATACCATAATAACAACAATAATAATGACCATGATGTCCAAAGTGCTTTGTCATGTAGAGTCCTTTCACATATGCTGTCCCATGTGATGCCCTTGACCACCCCATCAGGCTATTGCCTATGCATTCTGACGTATTAGCAGATGATCTCTAATTTGTTAATTGCTACGATATATTCCAGATTGCTCCCCTTGCTAATATTTGTATAGAATAGAGTTTATGTAGACTAGTAACCAATTGATTTCAGTGCCAAATACATTGTATTATATCAGGATTACGCAAAAAGTATCCCAAGAATGACCCTGGCCATAAACTAGGAATCCTGTGAACAAAAGTACTTTTGATTTTTTTTTTCCGTGGCTCTATTTAGGTGGGGAAAAGACGAGGTAGCAGAGATAACAGGAAGAAATAAAAGCAAAGAAATACAGTTTCTCGTCCCCATCTTAAGATTACTTTGTTCTCCATATATTCATTGCTCATTAACTATTAGAGGGTTGATTTGCTGAGAGAGTAGCTGAGAGACCAAAAACATCCTTACCAATGATTCAAAAGACAAAAGCTGGGCTTAACTTACAGCCTGTTTTTGAGGCTGGAAGTGATGATGCATTTCACCTTGGGAGCCCTTTCCAGGTCTCTACCAGTGCTAAGTCCCATGATAGGCTACCTTTAAAATGGTCCATCTTGGGCAAAAGCCTCTTTCCTGCTCTTTTCTGCCATTTTAATACCTCAATATTCACATCCATAAAAATGACCAAGTGCCACTTCCATTGTTGGAACTATTATCATTGTTATTCTTTTGTTGCTTCCTTATGTGATTTTCAGTTCTACGTATGCTAGTTTTTGTGAGCTAACGATGGATATAAATGCCCACTCAAAGAAAAATAAACAGATGAAAATGTAAAAAAAAAAAAAAAAAAAGCAAGGAGGATATAGGAGGAAATTGGGTCAAGAGCACAAGTATGGAACTAAAACTTCTTCCAAGAGCAGCAAAAGGGAGGTAAAGATTAATATTCATGCAGATTATGGATAAATTGGAGACCAGACCCTGAGAAATTTCTTATCTGAGCATGTCCCTTTATTGATAAAATAGATGTTATATTCATCAGCTGAGAGTGAAGGGAAATGGATAGAATGGGATGTAAGGACAGTCAAGAAATTGTGCAGTAGCTGAGACGGAGATAGAGTGAACATTTGTCTTCCAAAATGGGACACTTTTGACAGTATGTTAGTTTCATGTGGCTCTTGTAACAAATTACCATAAACTGGGTTTGTTTAAAAAAACTGAAATTCGGGGCTTCCCTGGTGGCGCAGTGGTTAACAATCCGCCTGCCAATGCAGGGGACACGGGTTCGAGCCCCGGTCAGGGAGGATCCCACATACTGCAGAGCAACTAAGCCCATGCGCCACAACTACTGAGCCTGCACTCTAGAGCCAGGGCACCGCAACTACTGAAGCCCGTGGGTCACAGCTGCTGAAGCCCGTGCTCCACAACAAGAGAAGCCACTGCAGTGAGAAGCCCGTGCACCACAAGAAAGACCCAACGCAGCCAAAAATAAATAAATATAAATTTATAAAAAAAACACAAAACTGAAATTTGTTCTCTCACTGTTCTGGAAGCCTGAAGTCTTATGTCAGTTTCCCAGGGCTGAAATCAAGGTGTCGCCAGAGTCATGCTCCCTCCAGAGTCTCTAAGGGAGAACCTGTTCCTTGCCTCTTCCAGCTTCTGGTGGTTGCCAACATTCCTTGTCGTGTCTGCATAACTCCAGTCGCTGCCTCCATGGTCACGTCACCTTCTCCTCTTTTGTATCTGTCCAATTGTCCTCTACCTCTCTCTCCTAAGTTTACATGTGATCGCATTTAGGGCTCACCCAGATAAACAGGATAGTCTCATCTCAAAATCCCTACCTTAACCATATCTGCAAAGACCTTTTTTTTTTTTTCTATATAAGTTAGCATTACAGGTTCCAGGGATTAGAATGGGGATATCTTTTAGAAGTTGGGGGGGTGGGGGTGGGGGGAGTGTTAAGGCCTGTTCCAGAGGAAGCAGTTATCCTTGAGGTAGAGGCAGGAAGCTGTTGGCCCGCACACCTGTGTGTGCATCCTAATGAATGCAGCTCAGCACCAGGGTATATGGATTTGGTCACTCTGCAGTAAGCAGTCTTCAAATATATGTAGTAGCCCTAGATAGACACCAGTTGTTTGTGAAGAACTTTGGAATTCAAAGAAAAGAAGTTGAATTTGAATCACTGATTAAATACAGATACAGAAAATGTGGTGGGAATAGCTGATTTCAAAATTCCTCGTTGACATTTGTTATGAACTTCAGGCACCAGAATTTTCTTCATGATGAGTGGGCACCAAAACTTCTAATGCAATATTTTCCCAATGTTTCTGCTAGCTTCTTCCTCGTGCCTTATCTTAGTTTTTTAACTTCCCAGATTTCTGTGTGGGAATCACAATTTGGTATAAGCTATAACCTCTCCCCAATAGGGAACATTGAGATCTGACTTTTTCTTAGATTGTCTATTTAAACTCAAATCCATTAGATAATTTCAACTAATTTTTCAGCTTTATGCTGTGCAGCTTAAATGTGAATTTCTTAAATTGGAAAAATACAATTAAAGTAAGAAAATTAAATGTAAGGCAGGCATATCCTCCTTTTTCTCTTTTTAAATTTTGTATATACTATTCCCCAACGTTCAGTAGCAAATTTCTGAGGAGCAGAAATTCATTTCCTTAATGAAATAAAATGTCCTATTTAAGCAAAATAATTTCTTCAATTCTCCTATTCAAAGGAGCATATTCAGTTAAAGAATGATAGGGAGTGAGGAAATTATTTTGGATGAAAAACAAACCCAGCCCTGTTAAAGATGCTACTTCAAGAATAATATATAATCGTTATTACTCTGTTGATAGGTAGTTATGACAATATATAAGCATTGTTTTGAGTTGATAACAGTATTCTATCAGTTCAGAATGTATAAATTGTATCATGTAGTTTCTTGATTTAATGCACACATAAATAAAAGACAGATCAAAGCAAAACATTTTTCATACAAAAATGAAAGGGAATGAAGAAATAATGGTAAATTAAACATGCTTTGCTCAACCCTGTAGTAAATGATTGCACTACATTGAAAATAATTCTATTAGATTTTAAACCTGTTGATTGGCGAGCTATTTTTGCTATTGTTTCCCTTGGAGATGCACTGGGTATACACACACATAATCCAGTACATTTCTCATATGCAGAAACACTTAAAATTGAATAGAAACAAACAGCCTTCTAACCTCAAGACATTTGGAAAACAGCGTGTGGAAACGAAATTAGAGTATGGATTTGGCAGTAAAATAAAATGACAGAAATGGATTCCCTCATCTATTCTTCTTCAGCTTGAGGGAGATCTAAATTAAGAAGATGGTAAGAAGGTAAAATGAACCAACCATAGGGGCTTCCCTGGTGGCGCAGTGGTTAAGAATGTAGGGGACACAGGTTCGAGCCCTCTTCCGGGAAGATTCCCCATGCCGTGGAACAACTAAGCCCGTGCGCCACAACTACTGAGCCTGCGCTCTAGAGCCCGCGAGCCATAACTACTGAGCCCACGAGCCACAGCTAGTGAAGCCCGCACGCCTAGAGCCCGTGCTCTGCAACAAGAGAAGCCACCGCGATAAGAAGCCCGCGCGCCACAACGAAGAGTAGCCCCTGCTCGCCGCAAGTAGAGAAGGCGCACAAGCCCTACGCAACCAAAAATAAAATAAATTTTTAAAAATAATTTTAAAAAAACAATGAACCAACCATAAACACAGCAACACATTTCAAAAGCATTTTTGTTCTTAACTGGGCCTGTGATTCATTTATCTATCAATTCTTCCAACATTTTTCCATAACTTGTAAATTTTGAAAGTTTGCCTTTGAGACAAGTTATTGACAATAAGCTCAATCTCTTTCAGTTTAGGAAAATCAAGTCTACTCAAAGTGCCTGTACTTATAACTTTGCATTTTGAAAGGCAACAAGTTGTTACAAAAAATGAAATCTCACCTGTATGGTAATGGAGGCAGAGCCTCCGATGCAACAGTGCTAATAATAAGTTTTGAAAGCAATTTTAACCCACAAAGTCAAGCAATGACCTGTAGGATTGATTTTACTTCACTGAGGGTGTATTAATGTGTCATTTCTTTGGGTTTCAGAAATACATTTATTTCACTATAGAAATAAAACAGCAAAGTCAACTCTAGTCTTAAATTACTAAATTATTTCATGCTTATCTATTTTATGAAATATTGTTTAGAATTAGATACTTGTGGACTATTTTAATGTGTCAGGTTAATTTTATGTAGCTCTTAACAGTGTAGCTTCTATTATCCAAATGCATGATTTTAATATATTATTATACAAAAATGCTCCTTATGATGAAAGGGCACGTTTATAAATTCCACTTTCTAAGTTGACATTAAAACATTATTTAGCTTTCTCATAATAAGAACAGAAGTTGATCATGTTGCTGTTCAGGGAAAATAAATAGTTTCTATATTCATGAATACTAACTGTAAAAGAGAAAAAACAAAACATGGTAGCACACGAGTTTATATCTTTAGAGAGTAGATATATTCCACCAAGTTCTCAAGGAAACACTATTTTCTCATTAAGTTATTTTATAGAATGGAGGTGGTTACATTCAAAATTGAATGATTTTAATGAGACAATCAAGATAACAGCCAGATTTATGGCCTGCTGGGAGTTATGGTTTTGAGAATACCTATTTTTACCCCCATCTCTCCTTCTCCATCACTCACTGCCTCATTCTCAAATCCTCCTGTGTCCTAACAATTTCAACAAATTGGGCTTAGCCTTGTCCTTTCTGTTTTTATCTCATAAATTTTGAAATTTTATAAAGTAGGATTTTTATCGCATATTTTCCATAGTTGCTGCTGTCTGGTATGTGATGTTCTTATCTGTGATGAACAGGTTTCATATATTAAATCGTTTATTCATATCATGCCTCTTGTAAAATTAATTGATTGCCTATACCAAATAAATTTCGTAAGTTTGAAATTCTGGGCTAAATGGGACTGGGGTGACATTAATTACTCAATACTATATACAGGGCCTACAATTGTTGTTGATTTTTAAATAGCAGCTTTAATGACAGTTCTAAGCATGTCATCTTAAAATGGTATAGGAAACATTAAGGATAAATGTCTAACTCTTCTCTACATGATAAAACATAGACCTGGGCCTTAGAGTATAGCTGGAAGAGTAGGGATAGAATGTACAACAATAATGCCTTTAGGATCATTTTACACATAAAATTTTATATTAAATACAATTATTTTATCAAATCAACTAATTTTGTATACAAATACAAAAAGACATATATTGTTCTCCTAATTCAGATTTGATGCAGTTGTTCCCTGTTAGCTTTTAGGAAGTAAAATTTCAATTGAGCTAGATTGAAAAAATGATCCCTTGTACTCTGTATAGTAGAGGCAGTTTCTTCACCAAAGCACAGAAGAGAATTGATATTCTGAAAAAAATAGAGGTTCATCTTGGACAACGTCATTCAACATAGGCGTCAATGCACTAACGACTGGACAGAAGAAACTGCTAAAACCTACATAGCCTTTTCATTGTATTGCAGAATAAAAAGGGAGGACCTATGTTCTCCACTTGATGTATTCTCTTCTTTTCTAATGCCATTGAAGTGTAATAGAATAGCTATTGTTGGGCTATTTTCTGCCTGTAATAGAATCTTTGATTTATAAAGGCGCCAAATCATGCATTAGCCTTATTTCTCAGTATACACATAGGAGCCATTTCAACCAGAACTGAAGTGCTACAGCCATGATAGAATACAGCAGCTGTTTAACATCATGCAATATAACCATGCATATGAAAGAGCAACAAGGATTTCACTTTATTGATCTAATTTCAGAACATTTGCACATCACAATGGCAATCATACCAAGACATTTTCATTTTAAGGGACACCACTGGTCCAAGTTCAATGAGATTCTATCTGCAGTAGAATTTAAGGGTCATACAATTTCAGAGTTAGAAAATTCTTTAGAGAATCTATTCCCCTCCCCCTCAATTTATGTATTAGGAAACCAAGGCCCAGAAGAGGTTAAATGATTTGACCAAGATCACATGGCTGGTAAATAGCTCTTACTAGGGCCCAATTCTGAGCTTTTTGATCTTTTTACATAGCACAATTATTGAAGAGAAAAATATTATGTAACTCAGTTCTTCTTATGTTGCACACAAAATCTGATGTTCAAAATATACGTTAGGAATTATGTGACATTAACTAGAATGAATGGGAATCAATGGCATTTGTCTCACTGGAAATTCCTATAGATTTTCTACGTTTGAATATACTTGACTACATAAAGAAATTCAACATAGTGAAAGTGGATTCAGGGAGGGATACGGGAAACATTTGTTCTGCGTAGGATTTCTTTAAGTAATTTTCTCAATTTCCTGGGTCCTTATTTTTCCAGTATTCTCATCTTACACAATCTTAGTTGAGCTCATCAACTTACTAAAATCTGGTGGAGAATAAGAAAGAAACATTTTTTAAAAGGTAAAAAGTGGTTCAAGAAAACTGTAGCAGAATAAAACCATTAGTAAAGTAGATGTATTTTTCAAAGCATTCCATAATGTGTGACATAACTGATAGTAGCTAAAATCAAGTGAAAGGAGTGGACTTTATTTTAGCTTAATTAGTTGTTTCAGTTAAAGACTATCTATGCCCAGGTTTGACATTAATGCTAGAGGCACCAACCACACTTAGCTGCTATGGATAAAAAACCCTGGTTTCCTAGAACCCAAGCTAGTGGTACTGTAAGCACCTGGCAAGTCAGGAAATACCAAAAGGCAGAGAAAAGGTTAAATGACTGAAAGTACTTAGCAACAAAAAATTCCAAAAAATGTCGAATCCTAAAACCCAACTTTTAATGCCAGCTGTGATTGGTAGATGACAGGTGTAAGGGATTTCAAAATGTACCTGGAAACCAATTAAAAAGTAGAGGAGGTCCCAGAACGTGAAAGGAGAGAGAAAGCAAAGCTAAATAGAAAAAACAGTGTTACCTGACTGTGCCTGTATAAACCATAAATGTTCATTTTTAAAACATTGTTTATAACAAATTGAAGACTACATGAATATACATCAATGGATAAGTGACTAAATTAATAATTTCACATCAATACTCTGAAATACCACAGTTTGATTATATTGAATATGGCAGATCCAGATGTATTTACTTGAAAGGATGTCCTCAACATAGAGTTTTTAAAAAAACATGCACAATAATATGTATTTTATCATACTAATTTCATAAAATCTATTTTTTAAAATCCCTAACCATATAAGGGTATATTTGTTTTTTATACATGTACATAAAAAAGGAAAAAGGGTGAAGGAAAACAGATTCCAAACAATGGCTACATTACAGGGGTGGAATTAGAGTGCAGTGGAGGGGGAGACCACTGATTTCATATTAGATCCTCTGATAGTATCGCTATGATACATATACTTTATTCAATTAAGTGATTGGGTTTTTTAAAACTGAGATTCAAAATACTAAGTTTCTGGAAACACATACAAGTTCCTTACAAAGAGCCAAATAAATCGCTTGGCAGCTCCTATATAGACTATTAAAATACAAATACTTAACAAAGATATATACATAGACATATGGCCAAGAATAAGGAACAGTGAATTGAAAATCAATGGTGTTCCTTAGAAGTCAATTGTCTTAAACTTCAGTTCTCTCTCTGCTCTTTACAACTGTGCTCTTAAGCAAGATTTAAACCAGATTCCCTTTATGGGGGCTCTATAAAATGTAGGACAAAAGTTGAGTAAAGGGTTATGCATCTCTTTTGAGATTCCTTTGAGCCGAAAGCCAAGGTATTCGATAAAACAGGGATGAAATGCAAAATTATGTGATATTATTGCATTCAAGGCCTTAGGAAGTATGCGTAAGAGAAGATTGGTATGAACTGGCCTGACTGAAACAAGTTATCATTGAGTAAGGAGACTTAAGCGGGCTTTGAATGATGCACCTCCAGACTTCACATTGAATAATCCAAGAAACTGATTTCATATTGTCAAATCCAATAGATATCATGCTGGATTTTGATACTCCGTTGGGCACCAATTATCACATTTCATTGGTTATACTCTCAACTACCTTCAATTTCATGGTATCATTCTCTTTTTCTTCTCTTTCTCATCCTAAATCTGACTGTTCCTTTTTGAAGTCTATAATTAACTTTTGTTTCTCTGTCTCTGGCCTTATCTTTCATATCCCAAGGGCTCTATGTAGACCATTACTCTGTTCATTTTACATGCTGTGCCTAAGGGATTTCATCCACCCCTTTCTTCATTTTAAGTACCGTTTAAATACCAATGGCCCTTGGTTCTAATCTTACCCCAGAGCTTCAGATTTACATATTCAACTGCTTGTTGCACACATCCACTGGGATATTCCATAAAAAACTCAAACTCAGGGTGTCATTTTCCTTCCTCTTCACTATGTAGCCCTAAGACCCGCACCTCTTCCTGTATTCCAGACAATGTCTGGAGATGTTTTGGATTGTCACAACCAGGGAAGGGAGTGCTACTGCCATATATTTGGTTGAGGCCAGGGATACTACAAAATATCCTACAATACATTCCACAACAGAGGACTCTCTGACCAAAACATCAGTAGTACCTGGACTGAGAAACCCTGATCTAGAGTTTTTGTGTTCTAATTAGAAGACTTTTGAGAAATATTTACAGATTGGATTGTAGAACCAGTGTATAGCCACTAAGAGCATAACCCAATGATATTCTTATATGACTAATATTTGAGTCACAGAGGTAATTTCTTTTGGATCAGTATTAGTAGTATTATAGTGGACATACCATAGGTGGTTTTCAATGAGACATACCTTTATATAATCCCCTTCCCTTGAGGTCAGCCAGAACCTGTGACTTGCTCTTACGCAATAGAATATAGCAAAGATGAAAGGATAGTCATTCCCTTGATCATGAGATTCTCTCTTAGCACTGGAGCAAAAGAGAGTCTCCTGGCCTCAAAGAAGTAAGCCGCTATGTTTCAAGAAGGCCATTTAGCAAGGAACTGTGGGGGCCTCTAGGAAATGAGAGTGACCTCCGGCCAACAGCCTACAAGAAAGCAAAAACCTCAGTCCTACAATCACAAGGAAACACAAGGAACTGAATTCTGCCAACAACCACATGAGTTTGGAAGAGGATGCCAACCTCCAGATGAGAACACAGGCCACCTGACAACTTGATTGCAACCTTCTGCTACTATGAGCAGAGAACCCAGATAAGCTGTGCCTGAACTCCTAGCCCACAAAGACTATGAGATAATAAATGTATGTTGTTTTAAGTGATTACATCTATGATAATTTATTGTGCAAAAACAGATAGCTAATACAAGTGCCATTAGGGAAAAAAGAAAAAAAGAAGCACAGGAAGAGTAAACACAAATTCCTTGAGTTAGGACAGTATGACAATTTTTAAGTTTTCTTTTACATTTTCTTGCTTTTTCTTCTAGACTTAGATTTATTTCCAACCCTTTTCTTCTTTGAATTTGGGGGACTAGATTAATATATATATATATATATTAATCTAATATACATACCTTAAGATTCTCCCAACATTTGTTTTCACTTTAAAACTCTAGCAACGAGATAGTTATGGTGAAGAGAATTTTGGCTGAAGACCTATAGTTAAATAGAATACTTCAGCAAATGGAAGGTCGAGTGTGATGACATGTATATCATAAGGACATGATTTGGATTTGTTTTTAGCTCTATTTAGTAATTTAGATCTGATAGCCATTTATTGTATAGTCATTTTCAATACATATTATTAAATTTCAAATAGAGGTGCTGTCTCTGTTGTTCAGAATATTTAAAAAAAACACAGTCAAAATTGCTGGTAACTTGGCAGAAGATGATAAATAAGCTGTGTAACAAGTTACAGAGGAAATGTAAAGGATACGTTTCTAACTTGTAATTATTTTAGCACTTTAAAATAGCCGCATCCATTAGATGAGTGAATGGCGTCACGTATTAGGAGATTCCCTCAAATCTGCAATACTTTCAAATTTTAGATATCATAAATCTTTATTTTATCTCATGGACCTTGACCCTCTTAAAGCAGGGATCAGCAAACTATGACCTGTGGGCCAAATCCAGCTCACCACTTGTTTTTGTAGTCTGCCAGCTAGGAATGGCTTTTAGATTTTTAAGTGGATGAATGAAATGAAAAGAAGAATAATATCTGATGACATGAAAATTGCAATATTCAAATGTTAGTGTCGATAAATAAAAAATGTTATTCAAACCCAGCCACATACATTTATTCACATATTATCTATGGCTGCTTTTGAGCTACACCAGTAGCGATGAGTAGTTGAGATGAAGACTTGATGTAACCTGCAAAACTTAAAATATATCTGTCCCTTTTCAGAAAAAGTTTGCTGATCCTTTCTCTAAAACAGGTTATGTTTTGAAAACCGCCTTTAAAAAGAATGTGTGCATATATTTAGTATGTGTAATGTATGTGTTCATATATGTGTATCTATGATCCTATTTTTTTCTTTACTATTTCGATTTGATATGTTATTTATTCAGTTCCAATTAAACATCACTTTCCATAAATACAGGATACTATTCTTTTGCACAGCTTCACCCTCAAGGAATCTAGGATACAGGCTTCAAGTTTGAGCTCCATTATTTTTCCCTTTATCCCTTTCTTCATGGATGGTTCACGCCTTGTCCTGAGGGCACCAAGCCTGCAAGTCATTCCTGCTGCCCAGAGCCCTGCATCCTGCAATGCACTGCTCAGGACTGTCTCACACCATCGGGGTGATTTCTTTACAAAGGCCCTGCAGGGGCGAGGAGTTGTAAATCACTGCTTGGCATTTCCAAAGGGTTAACAAAAGGGATGGAAATTCTATTAGCATTGCTTGAGGAGAACTGGCCAGCCCCCATCTTTCCTGTATGGAGATTTTGTTAGCATGATGTCTCTATGAAATGGAAACAGGCCCAAAAGGAAGATAAAAATGCAACGATGAAGGTTAGAAAAAGCCAATAAAATTATTCTAAGAAATATGCAGACATTATGGCTGCTTCTTACATGGGAAAAGGGAAGAATGGAAAATCACAGAAGGGAGATGAATTAATGTATTGTTTACTGCTCTGGACATTAGGCTGCCATCCTTTTGACAAAATGATTTTGAAACACATTTGAGATTTGTCTGATATTTATCTTCTCAGACTTCATCGACACAGAGAATTTATTTGTAATTTGGTTTGTGAAACATTGAGACATAACAAAATATATTTTAAGATGCATGTTTTTACAGATAAGCATTTAACTTTTTATTTCCCCCCTCTGTTTTACAACCTTAATATCACTAATACAGTATCTGTGATTTGTGAAGATAATACAAAAAATGCTTATATAAATGGAATACTTTATAGAGACTTCATACAAGGCCTCTACTCTAACCTCTCTGGCCCAATAGAAGATACTCCTCATCAATATTCCTGTCAATACTTGCTGGGAACAGAAACGGTTGGGGTCCCATTCGGGAGTGGTGTTACAGTGGTGCTGGGCCCGGGACCCAGAATTACTTCAATCCTACTTAGCTAGCCCAGCAATATCTTCCCTACTACCTTCCCAAGGAAGGTACATAAGAGGCACAGAAAATAAAGATCTTTTATTATTCAATGGGGCTTTGGCCCTAAACCTCAAAGTCGAGCACAGCTACAAGATGATCTAGACCACCTATCAGGCTCCATCCTCCTTTGGTCCAGAGGAGAGAGAGTTAGAGCCCAGAGTCAAAGCAGGTTGAATGGCCTTCTGGATTCCATAGCCCCACAATCAAAAGGTTTTGTTTCCTATTTCAGTTAGACAAAAGGCTGCACCCAATATTCATGTTAAATCCTGGCCCTAATCCCCACTTCTATGAACAAGAAAGAACACTCGAACAGAGAAAAAAGATAGAGCCACCCAGATAAGGCCAAACCTTATGGGTGGAGAGGGAGAGTGGGGAAAGGAGAGAAAGATCAAGTTCTTTTGAGCAGGCCCTTTACACACATACTCAAAGAGACAGCAAAAGGTAATATTTGAATGCACGAGGAACCCTGACTTTAGGAAACCATAATCTTTTAAAGAGGGCTACTAGTGAACCTGCCCAGCCTTTACTCTTGAGGGAGGCATTATGCTTTTTATTCTGACAGTAAAAAAAAAATTTGCTCTCTACCTTCTGTCCCAGAAGGAGACACTATTTCTACCTTCCAAGGCTGTTTGTTGAACAAACAGCCTTGAAAGATAGTCCAAAACAAAAGCTGACACAAGATGTACACAATGTAAGAGATCCATGGATAATTGTCTTCCATTTATACATATGTCTGTATGTACACGAACACACAGACACACAGTATGTGCATTCTTCACATTCATAAAAGTTAATTTTTGCATACATTGTATCAATTTTAATATATTTTGTGACATGCTTTTTTCATGGACATTCTTCCCTGTCAGTATGCCTCATTCTTTTTAGCAACTACATAGTATTCCATAGTATTTATCTACCATGATTTATTAAAAGTTCTAAGCCATTTCCCTATGAATGAACTTTTAGATATTTCTCAATGTCTTACTATTACAAAAAATGCTGGGAAAAACAGCCTTCATACAGATATATTTGTTCACATGTCTGAGTATTTCTGTAGACAAAATTAATAGAAATGGAATTACTTGATCAAAAACACGTGCATTGAAAAATCTGAAGAATATGTATGAGTTGCCTCTATCAATTTACATTCTTCCAACAGTATATGAGAGTGTCCAAATACTGTTTTCCTATGTGTGTTAAAATACTTGTATAGCCCTACTAATGATAAATCCATGGAAAGACATACGAACGAGTTCTGTTCCGAGACTGCATTTGTAAGTCCAATTTGTTCGTTATGTCCAACAAAGTTATCCTAGGTACCCAACTAACACAATCGGCTATATAGTACTGTACTGTAATAGGTTTACTATACTTTTCACACAAATAATACATAAAAAACAAACACAAGAATAAAGAAAACAGTTTTAGTCTTACAGTACAGCACCTTGAAAAGTACAGTAGTACAGTACAACAGCTGGCCTACAGGGGCTGGCACCCAGTGAACAGGCAAGAAGAGTTACTGACTGGAGGAGGGGGAGGAGGTGCGAGATGGTGGAGCTGAAGGATCGTCAGCAATAGGAGACGGAGTGCAAGCTGCAATTTCACTCACGCCTGACGTTGATGCACACGTTCTGGTTCCTTGCTGGATTCAAGTCTACCTACCCTCTTGAAAAAACGATCCAGTGGTGTCTGGGTAGTAGCTCTTTTTTTCTCGTCATAGATGACACAGTAGCACTGGATTGCATTCTGAACGGTTACTGCAACCTTCGTGTACCATCTTTTCTCCTCACTCCACTTTCTCAATTATTTTCACTTTTGTTTCCATCATTATGGCTTGGCACTTCTTAGCAGTACCAGCTACATCACCGCTGCTTTTATGCTTGATTCCAGATATCCTGGGCTTGGAATAAAAATACTGTACTGCTGTACTCTATACAGTACTGTACAGTAAAGTACACAAAGTCACAACCACTTGTAGAGGCTGCACACATGTGACAATGTACACCAGACACATGAACTAACTTACGTGATTGGACATACGAACGCACGTTTGAAAGTTCGTAACTTGAAGGTTCGTATGTAGGGGACTTGCTGTACTTTTGGTTTTAATGTAATTTTGTCCTCTTTATCAAATGTATCTCTGTTCAAACCCTGGAAGCTGGCTTGTATTAGTTCCAATTTTAAATGATCAAGGTGAGGCATTTCAATAAATGAGGAAGCTGTAGAAAAGATATAATCAGAAGTTCTGGTGCTAATTTCTCATATTTTTTTATTCTGTACTTCTGGCTTCCCCTGACACAAATAAGGAGTATGTGCGGTCCAGGAGGTCATATGTCAAAAGGAATGCAGTAACTTCCTACTGAAGCATTTCTAGAATGTATTTCATCCCCCAAAGGCAACTTTGCTATATAGCTTCATCACATTTTCCAAAATTGAGTTTCATGGCAGTGGACTTGCAACCAGGGACTTGAACTTCAAGTCAACTAGAACTTCAGGTTCCTTTTGTGCTACTGCTGTGGTTATCGTTGTTGTTGTTGCTTTAACATAATCTACCACTTATCAAGGTTTCCCCAACCTGTTTATATATGCAATTGATTTTTTTCATCCTGAGTGAAGAACTTCATAGATATCCTTGCTAGATACAAATACATCATATTGCTAATTTTAGCTTATATTTCCAAATTCTCAAGATCTTTTTGACACTTGATTCTGTTTTCTATTATATTCTCTGACCCTCCCATTTCTGCATTGTCCATACATTTAACAAATATTCATCTTTTCCATGAATTCATTCAATTCATTTTCTATAATATTGTACAGAATGCATCCAAACTCAAGCACATGTCTGTGCTACCAGCATCTTGTCCAAAGGTGGACATCATTCTGTGTATGTCTGTCTTTCATAAGAAGAGTCGAGACCCTGAATTGAAATGAGTCTGATGTCACTAGCCCAGGCATGGGGTATATGAGATGTCTGTGGCAGGAAGAAACGCTAATGGAAGGGAAAAAGCTGCTATTTTTCACACAGATCTATAGTTAAACAAGCCTCATGGGAAAGGTAGTAGAGAAGGACAGCATATAAATTGAATTAAATTCATAAAATGAGATGCCCTTAATTTATTTTTTCCTGAGCATCAGTGTAATGAATAATTAAAAATACCCTTTCTCATCTTAGATTTGCAGAAAGCAGTGAATTTCTCATATCCACTTGGCAGCTTTATTAGCTACTATTGTTCCTTTTTTTCAAAGAGGTCATCTGCCTGCTGAACTGTTTTTTTCATTTTTATCATTTTGGTAATTATGTTTTGATGCTTACATTTGCATGATTATGTTCAATGCTCTCATGTCTAGTAAATGCATTGAATGCAGAAAAAAAAGGCAGAATGATAATATTGGATATGAGGGAAATGAGTACTTTAAATGCCCGTGTGTAATTTTGGTCTTAATTAAAGACCAGTCTTGAAGAACTTTAGGTATGAAACCATTTTATTTCATTTTTACCTAGAAATTTCCTATTTTCAAAGTGAATAAGGGACTTTTTTTCTCAATTAAGCTGTTTTGGGGAAATTTGCTCTAGTGACAGTGAGAGGACCCAAGTTATGTTTTGAAATATTACAATTAGGTTAACCCCCTGGTGGTCATAGAAAAGCAGTAATCAAATTTGTAACACTCTCAAGCTTGAGGCAGTAAGTCCATTACATCTGGATCCCCAAGGCCCTGAAGAATATTGTACTAGGCAATATCAGGAAGATAAGGCAATCCCAAACCTTTCAGTGAAAGAGAAGGAAGCACTACTATAAGAGAGGTCTGTTAAGCTCACGGATGTACTTACAGGGCTAATCTTCAATGCCAGGACCTGCTTAAGAGGGCACCACTTCTTGGCCAGTTGTTCTTCTTTGATGATTTCACTGCACAGTCCTATAGCAAACCTAAAATCCTGTTCAAAATAGAAAAACCAGCCCTTTGTTATTTCACCAAATTCATTCATATTTCAAGATGTAACATCAGTGTGACCAGTCTTCTTGTCTATCATGATCAAGTCTAATATTGAAACAGCAGCGGGGCACACCACTACCATTTTTCTTGCATGCAAAAAATAAATAACAAATATAATCCCTCCTAGATAATTTTTCCTTTGTATTTCACTTTCTTCTTTGACTCAGTTTTATTTCTCCCTCTCTTTCCTGTTTGAAATCACCAATTCTATGCAATGACTACCTAATCAAAAACATTGTGGCAGTAGGAGGGAAATAACTATGACCTAAAAGTCATTTTTGTGTGTGTGGAGTAAAGGGAACAGGTAACGGTAACAAGCATAATGTTCATTACTTATAGATTTATCGACATCTATCATAAAATCTCTAGCACTACAGGGCTGAAATGGACTTTATGTGTTTTCCTTCTCTTCTACAGTACTTAAACTTTTCTAACATATGTGACCTTATTAATTATAGAAATTTCTCCCTTTTCTTCTGGACTTTGATTCCACAAAGTTGACTATGGCTTAATCACTCCTTCCCCAATAGTTTTAATAGTGCCTGGCAAAAAAAGGTGCTCAGTGAAGATTTGTTAATTGTCTTCTCTGTGTAAGGTGGAGGAACTAAAATCCTGAAAGAATGATGTGATTTGCAGAGGCTCACACAGCTACTCAGCAGGGAAACCTATGTTGACTGAAAAAAAAAAAACCAGATGCACAGCCTAAAAGTTGAGAATTATGTTTTATTTGGTGGACTTACTGAGGACTATGGCCAAGGGTACAGCCTCTCAGATAGCTCTAAGGGACTGTTCCAAAGAGGTAAGGGAGGAGCCAGATATATAGGAGTTTTTGCTAGAACAAAACAAAACAAACAAAAAACCCCCCAAGACGTAGTTGAACATAAAAAGACTACTGCTACACTTGCCGCAACTAGAGAAAGCCCATGCGCAGCAACAAAGACCCAATGCAGCCAAAAATAAATAAATAGATTTTTTAAAAAAGATTACTGCCAATCACAAAAACAGACATCTCAAATTAATGGTTTTTACTGCTTTTCTATGTATGGGAAGATGCAAGAGTCTGGGCTTATCGAAATCATTTCTTTGACATGCATCTTAACTATCTAGGTCCAGTATCCTGTTTTTCTCCAACCTGAATTCCCCTCAGGTGCACCATAGGGGGCGGCTGCAGTGATTGATGACTTTATGGCCCCAACATCCTTTGTTCTTTGTCCACATCAAGCTGAAACCCCAGGGCTCCTAGTAAAAATCTTGTGTTGTTTATTAACTATTTTGGATTTGAATCTTGCCTTGTTTCCTTGACTTGCCCTTGAGGACACAGACCATAGGTTGACTTCTAGAGCATTGTCTTTATTCCTCAACATGCCCAATTCCAGTCCAAATCCCAGGTTCAGAGATAGCTCCAAAGGAGGTCTTTAAGAAAAACATATGGACTATTTCATTCTAAAAATTTTGTTGTTAAAAACTGCTTTATGAAAAAGAAATGCTTTATGGTCAGACCCAACCATTATACTGTAAATTGTCCACCCACCATTTTTCCTTGCAAAAGTCTCCCAGATTCCTATAAATTGCAGGGCTATGTAGAAACTACAAGGTAACCATTTCTGTCTCCTGTTTGGTAGTTCATCCAAATGAAGATCTATGCCTTTAGTTGTCCACTTTAGATAGCTTTCGGTTCTTGGACATTGGGTAAGATAAAACCTTTGTAGTAAAGATACCATGCAAGAATATATATCGCTCCCCACCCCTCTAGCAAGAGTGCAAAGGTAAACTACATGAACCTAAGGAACAAAGTCAACCACACAGATCTACTAGATTTGATAGAATGGAGAGGAAAATTATCCATTTCCTTTATTGTGAATAACACCTTCTAGAATATGATCATTCTAAAATATTAATTCTTACTCAATGCCCTCATGTCTTGCCCTAATCCCCTATAGGAGCAAGTCTCTCTGACAGTGGGCTGTAGTTCAGTCACCAGTAGGCAAGGAGAATAAAACTGATAAACATGAGTCCCTCAGCCTTTATCCAGGGAAACAATAAATAACTTCAACAGATATGTAGTTAACAGGCTGCTTAGCAAAAAAACCCTGAGCTCCCCAATCAGGGATTTAAGTCCAAATATGCCTCAGTGTGTACCCAGCAGATGAAAAGCACAGACAAAAGAGAGAGCAAAAATAAAACCACTAAGGGCCCCCCCAATTCAGCAAGAGGCTTAGTACACAATAATCACATCAATCTGTTCAGGTCAAACACTAATACTTCTCTGCCCATGCAAGTCTTCTTAGGTGCAGCCAACAACTGTAGGCACTTATTTAAAAAGGAAGGTCTTAATTCAGGGGGTGGGGAGACAGTATGGAAAGAAAAAGACGAACATTCCTTTGGCCAGCACTCCATGTTTTGTTTTATAGGACATAAAATTTACATCTTGTTTCTGAGAAATGTTTTTGGGTCATAAAGCTTTCAAAAATCTGGTATACCTAATTCAAAGCCTTTAAAATTTATGTTATAAGATTTATTACAGTGCCCTTATAAATCAGCACTTGGTAGTAACAAATTATCAGAACATGCCATATATTAAAAAGATAAATCAGAATTAAATAGTAAAAAGAGAAGGTGTTTCAAATCAGACAGCCAAAGCACTTACTAATGGGAATATTTGTAAATGTGACAATGATTTACAGCAGGGCTCTTAGAGTGTGAAATCCCTCACAAGTTTTTGCATCAATCAGCTGGAACTTTTGGTCCATTGTTTATAAAGCAAGAAGTTAAAGAAGAGTCAGGGATCTGTAAATCCAGACACTAAATTAGAAATTTGTAGCTTTTGATTTATAATAAATTACCTCAAGAATTACACATATGAACAAGCAGAAAAAGAAATTGCATTTAAACTCAGGAGAAGGTTAACATTTAGAAATCAAAGCTGTAAATAAAAAGATTACCGATACCAACTCAACGAATTCTACAGCTCTGCATTTCATAAGACCATGACAGGGAAGTATAGAGCAAAATTCCAACACTTAGTGACTTCAGTGAAATAATTACCTTATTATTATCTGTTAATTTTAATAGGTTACAATTTTTTAAACTATGGTATTGACATTACAGTACTTTTTTGCGCTACCAAAAAAGGGCCCCCAAAAGAGTTATATGGCAAATTCTAACCTGAAAGAGGCTGTCTAGTTATATACATGAAGTTCAAAGATCTTCCTTTTCCATTCACACACACACACACACACACACACACGATCCCAGGTAAGGACAATTCTCTCTGCTTCTGCTTTGCCTCCTGACTTTGCCTCACAGTCGAATCCTAGAGAAGCACAGGCCAGTTCAGGGGCGGGTTGCTCAAGCCCCACGTGGTCGTTTGACACAAGCCGTAGACAATGACACTGAAGCACGTGAGCTTGGGGGACCCTCACAGACCTCCTGTTTGTTTGTCGCCAAATGTCTCCTGAAAGGAGAGGGAGGGAAGACTCTCATCACAAAAGCACACGAGTGACGGAGTAAAGCGGAATCAAGGGACATTAGGAGCGCAGGGCTCAGGACCCCTGACAGGTGACTGACTTGGCATGTGTGCCTCGCCCTGGCTCTGGTCCAGAGAGACCCCGTTGCTGGACTGTCTCCCTGGGGGTTACTCCCCCGCGGGAGAGCTGCGCCCAGTTGAGTTTCGGGGACTCATCCTGTCAAAGCCCCTCTCAGCCCTTTACCTCCACATCCCACCCTCCCTTGAGAGTCAAGTGCCTTATTCTCCCGGCTGCTCCGAGGCTGAGGTGAAATATCCTGCTTCCCCATCCGACTGCGGCATCCCTGCCTTCTGTCCTCTTCCCTCCAAGCCGCATTAGTGAGCGTCTCACGATAAATGAAATCATTTACGCTCCAGGTTTGAACGGTTGCTAATCTGTGACCCCATGTGGCTAACACCTTTCCCCGTGAATAGGGACCTTCGGGTGCTCTTCCCTAAGGGAGGCGATAATATGGGACTTCATAGAGGTAGCGGGGAGGGGTGAAGAGTGGGGGGGGGGCAGTTTCTGTTGGAAGGTATTTGGGGACGGGGGTATGTGCCCTAGAATCACCCAGATGATACCTCATGCGCCACTGCTTGCTACCCTGACTCACGTGGGATGAAATCAGATCTCAGCCGCCCGCTGCATCGTGAGCACTCAGGACTTGTGTGGGGAGTGTCTGCCCTTTTCCCTCCCCTGTTCTCACTGGCTCATTGTTCATGGATATGGACACCCTGGACTCCCCCACGTGCCTCTTGCACAAGGTCTGAAATCACAGCATCTCGAGGCAGACACGGTGGAGAATGGGGTTGGATATATCAGCCTCAGGTCTCCTGTTCTCACTCCTCACGGGAGATTGTGCCTGCCTCGACGTGTCCTTTGCTTTCCTTGGCGTCCCCAAATTCGCGTTTATGGACTGTGTGCTTGTATTGATTCCCCCGCCCTTCCGTTTGGCAGCTGTGCTGCCTTTCACGGCATGACATTGTTTGGGGGGAACCATGTGAAAATCTAAACGTGAGTGGTGTCCTCATCTCCCACTACAGGTAGAACCACTCGTCCTATGATACCACGCAGATCCCTCAGGAGCCACCTAATATTATTTGTTAAATATTTTAAAGCACACGCTAAAGACACAATGCACCTTGATGCTTGATTAAAATGCATTGTGTTAGAGTGTATTTCAGAAATTGATGGAATGAAATTGAAGGGCACGGATCCTAAAACCTGGAGTTTGAAGGTAAGAGCCTTTCCTCACTTCATATCTACTCTCAGGTTTATTTAACGTCAGTCCTAAAGTTAGATCTGATGTGGCATTTCAGACTCATTGTACCCTTCTGCACTCTGCTTAGGATTTCAGAAAGCTGGGCATAGCGACAGATTATTGGGGTAGTAACAAAGTAGAAAATCAGAGTGAGTGGTGGCATAAATTAGATACAGAAAATCCTCCAGCGCGCTGTTCGAGCAGCTCCATTAGGCCCAATACAAACAAATAAAATCTATCAGATTGTATAACATGGTATTTTGCTTCATAAGCGTTTGATTATGTTTTGTCTACTGTTTGGAAGGAAAAAAAGAGCCATTAGTCAGGAGACAGATTCACACACACACACACACACACACACACACGCACGCACCAGTGTATAAAAATAT
>NC_041234.1:18529449-18589547 GCF_002837175.3 Physeter macrocephalus | reverse complement strand
GAACTCTCTCAGAAGCACTAACCTTAGTTTAATATGTTATTGATTTTCTAAACTGTTAAGTATGGTTTATAATGGCAATAACCTACACGATACCACTCATTACATCAGTTAATACCTAGTTTATTAGAACATTAACTTTCGCCACAGGCAATTAACCGACAAACTGATTGTGTGTGTGTGTGTGTGTGTGTGTGTGTGTGTGTGTGTGTGTGAAAGAGAGAGACTTATAATGAGAACTTTCCAAGTGAACGTTAGTTAAGTAAGTATTTTTAAATGGCTGAGGGAGCTTGACAGTGTAGCCCAAACTCTTCTTACCTTTTCTTCCTAGAAGCAACAGGCCAATACTATGGAAGTATGAAACCCCCCTGACATTAGTGAGCTAATTCACAATTAGCCATGGGAAAATCATGTACATAATTGATTAAATGTCACTATTAATGGAAAGATGTGTGTGTGTATACATATACATGTAGAGAACTTGGGAATAGGATAAGGAAGAGTTCTAAACTATGTAAAAACATTAAGTGCTGCCCCATCATTGGTGCAACGTAAGAGTCATGTTTATTCCTTTATAGGGATGTAGCATGACATATGGAAAGTTCTTTATATTTTATTGTATTCTCAACTTAGTATAGTTCTATGAAATAATATTGTCTACCTATCTCTACTCATATAACAATTCTTTTCCTAAGGCTCATATAAACAAATATGTGCCTGAAAAAGATGCCTTGATCTCTTTGTTTATTTTAAGTTTAAAAACTGGTGTTTGGAGGAAACAAGACTTCCATAATGTTAAAGAGATTGGCAAATCCTCTACCTGACACACAATAGTACTACTGAACAAATTGTCAAAACACTAATTTTGCTGTTGTCTGGAAATTAACCAAAGGCATACAACAATCTGAGAAGCATTTGTTTATGCTCAAAAAACTGCTGAAATTCGGGCTTCAGGTACAAGCAGTGTCAGCCTATGACATTTTCACCTGTACCTGCTCCCTGTCTTCCCATGCCTCTCACTAAGGTCATCTCGGATGGCAGTTCTACTAAGATGGATAAGCCATAAAAATCAGGAGCTTCATTGCCAGTTGAGGCTGATCTAATTTGGTAACCCACTTGCAGGGACTTTGTCAAAAACAATAGCTATCTTGGTGACAAACAATCAGGGAAGGCTAACATCACAGCTGTGATACTGGATGAAGCAATTTACCATACAACCCAGGAATTTCACTCCTAAGTATGTACCCAAAAGAGATGAACACATAGGTCCACACACAGACTTGTACACAAGTGTTCATAGCAGCATTATATATAACAGTCAAAAAACTAAAAATAACACAACTGTCCATCAATTGATGAATGGATAAACAAAATGTGGTATACACATAAAACAGAATATAATTCAGCAATATAAAAGAAGGAACTACTGGTACATGCTACAGCATAGATGAATCTTTTTAAAAATAGCTAAGTGAAACAAGCCAATAAAAAAAGATCACATAATGTATTATTTCACTTATGTGGAATGTCCAGAAAACACAAATCTATAGAAACAGAAAACATATTAGTCATTGCCAAGGACTGGAGGTAGCATTGTAGAGTGAACTTAAAAGAGCAAATGGGATCATTTTAGATTGTGATTATGGTTGCACAGCTCTATAGTTTACAAAAAAAATTTAATTGTACACTTAAAATGGGTGAATTGTATATAAGTGTACCTAAATAAAGCTGTTAAAAATTGGTGCACGATAGAGTATGAAAATATGGGTAAGAATACTAGCACTGACATAGAATAATCATTAGCTCTATTGTAATAATCTAACTTCTCTTGAAGTATGAAGCATCTTGAAAAAGCATTGTAAGATTCTAAGTTTTATAAAGCAAGTCTCTTACTGCTTCATAATATACTAAAATAGAAAATTTTGAGCGCTCCATTATTTCCCTTGGTGTATCTTAAGAAATTTTCCCATTCAATAAAGAAGATGTGGCACATATATACAATGGATATTACTCAGCCGTAAAAAGAAACGAAATTGAGTTATTTGCAGTGAGGTGGATGGACCTAGAGTCTGTCATACAGAGTGAAGTAAGTCAGAAAGAGAAAAACAAATACCATATGCTAACACATATATATGGAATCTAAGAAAAAAAAATGTACATATATACACTATCAAATGTAAAAGAGATAGCTAGTGGGAAGCAGCCCCATAGCACAGGGGGATCAGCTCGGTGCTTTGTGACCACCTAGAGGGGTGGGATAGGGAGGGTGGGAGGGAGGGAGACGCAAGAGGGAAGAGATATGGGGATATATGCATACGTAGAGCTGATTCACTTTGTTATACAGCAGAAACTAACACAACATTGTAAAGCAATTATACTCCAATAAAGATGTAAAAAACAAAGAAAGAAATTTTCTGATTCAGAAGTGGTCTCAAATCATGATAATAATAATTTCAGATAGTTATAGGAGAATCTACTCTGAAATTACAAGATGTGTAATTACGTAAACTACATACAGGATGTAGGAAAAAATACAGGATTTGCTCCATATTACAGTTATTGAAAGAGAGAAAAATAATTGCTAATAATTTACTTTGGCATTAGCTTGGCATTAGGCAATGCACTGAACCAAAGAATGAATACTATTTCAGATAGAATCTACCAAGGTCTTCTGAGATTAATGTAATTGTCAATTTCTAAACTAACTGAGGAAACTGAGATCATTGTCCTTATGCTCCTTTATAGAGTTTCTTTGCTAGACATTGATCAGACACTCAGTTTATATTTTGTCAGAACAACAGCAACTCAATAAAATAGTCATTTTGTGCTGAAAAGATTTTTCCTACAAAGTAGAAGATAAAATTATGGCCAATATGCTTTCTCTTTATTTAAATTTAAAATGTTGGAAGAGCCATTTCTACCTATGAAAGTTATATAACATATAGGTATATATACACATATGTATATATTTAAGTAAATAGTATTACCTAATATTGATGGAGATATAGGAAATTTGATAATACCATATCGTGCTGGTGACATTGCCAAATGGAAAACAATTTGTCAGTGTGAATCTTGAAACATAAAAATCTTCATGCCTGCACCTAGCAATTCTCTTTCAGAGAATATATCCAAATATCCTGCTACTTGGGCACTTCAATAGGTACAACCTTTTGGGGGTTTAGGGTATGTGTGGATAGGAGAAAGCACAATCTGACTCAACGAATGTTAAATATTTGCTAATTTCAAAGTGCCTGCCTGCATCGTGATAAAAGAATTGACAAAGGCTAATGTAGCTTAAATCTCTTTTCCTCTCTGACGTATTTTCCACAAAGCCCTCCCAATTCAGCTTCATTGCTGTGTCAGTCATACCCCATGTGAATTAATAGAGATATTACCAAAAGATCTGGGCAGAATGAGTCTGGAATTGTGACTCTCAAGGCTAATGTAGAAACAATTGTCACTTTGGTCCCATTTTGTAAGGTTTTACTCTTTAAAGCTTTTGGCACCGTGTGACCTACAATACCTGCCATTGAGCATGTGCAGAGTCCTCATTTGGGTCCTCAAGCTTCTGATAGCTTTGTACCAAGCATATCATTTATGTAACAGGATAAATGCAATTCTTCCTGTAGGCTCAGAAAGAGGCCACAAAGGCTGAGAAGAGAGCAATTGTTGCCTGGTAACTGCAGGATCTAAGCCAAGGGGCTGGCTCATCTATGTAGGATTTGCAAACGTTGGGGACGCGGGTTGGCCCAATGCTGGGTCTTCCAGCATTAACAGATCACCCACCTCCAGATCAGATAAGAGGGTGAGATTAAAAAGTCAAGATATTTAATTTCATTTTTGTTGGTTTGTTTTGGTTTGGTTTGGTTTTATATTTCTTACTGAATTATTGTAGCAAAAAGAGATGTGCATGTATTATAAGTGTGCAGCTCAATAAAATCTTATAAACTAAATTTACCCATAACACTAGAACCAGATCAGGAAACAGAACGTTACCAACTCCACAGACTCCTCCCTCAAGCTTCTTCCAGCCAACCACCCCACTATTTTTGACCTCTAACATAACATGGAATAATCTGGCCTATATTAAGAATTTTATATAAATGGTATCATAAAGTATATACTCTTGTGCCTGGCACATCTGTTCAGTATTGCGTTTTTGATATATTGGTGTGTATAGTTGTAGAATGACCATCCTCAATGCTGTATAGCAGTCCATTGTGTGAATATACCACCATTTATTTTTCCATTCTATTATTGATGGTCAATTAGGCAATTTTTAATTTGGGGCTATTACAAATAGGGCTTCTACCAACATAGAAGTCTGTTAGATATATGCCTAAAGAGTGGAATTGCTAGGTCAAAGAGAATAGATATGTTTAGCTACAGTATATAATGCCAAAGCATTTTCTAGTTATTATATCAATTTATACTCCCACCTATACCTGTAGTATATGAGAGTTCCAGATGCTCCACATCCTCACTAACACTTAGTATTTTCTTTTTCATTTTAGCTATTCTGTAGGGGATGTAGAAGTGTATAGTAGTGAAGATTTATTTCAAGAAAGATTTAATTGCACTGTGCTTTACCTCCCCTCAACTCAAATGAGAGGAGCTTTGGGATCTATTAGAAAATCTTCAAATGTGTTTCCAAGAGCCTGAGGAACAAAAGGACAAGCATCTGACTTGTGCTTATGAATTTTAAAGGCAAGACCTATGGCTGGTACCACCCCTTGCTCTTGGCAGAGTGGAGAGGGCTGACCCCAGGGCCGCCTCCTTTTTCAAAAAAGTAGGGAAGAGGTGCAGGTTTCCTGGGGATCACATATGACCTTGAAAAAGGGACCCAATCTGGGTCTTCTTAGCATTTACTCCAACCCAGAGGACTGGTTGGAATACCTAGGACCCCAATTATAAATAGCTGAAAGCCAAGATGCCAAAGGTAAAGTTGTGTACAGTCAGCCAGATAAAAGGCATTCCCCTAACCAAGGAGTTGAAGTGGTAAGTCTCCAATTGGAAAATTGCTAAGGACCCCATGAATGCACCCTGTGGGAAGGAAAGAGGTATTATTGGAAAAATACTATCACCAGAGTACCCCAACACCTGATTCCAAATGAACCAACCACTTAAACTTGTGCCGTTTTCACTATTGCCCTGGGGTCAGCCATATAGTAATTAGCAAACAACTAAGAGAAGAGTTAGTTCCTGTCCTTTTCCTGCTGCAGGCTTCCAGTACTGGAGAAGGTCTGTGCTTAGGAAGGAGAAAAGTGTAACTCTGAATAAGTTTGGCATTTGAAATAACACTAGACTAGACTGGAGTTAAGTCATTACATGATGAACTTGTCAGTGCTTTAAAGAGATTTAAATATTTTTTACTGGTTAAGAGGGACTGGAAAAACTAGGGGTCATGTCAAGGATTTCATCCAGGGGCAGACAGAGAACTGACCCAGAGTAAGAATTAAAAGGAGGAGGATGAGAAAGAATAAGGAAGAATTTCATATAATACAGGTGATTGACTTACTGTTTAAAAAAACAAAAAACTCTGATAACCTCAATGTTGATCCTCCCGATGATATTCAGTCTTTCACAGGCACAGTTTATAGGCAAGCAATAAGCAGCAAGGTGTTTGAAATTTACGTGAAAAGTGCTACAGTGCATTTAAAGACAAATCAACCTCAACTACTACCTAAGCATGTGCTTTAGAAAAAAGGCAAAATCATTCAACCGAAGGTGTCAGAGTGACATCTCTGAGTGACAACAGCCTCTACTGATCAATGAACAGTGATAACTGTGGGCCTGTGCCTTAACTTGAAGACTGGTCCATTGAACTGTTCTGACAGCTCTTGGGACAGAAACAGTTCTGCTCCAGTTATAACAGCAATATGTGTGACCAACATACAGGCTACTGAAGTTTCTGTGCCACAAGTAAATTCCAGTGAATGTTCAAGGGGTACATGGAGTGTAAGCATGTAAGCATTCTTATTCCTATTCCTATTTCTCCACCACCAAAGCCTGCAGCCTTCAGAGTCCATTCTTCAACAAGTCTGGTAAACCAACCACATAGACCTTCAGGGAATATAGCCAAAAAGTTTACCTAATCCTATAGTAGGAGCCAGAGGACATCCTCACCTCATAAAGAAGAGCATCCCAAGAAAAGCAAAATGTAAGAGAATAAAACAAGTGAAGATGCTAACAGTCTTGTTTTGAGTGGGCATAAGAAAACAGAAATAAAGGAACAACTGTATATTAAAAAAAATACAACTCAACTGGAAACTAAGAGACTTCTCTTTTGGCTTCTCAAAAAACATCAAGTACAAACCTCTCCAATATCCCTGGTCTCCCAGCAAATTCTATTCCAGTTATCAAGGATTCAATAAAACTGAGATTTATACCCTGAGAAAACCATAATTCAAAAAGAGTCATGTACCAAAATGTTCATTGCAGCTCTATTTACAATAGCCAGGACATGGAAGCAACCTAAGTGTCCATCAACAGATGAATGGATAAAGAAGATGTGGCACATACATACAATGGAATATTACTCAGCCATAAAAAGAAATGAAACTGAGTTATTTGTAATGAGGTGGATAGAACTGGAGTCTGTCATACAGAGTGAAGTAAGTCAGAAGGAGAAAAACAAATACCGTATGCTAACACATATATATGGAATCTAAGGGCTTCCCTGGTGGCACAGTGGTTGCGCGTCCGCCTGCCGATGCAGGGGAACCGGGTTCGCGCCCCGGTCTGGGAGGATCCCACATGCCGCGGAGCAGCTGGGCCCGTGAGCCATGGCCGCTGAGCCTGCGCGTCCGAAGCCTGTGCTCTGCAACGGGAGAGGCCGTGGCACAGGAAGGCCCGCATACCACAAAAAAAAAAAAAAAAAAGAGAGACTAGGGGTAGGACGGGAATAAAACACAGACCTACTAGAGCATGGACTTGAGGATATGGGGAGGGGGAAGGGTAAGCTGTGACAAAGTGAGAGAGTGGCAGGGACATATATACGCTACCAAACGTAGGGTGGATAGCTAGTGGGAAGCAGCCGCATAGCACAGGGAGATCAGCTTGGTGCTTTGTGACCACCTAGAGGGGCGGGATAGGGAAGGTGGGAGGGAGGGAGACGCAAGAGGGAAGAGATATGGGAACATATGTATATGTATAACTGACTCACTTTGTTGTAAAGCAGAAACTAACACACCATTGTAAAACAGTTATACTCCAATAAAGATGTTAAAAAAAAAAAACAACTGAGATTTAACTGGTCAAAATAACTTCAGTGGTCCATAAACAATATCTGCCAACTTAACCTGTTGTCTTCAATTGCTAAAAAAGGAGAATAGAGTGTACAAGATTAGACATGACTAAAAAAGGATTTAGGTTTATTTGCTGACCTCCCTGACTGGGCTAATCAGCATTTATTAGGAAGTCATAATTAGTAAGTGCAGAGCCAGGAATGCTATTATTAATTTGTTATCAACAGTATGAAGGATGGCAGATATTGATAAACTTAGTTATTCTTTCTTAATCTGGCCAAAGAAAACTAACAGATTTTTCCAAATAACATGTTTTATGAATTCTCCATTGTGCTCCTTTCTGTCATATGTACATTTTTCATGAAAAATTGCAATTATTCAATCTCTCCCTCTATCTTTCTAAATTAATTTTCCAAAGTTGGAGTATAGTCTTTATACCTTTCGGAGATGCATTAATTGAGGCTTTCTTTTCACCATTACTTAATAGGTCTAACATAGGTACACTATTTCTTCTTCCCACATTTTTGTTCTCTGTAGTCACTTTGCCTTCCCTTCCACTACCTGAGAAAATATGGTATATTAACAAGTGAAATGCACAATGTCTGGTATTTTGTGTAGCTATGGATTTACGATTTAGACTAATCTCGTTTTGTTTACACAATGGGAAAAATTCAGCTTATTAAATACTTCATAGAATTGCACCCAAGCTTTGCAAGTAGGAAAGTTGGACATTTTCTTGGTAGTGACTTTTTAATTCTAATTTTCATAACCTAGAGATCAGGCTGTTGCTTTCACATGATATATGTAGTATCTCATGACTGGAGTTTGTTTTGTCTTATAATATCTATACTCCTTTTGTTTTTCAAGAGCTATATTGTAAACAGATGATATATTACCTCATTGAAAATACATTTAAAAACATGCACGCACACACATACACACACTCACAAACTTGCAAAAAAAAACAGCAACAACCAACACCAAGGTTAAGGGGAAAAATCAGGAATGAAATAAGCTAAATGTTTAGCATTAAAGGAGTTGGGATTGTGAATGTATTTAACTGTGCTCAGTATTTCTAATTTTCTGTGACACAAGTATACAACATGTGTAATGTTAAGAATACAAAAATAGAAGCTTGGAGCTGTTGATTTAGAACAAACATTAGAGAGCTAAGGATTTAGATTTTACTTTAAATGGTTAGATTAATTTAATGATAGTTTAGATTGTCTATACATTTAGACGTTTTGGTGGGAAATCATTTATAGCATTTTCACTAGATATATTTTATATATATAATGTATATGTATGTATGTATAGACATGTGTATGTCTCTCTAGATGTTGTGTGTATCTGTGTGTATGTATGTAAAGTTCAAAAGCATTTTATTGCTTATCTCATTATATATAGTACTTTTTAAGTTACAGTTGCAAAACTTTATAACAGATATGGAACTCTGCCTTGCTGGAGCCTAGAAAACTATAAAGCAATAAAGAGCCAAAATGACTTTTTATACATGTTTTCATGTGGATTTAATGGGATTATGGGATATTTGATGGTAGAAATGCCACAGTGTTAGCTGAATCATCAAATAATTCCTAGACTACTTCTAACATCAATGTCTGGTGGTTATTTCTAAGTTATACTTGTAACCTTGGGTCAACTTTATGATGCCTTTAAGCTTAACAACACTAAACTCTTTGAAACTGTTAGGGAGGTAGTCTAGAGCCTTTAAAAAAATCTAGATAATACTGGTCTCAATACCTTGTAGATAGCCCAATGTTCCAAAAAGATTTTTGCAAATTCCTGGTAGAGGCGCTAAAGTAGAGGGAGGAACTCCAGCTCTGATTGTCTGCCTTCAATTAATTCTTATCCTCTACTCTGTGTCTCAGGATTGTTCCTTTCACTCCACCTTAAGGGGAAAACCTAATATGAGACACATACTCTACTCCTGGAGACCCGAAGCCAAAAGCAAACAGGATATTATTATTTTTTAATTCTATTGAATAGTATATGAGCCTGATATATCAAAGTAAATTTAAATTGTATGTTAGATATGCTTAGCCTTCAAATCCATTGATTACCTGGGTATAGGATATTTCTCCCCAAATCCACTGCCTCAAATAGCACTTTGGCCTCTTGACACTTCCTGAATCCTTCTACACATCAGTTGAACCATATTCTCCCAATAACACTATTTTCTGACTCTATTATAGAAAACAATTCAGGGTTTATTAATATCTATTTCTATAACCACCATTTATAACCACTGAATGAGAAAAATATCAAAACAAAAGCCATATGGAAAGGAGATCCCAGGATGGGGAGAAATTTATATTTATTTTTTACAGATCCATTGACTAAATTTGTCCAGTCCATTTTAAAAGAGAGTTGAGACAGCATTAATTCATCCACGTTGAGAAATATTGGCACTGTGCTTGGCTCTAAGAATACTGCACTGAGTGAAATAGACAAAACCCGTGCACTTACATATTTCCTTGTATGGGGGAGACAAACAAATTATCCTATAAATAGGCACAGTCAAGAGCCTTGATGAGGGCTGTATAGAGTGTAAGTTTTGTTAAAAGTGTACAGGGAACCTAAGTTCAATTGAAAACTCAAGGAAGGCCGTTCTGAGATGGAATCATATACAGCATGCCTTCAAGTATGAGAAGAAGCCGGGCATGGAAAGGTCAAGGAGGAAGATGGACAAAGGGCCTGAGGTAAGAACTTCGGGTGTTTGAGAGAATGAAAGGTCAGGAGTGAGAAGCATAGAGAGGATGTTAGCAGGGCAATGCAGGGCAAGGAGTTTGTAGAGGAAGATAGAGGTCAGCTCCCAAACGATGCGAGATATTATTTTTGGTATAATTCTTGGAAATCCTTGAAAAGTTTTGGGGAGGATGTGGCATGATCCAGTTGACATCTTAAGGAGATCACTCTGTAGTTTAGGAAGAATAGATCCAAGAACAATGAATGACATTTATTTTCATAAATCTAGAAAAGGTTATGAAACTGGAGATACATCACACAAATTAGATGTCAGATAACAGACCTTTTCTGGAAGAATTAGGTGTCAGGGAATTGATTCAATTTGTCTAATGAGAGAAGAAGTGCCGGTTAGGAGCATTATGATTCTAGAATAAAATTCCTAGTAGACAATACATATATGAACTTTCTCATGTAAGTAAAGGTATCAACTACCTGAAATGCCTTTTCCCATTTGATCGTCAAATGGAACATCTGATTCTAATATTCCCATGGATCAAAGCCTTGTAAGGTCATTCAGATGCAATTTCATGGGGGCAAAGCCAAAAACTGCAGGTCTAATTCATACTGCCTTTGCCTTCACACATCTCCACACAGCTGATTGTGTGACTGCCGCAGTGAAGAATAGGGCACCTAAATTTGAAACTATATCACCCACATCACTTATCATTAACATGTGTCCTAGTCACTTTATTAATTACATAAATCTTTTGTACAAGGGTTCCTGGGATGGTGGACAGACAATACGTGCAGCACCATCGGCTGTCGGTGCCAATCACTTGGTGAATATGATTAACTATATTATAGATTTGTTAGGTGTGTTTTAATCATGTTTACACATTTTAAGAAATAATTGAATTGGTTGCAAAGAGGTTATAATAAGGAGGCAAAGACAGAAGACCACTATATGCTAAAATTGGTTTTACACATTTCAGCAAAAATACACCACATTAACCTCATGCTAATATTCAGAAAATTTTCTACAGCCCTTGCTTACCTTTTGGTACAGATCTGCATTTTCCTAACAGCTGGGCGTGTACAAGTTTAAATCTGGTGTAGGTTGCTCTATTCCCCCAGTATATTTCCTTCCTTGAAAAACTATTGTGGAGCCTTTTAAATTTGAATTTTCACAGTAATTCAGAGGAAGTTATGCTGCAGCCAGTCCCAGCTCTTAATGGCTTATTCACATGTGATGACACACGAAGTAGGCTTTATTTTGTATTTCAGGAAATTGACTGGTGCATTGTGTTTTTCTTTTCTGGAGGTTGAAAATGTTAGCTAGAAATGCCCCCAAGCATAAAAGAGATGAAGACAAAGCACAATTGGTCAGAGGCCCTACAGGTTTTCATAGCATTCACTCCTAATCTTCCAGAAAGAAATCTTCAACTTTGCTTTCTATGAAATAAAAAATTCTGGCATCGATTATTACCCATTCTTAACCATGCTGTTAGTCCATTCAGATACCCATTGAGTGGAACTTTCCCTGTAAATCAATAAAACAGGTCCCAATTTCAAAAACGCTTCATACCGTTTCAGAATTTGTTTTCCGAGGGTGCCACCGAGGGAATCCTAAATCAGTTCTTAGTTTTCTATAATATACAAAATTTTGGTTTTGCTCTCTGCTGTCACATTGATGAAAATTATAAGTAAAAGGGGTTAAGAGAGCCCAAGGGAGAGCACAAGGAATTTTCTGAATCTTCTTTCCTAATGTCCTGAATAACAGAAAACAAAGGAATTGGCCTCTCTGAATTTGATAGCTGGAGGGGAGAGTATGGGGGGAGGGGAGGTAGAGAAGCACATAGTTAACTAAACAGAAGTCACAGCTGCTCCCCTATCCAACTCTTTGCCTGCTTGTTCTGAGGCCTTTCGTTGGGCAGAATTGGAGAAATAGCTTGGTAAACGATGATACGTAAACGATGATACGAGATGGACGGATTTGCTCTATACTGGAAACAGCAGCGAGCGAGTGGTGAAGACAGAGAATGGATTGGACTGTATCTGGGGAAAGAGAAGACAGGGGCTGGAGGAGACTAGGTTTGGGAGTCTGGGAGCATTTGGGTAGACGGGGAGGAAAGACTTTGATTCTGCTGTCAAGCCTGTGATACCCTGACAGAGAGAAAAGGACAGAGAGAGGTTTAAGTTGTGTTGACTGTTAAAAAGAATAATCATGCATAGCCATTTCTTTAGAGACTAAAGTCTAGATATCTAAATAAATAAATAGGTAGGAAGATAAATAAATAGATAGGAGGTAGATAGACAGATACAGATGTAGGTAATAAAATAGCTATCATTTACTGAGAACCTACTATGAGTTCAGCTTTTTGATACAATATCTCTAATCCTGACAAGGTAATTAAAATATTGTGCTCATTTTACAGATGAGAGAACTGAGGTTTGGAAATGTTAACTGGCTTGTTCAAAGTCACACAGGTATTAAATGGACATACTGAAGATTTTAACCTGATATGTATGAACCCAAAATCTATTAACTTTTTCCCTCTATCATGCTGCTTCCTTGTGCATTCTTCTTTCTAAGCGGACAAAGTACAGCAAGCTTTAGGAGGAAAGAATTCTTGAGCTTCCCCTTTCATCCTTCTCCTGCCAACATAAATATTTCCTCCCTAAATTTATTTTAAATCGAAACTGGAGAGCTAATATTTATTACATAATAGGACATAATTTAAAGGAACAAACAATTATCTGGTTCAACTGAATTTCGTTTGACTTATTTCTTCAGATAGACAGGAATTTTAGTGGGGGTGACAGAACACACATAGAAATATAGAATCACTGGTTTGTGATACTGATCCATAATAGGCATTCTCCCTCTCTTCACACATATCACAGGCAAATCTGTGTTCTTCTCAAAGACCCATAGATTCATACAGAAATGAGAAAAACAAAAAGCAGTACAGAAGGCCCAGTTCTCCAAATAAAACAGGAATATCACAGAAACACAAGGTAGCACAGCGTCACTGATCATTTGCCTACCTGGAATACTGTCGGCAATATTCAGGTTTAGCCCTCTTTTTCTTATCAGAATGTTTGTCTGGCAGTGTTCTTACGGATTATCTATTTCTGCTGAATAACTTGCAGCAGGGCTGCTAATCAAGAGAAAAAAGAAGCTGCCTTTGGTGATGAAAATTGCTTTCTAGTGACTGATTGTGCTAATCAATCTTCTACAAGGGAAATCAGGAGTAAAAGATGGCCAATAATTGCAAAACACTGCTGCACACATGAAGAAAAATAATTGACGCACAAAGCACAGAAAAGCAACTCTTGAGAAAATGTTGCGGAGTTAGCTATTTTAAAAATATATACATTGGAAAGTAGTTTTTCACAGTTTAACACCTAAGCTTTATTTTTAATATAGGTAAGGACTATGCCTACTTTACTCTGGCATTATAGTATTTAATGACACTTCATAATCTGAGAGTAATCTAGGATTTCTCATTTGGAATCTGAAAACTCACTGAAAGTTATAAAAATTATCAAGATTGTTGATGCACAGATTATATTTAGCTTCTGATCATAACTTTTTTGTGTATGATAATCACAACTGAATTAATAGCAGAAAATCTTTATTTCTAATGATCCCCACCTGTCAGTGCAGCTCAAGTAATGATCTACAGTGTTTCCGACTCTGTTTAGAGTTTGCTTACAAGTTCACCGTGCTATTACAGCTATGAAATCCAATGTAGCATTGACGCTATAGCAAGTTTTGTGCAGACATTGTAAAGTAGAAACTAAAACTCATACTCTTCCCCATTAAAAAAAAGTATGAATGCTTTTTCAATCTGTTGTGCATCTAAACCAATTTTTCAGGACTTTATATAACTTAAGAGCCAACTACATAAGAGATCTGGAATCATATATGTGAGTAAAATATGTGAGATAATGCCTGAAATTTGGGAAATCAATTTTGGCTCCTTAGAAGCACATACATACCATGTTTCTTCAAACCTAAGAAAGCATCAGTTGTAAGACTCACTGAAACAATTAAGGAAGACATATGTCACGAATTAAATTATGATGTATTGCATTAATGGAAGTCCTACATGACACATGATCTGGTCACACCAGCCTCTTTTTGCTTTGAAGTTTTCTTCTGTTTCCAAGTGATTTGGAATTTTTTCCTGCTTGGAGTAGATTAGGCAATTTCAAAGGAACGTAATAAAACCTAAAACAGCAAAGTCTCTATGATGGGAATCTCTCTAAGGTCTCATGAAGCTTCTTTTGTATTTCTTTGCACAAAATCATGAAATTGTATTCACTCCTCCAAGGATAAATATTTGCTTTAATAGCAACAAATTTGTGCCCTACTGCTGTATTTTTGAGGCCAAATAATTCTATATTTCAAACCAAACGATACTGATAATTTTGTAAAGCAATGAAACTCATCATGTTTAGTAACATAACCCAACTGAAATGATATTAAAAGCTACAACCAAGAGTGCATATGTGCAGGCAATGACACGTACGATGTAACTGCCAGCTGGACAACATAGAATACAGACACATCCTGATTTCAGAGAAGTTAAATGTGAAAAATGCCCATCTTAGAATTGATATGATACAGTAATATATTGCAAGGTGAAACTTTAGAGACGATGATGTTCAGTTCCTTCATTTTTCACAGTAGCTCTGTTAGGCAGCACCCCGCAGACCTATAAGGGCTGTACTTGTCCAGCTTCAAGACCAAAGAAAGAGCCCAGCAACAGAGACATCAATGGTTTAATGGATGGGGGAGCTTACTTCTGAAGCAAGGTCCTGGAGCAACACCCCACCAGCACCACGTGTGGCAGATAGTGGGCAGGACATGGCAGCCGTCTTTGCTCCTGGGGCGCGCCGGGTGTGGTGGTGGGGAGATGGCCAGTTGTAGGGGAATTGACGTCAGGTGGGCTCATTAGTTACCAGGGAAACCAGTAGAGGGGCACGCCCCTCACAGCCCCTTTGAAAAGAACAATCACTAGCTGGGGCCTGGGGCAAGTATGTAGGAAGGTCGGTCAAGTGGGTAGAGTACAGGCGAAGCAGGCACTGGTCGGGCAGGGGATGTACAGAGAGCAAGAGAGCAGCCACCTTGAGTAGCCTGTGCATACAAGCTCCATGAGGCTCAACAAATTAAGAAAAGCTGTCCCAGATGGTGGTAGAATCTAGACAAGAATCCTAATTTTTAGGACAACAACTTACACAATTTTGGTGATCTGTCCCTTTTGAAAGATTTATTACCTTATGATTTTCTTATTATCATGTGCTCACAGCTGTTATTTGATTGAGGACTGGTTTAACTCATCATTTTGTTAATCACTGATTATTGAACAAGACACATAGGTTGCTTCTGTGCTTTACTAAGTGAACCTACTTGGCAGTATAAAATGTTAATCCATTACGTAATTTCAATATTTTATTTAGTTTCTAGCAAGTAAAAGGTAAAATTATTATCCTTGATTAATCTTCCTAAAATAACCCTTTCATTCTGTGAAATTAAATGTCTTCCTTTTGTTTGCTGCATCATTTCTAGATTTCTCCATCCAATTTTTAAGGCTTTTCTTAATTTAGTGTCACTACTCAATTTGATTTCTCTCCACTTGAAACCATGTTATCCTGCTTTTTACTTTAGTCATTATAAATACTACTAACAAAATGCCTGTAAAATTATTGTTTAATCTCAGTTTTAATTACTGACCATGGAATCTTCTGAAAAGTAATTTATTATATTAATTGGCTTTGGCTACTAGCACACAATGTACACCATATCTGTGCTTTGACTGTTACTCACTTTTCGTTGCATTTCACAGAATCAGAAAAGTAGGTTCTGGAGTCAACATACCATTGGCTATGAGCTGTCACGTTTGACTTCTTCACCTGGCTTTAACAGTCCTTTTAAAAGTTGGTTTTAGTGGTGTGCAGTAGACATTGGCACACATCAAGTATATGTGCAGGCATTCTCAAGCAGAATATCACCTTTTCAATTCTTTTCTCATGACAATATATCTCTGTCAGTAATGAAGCTTCTTCCTAAAACAAGAAACCAAATTTAAAAACCATTAAATCAGGCATCACTGAATACATTAAAATTATTGCTATATAACAGATGGTTGATACTGACTTCTGGTTACTATGTCTCACACATCTACTCTGCCAAAAACAATAGTGCTCAAAATACTGAAGGACTAACCCAATACAAAAATAAGAAACTTCATAGTAAAAACAGACTTACCAGTACCTACATATGTTTGTCATCATTCAGAAAGTATTCTGGATCAGTAGAAGTATGTTTAACTATGGATCAAAGGACAAAGGAGCAATTATACGTTGTTTGAGTTGGTTTGTGGTAGGTGGTAATTTCCTTTCAACTTTTATCTTCTTCTTTAGCTTAACAGACTGAAATCCTAAGAACAATCTTTAACCTGAAAGCCATGGTCATTTTGCCATAAAGATTAGTCAACAAGACATACATTATAAACTGTTGATAACATTTCTATTTCAAATAAAATTATACCATCCTACATAATTATAGATATTATGATTGAATCATCACCTTTTACATGGTAAAATATACACACATATAGCATTATGCATAGCACCATATAGACATGAAATTTTAGATATTATGACCACAGGCTTTACAAACTCAGGTTTCTTAAATCAGAAAATAAATTAAATATTCAAAAATAGATCATTTAATTAATATGGTGGAATATTAATGACCATTAGAAATTGTGGCTTCAAGCAATTTCTCAGTATATAAGAAAAGTTAAACTTATATTAAGTTTTTTTAAGTTTTAGTTATATGTTTTTTATTGTAGTTATATTGTTTTTAAAAGCATATCATATTATACAACTAATGTGGTCCTAGTTAAAATCTATACATATTACATGTAGCTACCAATATATATTTATTTATCTATATATTAATATTTAGAAGGTATAACTCCAAATGTAAAATGAGAACAGTGATTGCAATGAACCATGGCATTATGAAATACTATTCTGATAAATTAAACAGGATTACTTTGGTGTTTTAGTATGTTCATTTTATGTTATTGTTCTTTTTTTCTAATACAGAGTATTCATATTTTCTGGAAGATTTATTCATAATACAATATGAAAATATTCCATTATGCCTACTGATTAAAAAAATAAAACTATCTACTAATAGGCCAGGATATTTGCTAATTGCATGACATTGGTCAAATATGTGTTCTTTGATCACTTTCATTACCATCAAAAAATCTATGGTCATATCTATAGAATTGATAGATCCTTATTCTGACAGACCTATGTAACCTATGCCTGCACTGGGTATAATAATGGGTAACAGAATTGTTTTAAGAATGAAATGTAATAATGTATTAAAATACCTAGTGTACTGACTAAAAACTAGCAAGCACTCAATAATAATAGTTAAATTTTTCTTAATAAAAATATGTTATTTTGAATGTTTTTACTGACATATCAGCAAACATATGCATCTTAAAAATTAAGACAAAATTAGTTAAATAATGTTAAACCAAGAGTTGAGGACTTTATTACATCATATTGGAAACATGCAGACCTTCTGCTTACATATACTTCGAAATCCCATGCATATTTCACCAATCAGTGGGTTCTATGCCCATCTAAGGGTATTTCAAATAACAGCTTTTCCAATTCATAGATTTCTATTTAAGGAACTAAATTTACAGTTCAAAATTAATCCAGAATTAAAGTATTGTAAACCTCACCTCACCTCTCCATACCTCCAACTTATTTTTCCAGCCATGTCTGCAACTCTTAGAAAAACAATTAGGTTAGGGAAGAAAACCATGACCTTCTTATTAAAATGAAACATCCAATAATAATAAAGTGAGAATTCCTCAGAGGGCAATCATCATTGTACATCAAAGCTCCAAAATATTTCCTGAAATTTATTTTCTCTTTGTGTTTCTTCCTAGGTACTATAGAGACTACTATATTGGCCAGGGGTGGAAATGGAGATTGGAGGGTAGAGACTACTATATTGGCCAGGGGTGGAAATGGAGATTGGAGGGGAGACAAGTAGAGAAACTCCCTAAGAGCCACAATACTCATCTCTGAATATCTTACAGCATTGTTGTCTTTATTAAAGGTTAACATAATGCTTTCAATTTATCACAGTGTGTCCATGAAGCAAAATCTCTCGTACCTGTCATGAAAAAGAGCTTATACATGATTCTAGATTTTGGGAGGTTTAAATTCAACAAAGCAAAGTCCAAAATGAGGTTCTTTTCTGGCCCAAGTTTGACTTTCTTTCTAGGTTCTACTTTCTAGTCGAGGGACTTAACTCTTCCCAAGCATTAACACAAGAAAAGCCCACTTTCTGAAGGAAGACTGCAGGAAAAGTTTATCAAACTACATTGCCATACTCGAACATATACAATAGATCCACACCTACCATATTAGGTACGGTTTCATAACACAGTATTCCCCATCCCCTCAAAAGTCTAAGTCCTGATTTTATTTAGCACCCATTCTGGTATATTAGGACTAGCAGACTAACAGAATGGTCCCTCCATACAACCTAAAGAATGTCAGCTACTGATTCTGTTTGGAAATATCAAATTATTTTGATGCCACCAGGACCTATTAATTTTAATATTTCCAACTTAACTGACCATCACCAGAAGATGACATAAATATACTAAATAAGAACGTGAGTATTTAGAGACACTTTCCTTGTTGAGGAATACAAAAAATGTTTTAAAATTATAGTTCACAATCCAATTTTAATATTTTTCCTTATATTCTCACAGAGCTCTTCTTTACTGTAGAGATTGGGTGTCTTATAAAAATGCAAATATATTCTTTTTATCTACATTAATATTAATAACTAGAATTTTTAAAAGGTAAAAATCTGTTTCAGTCTAGAGTCAAATCTGGAAAAAAATAAAATCCTAAATTCAGTTGATATTTTTCAATATGAAATTCTATTTTTCTTTTCACTTTAAAGGAAATAAACATTGATAAATGTTATTAACGTTTAATGAATGATTAATAGCAGTGCCTTTTCCATAATAATTTATTATAGAAGAGTTTTATCATGTTCAAGAGACGTAAATAATTCTATGCGATGCCATTTATAAACGCTTTATAACGGTTTGATAGAACATTATTTAGAACCTGTCTCAAACATGAAAATGGTAAAAACAAGCCTCCTAATGACTGAATCATAAAAGTCTGTGTTCTCATTAATCAAGTTTCTTAAATCATTCCTAAATGTTACCTCAATTCAAAATGCAACTTCCATTTCTTATTCAGTTTTGCCCTCAAGTAGGAATAGAAGAAATCTACAGCACTCAACCCAGAGTAAGCACCAGGCATAGAATTGTTAGGTGCAGTGGTAACAAAAGTTCTAGAGCATTACCTGTCATCCAAGCCTAGAATATTCTGTTACTAATTTTAGACAGATTTTTCAGTAAGAGATGTAGTAGGCAGGAGTTTATGACAGATTTTTACACAAATCTTTCCAACTAATTTACTGATACTAAACCTAACTTAGAAATGAATGTCACCTATCATTGGAATATGGGAAATTTCCAACCATATGTGGCATTTTTCTCCTCTCTGGCTTCTTCATGGAAATTTCATCTTAATTCTGCCATTGCAGATCCATGGTACATAATAAGCCTTCCAGAAACTGGCTGAGGAGAAAACTCCTCCCTCGCTTCTCCTGCGGGTAAGGAGTCAAGCAGTCCTGGCTCACTTGGGTGGGGTGGGGGGATTCCTTAGAGGTTGGTTCCTCCTTAGCCACTGGTCACAAATGAGATTTAAGGAATTTAAGAATACTTTCATTGTACCTCTTCTCCTTCATGCCCTTCATCTGCTTTTTTTAGGGACTAAACCATTGGTTAAATTCTTGAGGATGTGCAATCAGCAATACCACAGTCAGGTAAAAAAAATTATATATATATTATCTATATTTGGGTAAAATAAACAAACCAAAGAAAATTTAAAAAATAATAAGGAAAATCCTACAGTACTATAGTGAACACTAATCCAAAATTTGAGAAAAGCCATTTCACATGTAAAAGATGTTTTGAACTCTGTAGTTGTTGTGTTGTAAATAGGAGAGAGCTGTCTAGCCAATGTCTCCAGCCCTCGTGCCTTCTCCCTTGGTTTTCTCTTTAACCTTCGTCTTTCTCTCCTCACCACCCTCCTCCCTGCTCAGGTCTGCCCTCCCTGCCTTTATCTCCTCTTCTCTCCTCTTTATCTTACTTGCTGCTGCAGGATCCTTCTCCTCAACATAACTCTGGTCATAGCGCTCCTTCAAGGGCCTGTATTTCCTTACATTAGCATGTCTGACCCAAGTCCCTCAAAACACATTTGTCTGTGGACATGTTACATGGTATCTGATGAAAAGAGGAATCTTTGATCAAATATACTTGAGAAATTCAGGGTAAACAAAGTCAGTTTATCTACTTCTCATAATCTTTGATATCCCCAAAACTCAGTGTGAATTTTTAAGTTAGAGCTAAGATACGAAATACTTCCCAAATTTATCAGTCCATCAGAATCCCTTTTTGCAAAACATCTTCCAACATCTCAAAGGAGACTTAAGAACACTTTTGAGATACTGGTCGACAGTATAATGAATCAATTCTAAACCTGATGTTCCATGAACTTCATAATAGGAGCTTGTATTAGTTTACTAGAGCTGCCATAACAAAGTATGATAAATTGGGAGGCTTAAAACAATAGAAAAGTCTTCTCTCATAGCTCTTAATGCTTGAAGTTCAAAATCAAGGTGTCAGCAGGGCCATGCTCTCTCTGAAGTCTCCAGGGGAGGATTCCTTCCATACCTCTTCTTGGCTTCCGGTGGTTGCCAGCATTTCTTGGCATTCCTTGCTTTGTAGCTGCATAACTCCAAACATAGTTGTATTATATGACTCACAAATATAACATACTTAAGAGAAAGACTTCTTATATTTCCTTCTACATCATAGCATATAATAACTGAAAATATTTTATCAAAACATGCCCACTGTGTTATTAAGTTTGGGACTTGTAACTATCTGTAAAGGTGTTGTCTTCTCAGATAGTTCTTTTTGCTGAATCTTCTGCTATACCCATCAGACTGTGCTGCTGACATCCTCGTGCATAATGAACCTGGGGGAAAATATTTCAGATATTTTCTATAAGGAAAACTAAGTCTATAAATCGATTTCTTTGAGAGAAGAAATTTTAAAATTAAGTGTCTGGTACTCAAAGGGTCAGTTCAGAGTTTGCTCTTTGTTCAAACCATAACTTCTCTCTGCTCTTGGAACTCGACTCTTGGCAGAAAAATAGGCCTAAAATGTTCTTTTGGGAATCAGAGAGAAGGAGCCAGAAAGGGCTGATGCTGATGTTTGCAATAAACTTTGAAGAATTTGGTAAATGTTCCATTTATCCTAAGCTAACCTTTTGACAATCGTAGAGAAAATTCCTTTATAATAATGGATTCTGAAGGTAATTATATATGTTTGCCTAGGCTTGGCCCCATAGCATAGGCAGAGCCAAGCCTCTACTTAGTGACTTTGCTACACATACATACACATTCATAAATATATACACATATCAAACACACACATATTCATAAATATGCACATATAGACACACAGACATTCATAAACACACAGACATTCATAAACACACACACACATTCATAAACACACACACACACACACAGAGACGTGCATGCACACACTAAAACCCTGCACTAATCTTTGCATATCTTGAATATTCCAAATCTTCCAGGTAAAATGGAGAAAGAAATGTCCATGATGGTTTCAGCATAAAATTTATAATTAGGAGTTTCTATTGTCTCACCATTGAGATAAGGAGCACAATGAAATAATGACAGCTAATTTGTTTTTAAATAGCATGCGAGGGCTTTCCTGGTGGCGCAGTGGTTAAGAATCCGCCTGCCAATGCAGGGGACACGGGTTCGAGCCCTGAGCCGAGAAGATCCCACATGCCGTGGAGCAGCTAAGCTCGTGCGCCACAACTACTGAGCCTGCGCGCCACAACTGCTGAAGCCCACGCACCTAGAGCCCATGCTGTCAACAAGAGAAGCTTGGCCCCATAGCATAGGCAGAGCCAAGCCTCTACTTAGTGACTTTGCTACACATACATACACATTCATAAATATATACACATATCAAACACACACATATTCATAAATATGCACATATAGACACACAGACATTCATAAACACACACACACATTCATAAACACACACACACACACACAGAGACGTGCATGCACACACTAAAACCCTGCACTAATCTTTGCATATCTTGAATATTCCAAATCTTCCAGGTAAAATGGAGAAAGAAATGTCCATGATGGTTTCAGCATAAAATTTATAATTAGGAGTTTCTATTGTCTCACCATTGAGATAAGGAGCACAATGAAATAATGACAGCTAATTTGTTTTTAAATAGCATGCGAGGGCTTTCCTGGTGGCGCAGTGGTTAAGAATCCGCCTGCCAATGCAGGGGACACGGGTTCGAGCCCTGAGCCGAGAAGATCCCACATGCCGTGGAGCAGCTAAGCTCGTGCGCCACAAGTACTGAGCCTGCGCTCTAGAGCCCACAAGCCACAACTACTGAAGCCCGCACGCCTAGAGCCCATGCTCTGCAACAAGAGAAGCCACCGCAATGAGAACCCCACGCGCCACAACAAAGAGTAGCCCCCGCTCGCTGCAACTAGAGAAAGCCCGCGCGCAGCAACGAACACCAAACTCAGCCATAAATAAATAAATAAATAAATAAATGGCATGCGAGAAGCTCCAGACCTCAGATCCTGCAACAAGTATTGTTTTAAAGGAATGCCATGCCATGACCTCTCCCACTTAATCTATGTGAGCCACACACACTGGCATTCACTTAGTTTCTTAAATGCTGCGCCTTCTTCTTTCCTGATTCAAGACTTTGTCATTGTTGCTCCTTTCTGTCACCTAGTTAACTGGTACTCTTCTTCCAAATTCCAGGTTAAATAGGCCTTCCTTGTGGAAAATTTGACTAGAACAAGTACAAGTACTAGTCTTTTATAACCTTGAGTATATCTCATTTTTTGTGCTTTCAAAGTTACAATTATACATTTATTTGTGTGATTATTTAATGAAAGTTTGTGTCCCAAACTAGACTATAAGCTAAGAAAGCTAGGATTATCTAATTTGCACAAAATTTTCTCCCCTGCACCTAATAAAGTGACTGGCGCATACATAGCAGATGAACAAAAAACATTTGTTGACTTGATGGAAGGTTATCTCTGTAAGATCAGAAAGCACAAAGCATCACTGCCTTGTATCAGAATACATTCAGCTGCAAAAAATAAGAGCTATATACAGCTCAAACTGGAAAGGAAATGTATTGGTTTACATAGTTGGAAAGTCCTGATGTGGGATGAATTTCAAGGATGGTTTAATTCAGTAGATCAATAGGATCTTCAAGAACCCTCATCCCTTTCATCTCTCTCCTTCTGCAGCATCATCTTAGACCTGGCTCTCATCCATGGTCACAAGATGGCTGCCAAAAACTCCAAAGGTTACATGCTTTCTTGTCCATATTCAGAAGAAAAAATATCTGCCACAGTAAAAGAAAGAAGTCTACAGGTTCACAGTAACTGGGCTGGCATAGATCATATGTCCAGCACTGTACCAGTGGCTGTAGCCAAAGAGAAAGGTATATGCTGACTGTGCTAAGCCAATCCAGGCTTACCTCTTGGTGCTAATGATCGCATAAACAGGTGGATACCTGAGGGAATATCTTGGTAGTCTAAAGAAAAGGAAGAGATAAATGGATATTGAATAGACATCACACAGACTAAAATGTGCCATACTGATGCTATATAACTGTGCAGTACATACTGGGATACAGCTCATTAAGAGTGTTACAGAAAAGTGATAATGGACCTCATGGAGTGTTATGGACTTAATTGTGTCCCCTTCCCCCAAAATTATATGTTGAAGCCTTAACCCTCCAGTAACTCAGAATGTGATTGTATTTGGAGATAGGGTCTTTAAAAAGGTAATTATGTGGGGCCATTAGGGCAGGTTCTGATCCAATATGACTGGTGTCCTTATAAGAAGAGGAGATTAGGATACAAACAACACAGACAGAGGGATAACCATGTGAGTTCACAGCAAGAAGCTGTCCATCTGCAAGCCAAGGAGAGAGACCTCAGAAGAAACAAACCCACTGACACCTTGAACTAGCCCCCAGAACTGTGAGAAAATATATTTCTGTCATTTCAGCTACCCAGTCTGTGGAATTTTGTTATAGCAGCCCTAGAAAACTAATACATAGAGATAACATAATTTCCAAATTAATTAGACAGCTATGTAGAACTTAATGGAAGCACAGTGATAACACAGGTAACACAGAGCTCATTTAGGGGTATCACAGATTTACATGGCTTTTCACTGGATTCCACCTTCCTCCATCACACACAGCTTCCTATGATACTCTCATGCAAGTAAATTCCTGTCAGAATTTAAAAACATTCAAATTCCTGCTTTTTTATACTCTGGCTATTATATTACTGCTCTTATAATCAGACTTACATCATCCTCCTAGAAGACTTAACATAAGGATCTATATGTTTCCATTTAAAAGATGTTTATAAATACTAGATATTTTGCCTCTTGAACAAAACTGAACGAGAGCATGTTCACAATACTTATGCAGCAAGAGGAAGTAAGGTCTGCCTAAGAAGGGCTCCCTAAAAAATACACATGACTCAGCATCCCAGGGTTCTCGAAAGCCATTAGCCCCACAGTCTAACTCCAAGAACTGTTGTCACAAATCCTCTTCAGCAGATGTTCCCACTTCAACAACCTGACTGTTAGTAAATGTGAAGTGAATATTGACATTTTCCAACAGTTGGAGAATGACAGACAAATTCAGGGCCCTGCATCTACCTAGACGCCAGGTGGGTTATTACAGAGGCCTCTAGATCAGAAGAGGAAGCAACTACAACATAAACCTACTAGCCCTTGAAAGAGTTGAAACCCAAATCCTCTGCTTTCCTTCTCTTAATTTAGGGTTCCTATATCAGACATGAACGTAGGGTCATAAACTCAGCTGTGCTAGAATTGCAGATTTATGTATTTCTTTAGGGCTCATTTTAATTCCTGTAATGATCTTTCATTCCACTGCCATGCTGGTTATACTCCATCTGCCCCACCATACCCATTCTTACGTCTCCCCTGCTTGGTTCTGTGCCCCAGAAGGCTGACATCTACAGGCTGCATATCCCATACTCCCTTGTTCTCGGGGCTTGGAATGAGAAAGCAGGCGGTAGCCAATTCCCCACCCTCACTTTTTTGCTGCTGGGCAAAGCCCTGAGCAGGATACAGGAAGCTTTTGCTTTGCCAGCTATGCTTTCTGCCCTACTGGATTGTGGAGAAATCTAGGAATTTCCTAGATTCCAGGTAAGGTGATGTCAGGCAGGCTGGTGCAAGGCAGGTGGGAGAGTACTATTTCCAAATGTTAACAATCATTTTAGCTAAATCGGTTCTTACTGGCTGAACATCAGTTCTCGTTCTTCTCTAATCCATGACCCTCCCTGTGGAAATGAGTGTGAGACTTCTGCTGGACTACCCTGTGGCTTAAATGAGGCACACTGACCTCACAGAATTATAACCCAATATTTTTTAAAAGAGAACTAGAACAAAACCTTGTTTCTGTAATTTCAACAAACATCTTACCTACTTTGAGCCTCAATTTCTTCAACCAAAAGTGAAGATGATACGTACCTCATTGGATAACTCTAAAGGTAAATGAACTCAGCATGTGTAATATGCACAGTAAGGTGAATGACACCTAGTTTAAGGATGGTACTGGAGCAACCAGTCTATGATCTAAATGAGGCAAAGTGACATACATACATATGCATGTGTGTGGATATATATATATATATAAAACAGTGCTTTGAATTTGTAATAATATGAGCAAGTATATACTTTATATACCCATACAGAAATCATTACTTTTCAAAATAATTTGAAATACCTTCTCTCATTTTATTTTGTTTGAATTTACTTTTTCGATGGCAACATCAGGATGGATTCATCCCCTCTTTGTTACAAGATAAAATTTTGTGAGGTTGTAATTTCAACCTTACCCCAACACAACCCTGCCCACTCTCAACAGTTGCACTTTTGCTGTGCTGGTTTTTCTCCTTCTAAATCAGAGAAGAAAATGCTTTCTTTTAGATTTTGAAAAGTCTTGAAATAGGCAAAAAAAAGTATTTTACATTGAAATCAACCATCTGGTCATTTTATCCTATTCTACATCTAACATCCAGAGTCGCTACAATATTTATTTATTGGATTCTTTATTCATGAAAGTGATTTTACAACTATAAATTGCCGTGAGTAGTCAGCAACTGCTTTTAACTGTTTCTTTCCCTTTTTTAAGTAATAAAAATTATGTTTAAGAACTATAATTAAGAAATGTCCATGAAAATTAGAGCATCAATTAAGAAATCTAGATAGAAACCTTAATTCTGCCACTAATAATTTTGTAATCACCAACAATTTACTCAGTTTCCTTACCAGCTAACGTAGGATTGGGATAGGTGATCCTTAAGGAACACTTCAAATTCAATTATTGTATCATGGTATTCCGAAGACATTTTTAGCATAAAATAGCACCTAATATATATTCAGCAATTCTGCCTTGGGCCATATGCATTTAATAATCACAGCAACCCTATTTTGCAGATAAGAAACAAGACTGTGAGGTTAAGTCTATAACTCAAGATCTTAAAGGTAGAAGAAGAGTCATAGCTTGAAATGGTCATTTTGAATTTGAATCCTATCGTTCTGTAAATATTACCTTCTTTTTATTATGATTTTTCTAAAATAAACTGAAAGCTTAAATGACTGAAAAAAAAAGTCTCACAAGCAATCAGTCAGCCAGTAAGTAGATAAGCAACAATTTTAGCAAATTTGAAAGACTGATAGGTATTCAAAATGTGTCAGTTAAGAAACGTGGAGATATTTTTAATCCATTTATAAATAAACTATAAATATAACTGCATTTCTAGAGAACAGAAAAATAACAGCTACAAGAAAGAACACCCTCCTTCTGCCTCAATGGAACCAGGGATTGTTTTACTCTGAGCAGATGCCAAGGGTGTGGCACCTGCTGCCTATTTTCCTGCTGTGCTTCTCTGGCAGGTGTTTCTTTGTTGAGTGTTGGTGGAATTCAATGGATGGTTGGCTCATCTTCTTGAACAACACAGGAGTTAGGGGTGCTGACCCCTGCAGTTCAAAATCCATGTATAACTTTACAGTCGGCCCTCTGTATCCACGGTTCTGCATCCTTGGATTCAACCAACCATGGATCGTGTAGTGCTATAGTATGCACTTAGTGAAAAAATTCCATGTATAAGTGGACCCTCACAGTTCCAACTCGTGTTGTTCAAGGATCAACTGTAGTTCCTACCAACATTTAATAAGTTTCTCCTACAGCACTCACCTAGCCTATGAAATATATTTTTAGAGCACTCATCTGAGGGAATGTACTTTCAAATGAAGACTGAATGACAATCACCTTCAGTCTATACAGTAGAACCACAACACTCATGGTGATTATTTGGCTGTCAGTACCACCAAAATTAATATTCAGGCTCATTTTCCATATAATTTCAGCCATCTTTAGAGAAAGAATATTTGAAGTGTGGCACATCTTTGTCTTTAAGAAAAATATTTAAAAATTCAAATCTATATGAAGTGGACACTACAAGTAAGGCTACTAATCTTATCCATGTTAGGTTTGCTTTTCACATCATGACAAAAAGAAGCCCCTCCTGCCTACAGGACCATTTTCCCAGGTCAGAAGACTCTACCTGCCAAATTGCCAGTAAACAAAATACTATACTCCCTGTCATTGAGCTCTTTGGCCCCAAATTAGTGTACCAGTTTCTTGAAAGAAATTAGTGCAATTCAGGGTTCATTTCTTTTATTACAGCCATAGGGATAAAATAAATTTCAGAAGCTTTTTTGCTGTTGTTAAAATAAATGTCTCTTAGCAACATTTTATGCAATGAAGAATTTTCTCTTGTTTTAAAAATATTGCTTATAAATGTGCATCTAACCTTTTATCCATGGTAGAAATGTTGGAGTCATCCTTTACATTTTCCTCTTCCTAAGAAAAAATCACCATGATTTGCTCATTTCACCAAATAACGTAAACAAATCTATTCTTTTTTACCAACAGCCAGTGTTGAACTTGTTAAGAGTGTAGACTCTGGAACAACATATCCTGGGTTACATCCAAGTTTAACCACCTCTTAACTCTGATCTTCAATAAAGTACTCAAACTTTCTCCACTACAGTTTCCTAAAAATACATATAATAATAATTTATATTGATATGGTTGTTGTATTAAATGACTCATTAAATTAAAATTATGTATTTGGCACATACTGACTGCTAAATAATATTAGCTTTTATCAGTATTGTCTCTATTATCACTGTCATAGTTTCGAGTCCTGTGGTCTCATCACTGGAGAACTATAACAATCACTGAATTGGTCCACTTCAATTCCATTCTCCAAATACCCTCTAGAGTGACCAATCTAGAGTACAAATCTGACCACATCACTCCTACACTTATAATCCATCCACAGCTTTCTGCCACTGACAAGACCAAAAGACAAAAGATCCTCATATGGCAAAGAAAAGCCTCCATGATTGGATGCCATATTATCTCTTCAGTGCTATCTCATGCCATGCAGCCTCTCACATTATACTTCCTATGTTATGTCATGTTGTCTTGTGCCTTCATACAAGTGAAACCACACTGTGCGCACCTGCATTTCTTTGAGAGCTTTCTCTGGCCATCAAGGCCCATTTTCTCACTTATATATCAGGCAAAAAGTGCTGGGGAATCAACACCTCCCAGGAGAAACCTATAATCAATGGCTAACAGAAGCTGGTGCATAAAAACTCGCACTCCCATCATCCCTCAGTAATCACTTAGGAATAACTCTGAAGTGTATAGTCTATACTGTCCTTCAGAATTCCCCAGCAGGATGAAGCTCAAGTTACCCATAGCAACTGCTTGAAAACAAATGTTTTATTCATGATCACCTCTTCACCATCTTACTTCCTCACTGGTGTGTCCTGGTGTCACCTCCCAAATAAACCACTCATTCTCAAATGCCAGTGTTGGGGTCTGTTTTGGGTGGATCCCAAACTAAGACCTTACTGTATTAATCTAGGTAATTAACATTACCTGCAGCTATAGCCAGACGTCTCATAACTAAACACAATTAATATTTTTTCTCACTTTTGTGAAGTCTAATGAAGACTGGTCAGTTCTTCTCCATACTGTTGCCATACCATCTGGAAGACACAGGTCATGTCAGCAGGCAAAGCAGGATGAAAGAGGTACCCCCACTCTTAACTGCCTTAGCTAAGAAGTGACTTATGCTACTTTCATGCATTGTCCATTGACCAGAACCTGTCATATAGCCTAACTTAACTGCAAAGCAGATTGTAAATTATAGATGGGATAACGGGTGAGCACCAACTGTTTCTTCCCTACTCAATTCTCCAATTGTTCTACATTGTGCATCATGGTTCAACATCTCTGATATTAGATCAGAGGGCTTTCCTATGTGATATCTTAATGCTTTTTATAAATCTCTATTCATTATACCAATATAACATGTTTTTGTTGGTTAGGCTGAACTAGCACACAGTGATTTCCTTGAATATAGAGATAATATCTCACTTTTCCTTTAATCCAAACTCTTAATAGAAAATAAGCTTCTCTTGTCAAGGAGCTTATAGTCAGTATTTTAAAAGATTCTGATTTTTGATAATCAAATTCCAAAAGCTTTTAAGTATATATTCCATAGTTGTCAAAATGGAAACTAATGACTAGGGAGAAATCAGAAAGAAGTTCAAGATAGTGTTTTATCCATCTCTCTGTCACATCACTTGTCAATCTCCTAGTATTTCTGGAGATAGTGAGAAGAAATATAACATTAAAATAGAGATTAAATTGAGCGGTTTTTACCTCTAGTTTTCAGACTACCAACTTGGAAAATGGCTGTCCACACTTTATACTAATAACTATGGTTTACATTTTGCTGATTTCTAGTAGACATAGGTGATAGTGTAATTGGATATTTTCCTGTGACATACTAAATTATTGTTTATCTCCAATTTTTACCAACAATTATCAAATTATCAGGTTTAGCTTATTATCACAATTACCTCTTTCTTCACAGTATATAATCTTTTGGGAGAGGGTCAAAATGAAACAATATATTTCATATTTACATATGAAATACATAAAAGAGAAAAATAATATATTTACATGTAAGGAGGGAGAGCATGTGTGAAGTGGCTTTTATTTGAAGCAGTATGGCAGACTTGAGACCTTGAACATCCCTTCTAAGGAAAATAAGAAAAATTTGCATAGAATATAAACATCTTTTTTTAATGTTACCACTGATCTGGCAAGAAATAAAGAACAGGTGAATAACAAAAAATAAAATGAAAATAGAAATCCCATGATGTAAGAGAAATAAAGGTAGGCTTTATCCTCAGGGCATCTGCTTGGTGACCTTGAACAGAGCATTGGTGACCTTGAACAGAGCATTCTCTGCTGCTTTGAAAGTCACAGGGACAGGAGCAGAGCCTAAGGCTTGCCCAAGGCTGGAGTCTAATACAACTCTCAGGTTAAAGCTAGGATCCAGAAGGGATAGACTTTCCATGTAATGGTAATGAGAAATAAACGTGGCACACCATGGGGACAGCGAGTGAAATTGCCTGTCTTGACATTCACCTTGTATGGAAGGGGAGTACAATCTGCCCTGAGAATATTTTTTAAAAAGCAGTTCTCACATATGTCTGTAGCCCAAATTTACATAACCAGAAACTTCAAGAGAAGCATTTAAGATAAGTGCTCTGGACCCCTAGATGACTGGCAGAATCAAACAAAATCTTCTGGGGGAAACAATTGCAACCCAGCCCTCAAATAATTCCCACAGATAACAATCTAAGGGACATGAGCTCACAGAAAAAAAATACAAAAGCCACAGAAACCAGTTACCACAACTAAGAGGAAGAACCCAAAGTGCAAAGAATTCCAACGTTGCAATCCTCAGAACCAGAACGTAAAATAACTATGGTTATATATTTCAAAACATGAAATAGAGGTTTAAATATTTAAACAAGAAATAACGAACAATAAAAAATAAGAATGCATATCTAAAATAGAATCAAAAGAATGTGTAGAAACTAAAACCAAAATAATTAAAATGAAAATGTTGATGGTGGGTTAAACAGCAAATTAGACAGATGAAGAGAGAAGAATAAATGAAAGATGGATCCATAAGAACTCTCCTGAAAGCAGCTCAGAGAGAAAAAGATTTGGAAAATGTGAAAGAGACTAAATAAAGTATGCATGTATAAATAGCTAGAATAAATACCAGAAGAAATAGAGTATAATATCTAAAATAACTTAATGGAAAATATAATAAAAAAGAAGAAAAACTAGCAATGGCAATGAAGGGATAAACAGTACAATATGAATGCCTGGAGATAGAAGAAATTAATTCTAATATATCCATAATCCTATAACAATGTAAATGGACTAAACTCTAGATTTGAAAGATAATGATTTTCCAGACTGTAAACAAAATAAAGAAAAATCTAGCCATATATTGTTTACATGAGACCTACCTAAATTATCAAAATTCAGAAAGATTGAAAGTCAAATGATGGAAAGATACACCAGGCACACACTAATCAAAACAAAGGTGGTCTCAATGTATTTGAAAGCAAACCAAGTAGATTTTAAGACCAATGCATTATTGAAGATAAAGAGAGGCCTACATAGTGATCAAAAGTTTCAATTTGCCAGAAGATAATAATGATTTTTGTTTTTTGATGTGGACCATTTTTAAAGTCTTGATTGAATTTGTTACAATACTGCTTCTGCGTTGGTTTAGTCTTTTGGCCATGAGGCACGTGGGATCTTAGCTCCCTGACCACGGATCCAACCTGCACCTCCTGTATTGGAAGACGAAGTGTTAACAACTGGACCGCCAGGGAAGTCCCAATAATAATGATTTTTAACTCACATGGGCTTAATAATATAGCCTCAAACTATATAAAGCACAAACTGACAGAATTAAATGGAAAATTACAAAACCTCTATCACATTGTGAGACTTTGACACATCTGTAGTAACTAATGGATTAAAGAGATAACAACTTAGCAAGAATACAGAAGATTTGCATATGACAATAAATAAGTTTGATCTAAAGAATGTGTATGTAACTGTATACAATGACTGAAAAATACATGTTTTCTGCAAGAACTTGAGGAACATTATGAAAATTGACCACTTTCTAATCTACGAAGTGAATGGCAATACATTTTTTTGTCTTCTTGCTTCCCTTTTGTTCCTATCCAATCTATTCTCAACTCTACCCCAATGATCCTGGGAAAACCTAACCTGGATGAGTCATACCTCTGTTCAAATTTCTCCAATGGCTTCACATCATGCTACAAGTGAAAGCTGAAATCCATAGTCATTACAGTAGTCCACAAGGCCTACACACCTACCCTTCCAAGCTGGCTTTGTTTCTCCAATCTCATCTCCTCCCCTCTCCCTCAGTGTGCTTCAGGTACACTGGCTGTTCCATTAATACAGTAAGCCTGATTCAACCTCTGAACTGTACACTGGTTGTTTCTTCTGTCAGGATCCTTCCTGCAGATATCTGAACACTCACTCCTTCATCTCCTTTAGGTTATTTTACAAATATTACTTTTTTACTGAGGCCTCCAACACCCTATCCATAACTCATTCTTTTCCCCTCTTCCCTACTTTATTTTTCTCTAAATCATTTCATGCCATCTAAAACATTACTTATTTTTTTATCTGTCTCCCTTCACTAGAATGTAAATTCCTAGAGTGCATAGTTTTTATTCTGCTTTATTGCTATATGACTAATGACTAGAGCAGTTCCTGGTATTTTTGTGACAAATACTGGTAGGATGAATAAAGAATGAAGGAATTTGCAGATTTAAAAGCACTTTTTAATATAAACTTTGAGTCAGAAAAAATATCATAATAAAATTATACAATATTTCAACCTAAATGACCAAAATCACACATATCAAAACTGTAGAATATAGCCAAAGTGGTACTTAGAGGAACTTTATAGCCTTCAGTATGTATATTCAAAAAGAAGAATCATTTAAAAATAATTAACCAGGCATCCAACCTAAGAATAAAAAAAGAACAACATAATAAACCTCCCCAAACTAGCGGGGAATAAATAATAAAGATCATAAATAAATAAAATAGGAACGGAAGAGGCCACCAAAGCCCCACAAAACAATTATTTGAAAAGACTAATAACTTGCACAAATCTCTGATCATATTAACAAATAAAACAAAATAGAGAAGGCGAAATGGACAATATTAGGAGTGAAAGAGATGACACTACAGATACTACAGTGATTAAAAACATAAAATCATGTTCTGAATAAATGTTAATAAATTTAAAATATTAGATGAAATGGGAAAAAATTTTTAGAAATATGCAACCTACCTAAACTGGTTCAATTAGACAAATAGAAAGCCATTAATATACAAAATCAATAGTTTAAGTTATCCTACCAGAAAACACACTGGAATCAGATGGCTTTGCAGGGAAGTTCCAGAAAATATGAAATAACAAAGAATTCCAACAATAAATCAAATTTTCTAGTAGAGATAAAGAAGGAATATTTCCTCCAACTCATTTGGTCATGACATAATAACCTTTATAGCAATTTTTTAAATAGTGTATTAAAAAGTTACAGAACTGGGATCCTTGGAGAAATGGCTGATTCTAGGACTGGGGCTGAAAATGTACACAATGAGCCCAGAGCATCTTTTAGTGCCAGAAAGAAAGCGTTTAAAAAAACAAAATGAAACAAAACAAAATAGTTCAATGCTTTGGGTATGTCAAAGGAACATAGGAGGCAACATTTGGGTAACAAAATAAATAACATAGCATTTAGTTGTAACCCCAAATATAAAATAAGTATCCATGAGTCCATAGTGATATCAATTAATAAATAAATAATTAAATGAACAAATAATTAGCGAATTCCCTGGTGGTCCAGTGGTTAGGATTCAGCACTTTCAATGCCATGGGCCCGGGTTCAGTCCCTGGTCGGGGAACTAATATCCTGCAAGCCTTGTGGTGTGGCCAAAAAAAAAACTAAAGGGAGAAGAAACAAGTCTCTTGTGCAGAAGAATTCCAAATAATTTATGTAAATCCTCCTCCCTTAAGGAGAGAGAGCATAAGTCTCCACTCCTTAATTGTGAACTCTGTATAATAACTTCCTTCCAAAGAGTATACTATGAAAAGTTACAGGAACAAATCGTGAATACAGATGCACTACTTATGAACAAACTAACAACAACCTGAATATAGTCTTGTTGAAAAAAAACCCATCATTACCAAATTGGTATTATCCAGGAATTTTTTTTTTTTTTTTTTTTTTTTTTTGTGGTACGTGGGCCTCTCACTGTTGTGGCCTCTCCCGTTGTGGAGCACAGGCTCCGGACGTGCAGGCTCAGCGGCCATGGCTCACGGGCCCAGCCGCTCCGCAGCATGTGGGATCTTCCCGGACTGGGGCACAAACCCGTGTCCCCTGCATCGGCAGGTGGACTCTCAACCACTGCGCCACCAGGGAAGCCCCCAGGAATTATTTTAATATTACTAAAAATACTAGTAAAATTTACTACATTAAGAGACTATAGGAGAGAAAAAACACATGATCATATTAATAGATCAATAAAACACATTTGATAGAATTCAACATCCTTTCCTAATAAGAATTTTTAGAGAACTAGAAATAATAGGAAATCATTAACCTCTATCATTAACTATGGAAGGCAGATCAGCAGTTGCCAAGGCCTAGGTGACAGGGGTTGGGGTGGGGTTGGGGTGAGGAGGGATTGACTGCAAAGGAACATGAAGGGACATACTGGGGTGATGGAAGTGTTTTATATCATGATGGTGGTGGAGGTTACACAACTATATGCATTAGTCAAAAATAAAATTAGTGTTTTCATGTTCTTTGGATAAATACTCAGAAGTGGGATAGTTGGAGATATATGCATGCCTATGTTCATTGCAGCATTATTTACAATTGCCAAGGTATGGAAACAACCTAACTGCCCATCAACAGATGAATGGATAAAGACCTAGTATATATACACAATGGAATACTTCTCAAAGATAAAAAAAGATGAAATCTTGCCATTTGCAACAACATGGATGGACCTTGAGAGTATTATGCTATGTGAAATGTCAGATGGAGAAAGACAAATAGTGTATGATTTCACTCATATGTGAAATATAAAAACAAATAAACAAGTCAAAAAAATAAAATAAATGAACAAACAAACACATAGATACAGAGAACAGAGTAGTAGTTATCAGAGGGGAAGAGAGAGAGTTTGAAATGGATAAAGGGGGTCAACTGTATGGTGAAGGATGGAAACTAAATTTTTGGTGGTGAGCACACTGTAGTATATACAGAAGTAGAAATATAATGTTGTACACATGAAACATGTAATGTTATAAACCAATGTTACTTCAATAAAAAATGAATTTAAAAAATCATTAAATTGCACACTTAAAATTGGTGAATTTACTTCATGTATATTTTACTTCAAAACGCTGACAAAACTAGAAAAGGAACTATTAACTTGATAAAGGACATCTACAAAAACGAAAACTGACAAAAATTATAAAACTTCTTGTGTGTTAACTCTTATTTTATCTCGTGCTGCAGCAACCACTTTCATGCTGCCTTTAATGACTTTGTTTAACAGCTACTTTCAGGAGCTCCCTTTCCTGGGGCTGCATCCTCTACCTCTCCCTTCCTGGAACCCATGCTGGCCAGGGTTACCTGCATGAGCCCACTTGCACTTATGCATGCAAAACCTAAAAATACAGAGTAGTTAACACCCAATGTCCCATCTTGGACAACAGGGTAAAAAAATAAAAAGTATCAATCAGTGCTTCCCTCCTTCTTCCCACAGCTGAACAGTTTTGAGATGTTTTTCCTAGATCTCTTCAGAAATTTCAAGTGTTCATGAAGAGATGGAGCAACAGAAAATATATTTCATTTTCAGTTTGCAGACTGGCCCCTGTACACGAAAGGCAAGGGGAGACCAAAGGGGTTGACCACTCCATATTGTTAGGTGGCTTGTCTTGGGTGGATGCAAGATGAGCAGATCTCTGCACCCAACCACCAGAATCTTAAAAGTCTATATAGAAACCTTAACAGGGTTTAGTCACATATACCATCCAGATGGTCTCAACAACACTTTACTCTCTCAAGGCTGCGTCCTTGGAACAGCTCCTAGTGTGGGAACGGTGGGTGTAATTCCAAGGACAGGGGGGTGGGTGAGGAGCCTTTCATTAACCGGGTCCAGCTTGCAGGTCAACTGGTGATCATGTCTGGTTTTTAATGCAGACATTAATGCACTGTTGGTGGAAGTATAAATCCAATAACGGTAAACAAGTGCATACTTGATGACCCACAATTCCACTCCTTAGCACGTAACACTTGCACATAGGCCTTAAGCAATGCTTCCAGAATATTCTGTGCAGCACTGTTCTTAAAGGCATATGAATCAGTCCAAATGGTCTTCCACAGAAGAACAAACAAATATTCATTCATTGTATAAATATGCAGTGGAACATTATGCAAGAGAAAAAAATGAAAGTATAGTAGCTGCATGCATTGGCGTTTATGAAGTTCAAAAAAGAGTCACAGAAAAAGACATGCTATAGGATTTTATTCATATAGCACTAAATGTGATAAAGCTAAATACTAAATTGCTTATGTGGTAAAAGCATAAAGTAAAAGCAAGAGAATAAATAATAGAAATTTTTAGACCATGTGCACATCTAGGTTGAAGAAAGGATGGGGAGATCAGTGAGGTGCATACACGGGGCTCTGAGCTGCTAATATTCTATTCTAATATGGTTAACAAGCACTCATTAATTTGTTATTGGTTAAATTGATATACCTCCCTTTTGTAAATATGCTGTATTTCATAATAAAAAATGTGATTGTGAAGAAAAACAGCTTTAGGGTTGGCAGTTTGCTCAGAGGTAGACTCTGTCAGATGTAGACTTGCTTCTCTAGGGTAGAGGAAATCATTAACAATATTTATGGTCATTTGGACATAACCCCTTCTAGGGAGCTAACTACTCTGTGCTCCAATACCCATCACCGCCTCACCCACGCTCAGGAGTGTCTCCACAAAGTTAGAGCAGTGTACACAAACCCAGTGGAAACTGAAAAATAGGTTTTTAGCTGAGAAATAACCCACGGCCTTCAGGCCATGGGAGAGCCTGTGAAAGCTCCCTCCTAAACAGTGAGAGGCCTTGGATGCCTTGTACCTCTCCTCTCTCCATTGTGAACCTCCTAAATATCATCTTATTTCCTCAGTTCCACTGGCTGCCACATCCCTGGATTTTACTTCTTGGTCTGGCACTTTTAGGGTTGAAAATCTGTTTATGTGGTCTACCTGGCTTCTCCCCAGGATGCAGGTTCATATATTAATCCTTTATCTGCATTCCTTGCATGGCCCACGAACAAGTAATGCTCCAGCCCAGGGCCAGAACCTGCCCTGCTCTTTCATGAGGGAGAAAGGGGCATATGTACCCGCTTTAGCTTAGCTCTTTTAACTGCATATTCACATCATTTTTGTGATGCAAAAAACAACTAACCTGGATGGAGCTGAGTGCAAATATTGGTCCAACTGCAATACCAAAACAATAAAGTTAATATTAAAGCTATAAAGAATTTTTCTAGGATATCTACCTCTAAGTGAAATTATTGGATGAATCAAAAGCAAGAAAATAACTTTAAATTAAATGCAGAAATTATAATTCTTTTTTGTACAAATCAGAATTTCTCTAAATCTGTAGCTTTTTACATTTGGAAATAAATGGATATTAAATAAATGTATTTCTTGTCTTGAAAAGATAACTAGATCATTTTATATTCAATCTAACAATTTTTCCTAAAATGGGCTTTAATGTTTATGACCTTTTTCAATAGGTTGGGATGTAAACAAGGTCATATCTCTTTTATTTTTCAAATTGATTGCTTAAAACCTCACATGTTCTTACTAGTAGTATCTCCAACTTTTCCTTTTTGAGGGCTTTAGCATGCATTAACCAAGGAAAAGAGAATTTACTTGGTCAATTCTTCTTCCAGAATCTATGCACACAGAGGGCTAGAGAGTCTGGTTCTAATACCATGGTGTTGTCATATGGAGTCACAGCTGGACCTTGGTTCTCTGAGGTCTGATGGTTCATTGTCCACTGCTGAGGTGAGACCTTTGGTGGTTTGGATCCTTTGTGGGACAAAGGAGTATCCTGGTCTAGGGTTCTAACTTTATCATTCTGTGTGTATGTATGTGTGTACACACGTGTATGTACTTTTAATGGTGCACTCACATTCTCAGCCCTTGTTCTTCCAAGTAAAATGGTACCTCCTCATAAAGGAGCACCTATTTATGAATCTAGTGATATAGGTCCAAGACATTTCCTTTGAATAAGACTCCTTATTAGAAGTCTCCTAACATCTTTCATAAATAAATGCTTATCTGGGTTTTGTTTTTGCTTTTATTTTAAGTACAAAGAGAACATAGACACTTAGGACTTATTCCAGAGTTGGACTGCAGCTAGATTTTTGTCTAATTATTTCGAACTTTCCACCATTGCTTCTCCCACAGTTAATCTGACAATTACTAAAACATGGGCAAGCACCATAAACAGGTATCATAACAAACAAATAATTCCTAGTAAACACTCATCTTCACGGTGAGTGGGGCTACAATAGATTAGCCTAGTAGTCCTGAGTCTTGAGTATGCCCTGGGCATCAGTTGGCCTGCTTTACCCAGACAGCGGAGAGTGTTAGTTAATTTGGTTAGTTAGTTGGTTGTATAGAAAATAGGTTTCTTACATGAGATCATGCTACATTAAAATGACATACAGGAAATTCCCTGGTGTTCCAGTGGTTAGGACTCAGTGCTTTCACTGCCGAGGGCCAGAGTTCGATCCCTGGTCAGAGAACAAGATCCCACAAGCTGTGCAGGGTGTGACCAAAAAAAAAAAGACATATAAAGTATGACAGTACAAAAGATAACTAGGACATACTGTGTCCCTATATAATATCTTTCACTTAAGATGACATCACTCATCCCTGGTTAACACAGTAGTCTTACAAATTTTTGGTCTGTATTAGTATTCAGATCATGCTTTGCACAAAGTGACCTTGGTGTGTGTTTTTTATAAATACTGCTTAGTCTGAAAGACTAAATTTCAAGGTGGAGAAAAAGGCGACTAGCAATGCCAGAGGAAGAAAAAGGGGGGGGCGGGTGGGTGTCAGTCCTGAGTCGAAGTCTACTAGCAGGAATAGAACAAAAGGCAATTAGCAGTGCTTGTCAACTCTTGTTCCTTCAGTATAACATAGCTTTAGGCCTCCTTGTAAAAAAACATTAGCTGGGAATAATGCAGCGATCTTGATGTTCTATCAATTTCAGATGACAGAAGAGAAAAATTTCAGCTTTACTACTTAACTGCATGGCCTTAGGTAAGGAACTCAAACTTTACGCAACTCAGTTACCTCACCTGAAAAGCAGCACTGGCACCTTCCTCTTTGTGTGGCTGTATTCATTTAAGAAATTTAAAAAGCATGGGTAAAACACCTAGAAAATGCTAGAAGTTGATAGGTGCTCAAAAATTATAATTAATAATAATATAAATAAAATGATGTGAAATGAAATCTGATTTGGAGCTACTTACATTTCTCACCCTCTAGGTTATTAATACTCATGTGTCACAACTTTTAAGTCTCTGACAGTCCTTGACCAGTCATCTGAGTGATGCCCACAGTATTTTCTCTCTTTCCCAACCTTCTAGCCAAACTTGACAGCACATCATAACAGGGTCTTTTAATGGAACTCTCCTTCCCTCAAATTTAGATGAGATACCAAATAGAAAAGATATTGACATGCCAGAGTGAAGGTGACAGAGACTTCCTCTTCCAATTACTGAATTTACAAAGAAAAGAGTAGGATCAGTTCCATCTCTTGAACCCCTCAGCCTGATCAGCAGCATAAAAATAGACCTAGAAGAGAAGCAGCACCCCTTTCTAAAAGAGTCGCTTTATACGTCCAACCTACAAAGAATTAATGCTAAATGAATGAATGAATTAATTAGATTAATTATTGCAGCTGGACATTCTTTGATTAATATATTGCAGCTGGACATTCTTTTTTTTAGGCCGCACTGTGCTGCATGCGGGATCTTAGTTCCCCAACCAGGGATCAAACCCATGCCCCATGCACTGGGAGTCTTAACCACTGGATCGCCACGGAAGTCCCACAGCTGGACATTCTAATCGCTGAATCAAGATTATATCTGCCACCTAAATTGACATGGGACTCTCTATTACATGAAAGTGAACAGACACCTATGAGCTCTATAAGAGTTTTCAACAAAGAGTGGAGGAAGATTACTCTGCACTAAAAATGTTTAAAGGGACGTTGCAGGAAAGAAAAAAAATGTTGCCTTTTATTCCTTCCAATGTTTTTATAGTGGTAAAATACACGTAACATAAAATTTACCATTTTAACCATTTATAAGTGTATGGTTCAGTGGAATTAAATTCATTCATAATGATGTGCTACCATCACCACTATCAATCTCCAGAACTGCTGTAAAACTGAAACTCTAAATCCATTAAACAGTAACTCCTCATGCCGCCCTTCCTCCCAGCCCCTGGCAACCACTATTCTACTTTCTGTAAGTTGCCTATTTTTTTCAAACAGACTTAAATTGTGGAATCATTTTTAACTCTTCACTCTTTAGTATCACATACCTTGGTTGTTTCCAAACAGGCTTTGCATGTTTTTCTATATAATGCTTTTCCAAACTTTTTCTTCTTATGGAGTCGTTGTCAAATAAATTATTGAAAGTATAGTCAACTCTAACTAAATCTAGAGAAATTTCTCTATTTCTGATCCCTTTCCATTTAAAGCACCATTAATGATTACCACCAACACTATCCTTGTTTATGTACACAATTTACTATCTTAACATTTGTTCTGATACTACCCAGAAGGGATGATGGGAAGGCAAGAAACACCTTACAAGACCAAACATTGCAGCATTAGTGGATATGATGAGAAACTTGGACATAGTTGGAAAACCATTTGAAAGAGTGAAGGGAAAATGGAGTGGTGAAAAAGCCGCTTCAATAGTAAAGAAGTCTGGCTGAGAGCAGGGATCAAAGACAGAGTGAACATTCTGCACTACAGATTCAGCAATCCTATGTCTGGATTTTGCAGGGCACTCTTGATTTTTAATATTTGGCCTTGTTGTTCTTTTAGAACACTTCGTTGGTCAGACCTTGTGTCCAAAATTTGGGTTTGATGACATGTTCATTGGCATGGATCTGGCTTGGTAATGGCAAAACCAGCCCAATATTCAGTAAAACAGCAGTAGGAATATTATCCCAAAATATGCAGACAGTTTTCAGTTTGGGGAAATTGCTCACACCCAAGTGAAATTTGACTGTACTTCAGGGAAAGAAGGTTCTACATATTTCCTAGGGAGAGACAAGGATATTCACCAGTATTTGATGTCACACAAATAATTGAGTATGGGCTGTGTGTGCTGTGTTGTGCTGTGTGTGTGTGTGTGTGTGTGTGTGTGTGTGTGCTTCAGACAATTTGATTTACTGCTTGCTTATTAAAAAAAAAAAAAGAGCCAGAATGTGGATCATGTGAGAGACTAAATATGACAACAGCAGAAAAAGAAATAAAAAGAGATAAGATTTTTAAAATGGGAAAAGGTAAATCATGTACACATACTTTAGAAATGCCTTTTGATTGTTTTAACCACTCTCCCTGTTTTTCTCACTGGACTTAGGGAAAGGGAGTAAACACCAAAAAACATCGGGAAAACACCATGAGTTTAAAAGAATATGATAAATGAAAGTAGAATTAAGAAGCATGGCATAACTGAAGGGATTTTGCAGCAAGTCTGTCAATATTTAAAATCACACCCTTTAAAATAATTTCTATTTTAGTTTTGCTGACTCCAAAGAACAACTTTAATGTATTTACTTTTTCTTACATTATTTGATCCTGTACTCAGAAACTTGCTCAAAGAATGAAAACCAGATTTGGGTTTTCTCCTAAAAAGAAGTCTGTTTCTAAGAGAGAAATGTACTCCAGGAAAGGCCGGAGAAACAGCAGCACACACTAATTCAGTCAATGAAAAAATATGTTAAAAAAGATTTAAAAACCCAAAGCACAAAAAACACACACAAAATATGTGCTCTCCCTCCTGGACACACACAAAGTATTAAAATATATGACCAAAGAAATGTCCAGAGATTGATATGAAAGTGACAGTGAATTGGTAAAAAGGTTCAAAACATGTGCTGTCAACAGGCAAAAGATATTGAATAGAATATATTAGAAAAATGTACTTCTCTGAATGTGTTTAAGAATCTGCTTTATCTGTCTTGCTTTATCAAAATTGGTGATATCTTGTCAAGAAATAATAAAGGGTTATCAGAAATCACAGCTTCACTTAGCTCACTGTAGGGTGATGGTGTCAAAACATAGAATGGTGGCGTCAAGCACCCCAATTCTATGCCAGCTATGAAAAATTGGTCCCTACAAGGGTTACTAGCCTGTCCTTCAGTCTTAATTGTCAACTCTAACAATCAATAACTTTTATTTATCTTCTATTTTTTCTCCTGACCTGCCAACTATTCATATATAATTGAGCTTTTATAATTTTTAAAGTAAATTTCATTTGTCTTTCACTTTAGTTTTCTCTTCATCATACTGAAAAATCCTGTATCCATTCACTCCACACATCATGTCCCCTGGATAAACTTTCCCAAATGACATCTTTAGCTTACTCTCGCCTCCACAGGCAGTTTATGTTCTCAACACTGTTCACTGCCACACCACTTTTTGTTTGTCAATTCATCAATTAAGAATAGTATATGTGAGTTTCCCAAATCTAATAACTGGGTTGGCTAAAGATAAGGAATTTAAAAAGAGTCTGGAGATCAAATGTCAAAGTGGCCCGAGTTTGAAACCACAACAATGCAGCTTCATCCTCTAACTTTACCTACACATATCATTTCCAGGCCTGTGACTCTCTGTATTTGATGGTCTTTATCAGTGTCCTGCTGTACTTTGTTCTACGATGCTCTTTCAGATGACTAGGATAATTGAACTTTTGCCTTTTACTTCTTGATCCCTAGTAGTTTATTTATGTACTGTGAAGTTACAATAAATGTCTCAAAGTGAATTCAGAAAAAGCCAGGGGTCACTCTTAGTGTTCCTCAGTCTTAAAAGTTGCTTTTTAATGTGCACTTGAAGAAGCATCATCATTTGTCTTCATCAGTCAGTTAACACATCTTCAGACTCTTGGAACTACACTGAGAATGACAGCTCTCAGAAGCAGGTGAAAAAAACAACAAAAAAAGGTGGTTTAGAACTATTGAATCAAGAAAACCCTGATGACCCTTATGGAGTAATCATTGCCAGTGGGATCAAAATCAGTGACAATTAGAGCCTGCTGAGAAGTGGACATGAAAGAAACTCCATTCTCCTGGTCACCACATAATGCATTGAAGAGTAAGGAAGAAAATGGTGGTTTTTAAAAATTCTCTTAGCAGCTGCTTTCATGCAGCTACCTGCAGTAGAGGTTGAGCCCTGAGAGACCTGAGAAGATGATGTAGATCAGGCGCTTTCCAAACTTTAACTTGTACACTGATCACTATGGATCTCAGTAAACTACAGAATCTGATTCAGTTAGTCCAGGGAGAGGTCAGGAATCTGCATTTCTAGCAAATTCTCAGGTGACTCCAGTACCGCTGGCATCTGTGGACCACAGTTCGAGGGGCAAGGATTTAGAGCCCTAGGAATGAGCAGATGGAGAGAGAAGGAAGGGATGTGGGACTGACAGTGAGAGAAGAGAGGACAGATGCGGGCTCTGATGACACAAGCAAGACGTGGAAGGCTTTCCTCTTTACAGTGTAGCACCCTTTCCTCATGACTCCTTAAGTCATCAGAAAAGTTTCATAAATTCAAAACTATACGGTGGGCTTCCCTGGTGGCACAGTGGTTGAGAGTCCGCCTGCCGATGCAGGGGACACGGGTTCGTGCCCCGGTCCGGGAAGATCCCACATGCCGCGGAGCGGCTGGGCCCGTGAGCCACGGCCGCTGAGCCTGCGCGTCCGGAGCCTGTGCTCCGCAACGGCAGAGGCCACAACAGTGAGAGGCCCGCGAACCGCAAAAAAACAAAAAGTAAAAAAAAAAACTCTACGGTGCTACTTGATGTGTTTTTCCTGGAAATTTGGTGAGGGCTGACATTTGCACCTAGGTTGGTTAGGGGTAGAATTGAGCATTTGACTAGATGCAGAACCAGATACAGAGAAGAACAGAAGCAGCAAGGATTTGGGAAAGGATTTTGGATTCTGAAGGATCATGAAATTATAGAGTCAAACAAAGTTTACCTAAATCTCCTAGGGACCAGAAGGCCTTAGCTGACATCTGGCTTATGCTAATATAATAATTATGATTAGTGCTCACCATATGCCAGACATTACACATTATATAGATTACCTCATCAATCCCCACAACAACTCGATGACATAGGTATCACCCTATTTTATAAAGAAGGGATCTGAGGTTAATAGCAAGCCCAAATCCATATACTCAGTAGGTTCCAGAGTGATTATCTTAACATTGGTCTGGCTGAATCAAAACAATCCCCATTCTTGTTTACCAAAGACCAGAAAGCCTGAAAGGAAAGAGGGGAAAATGTGAAACAGGTAAAGGAAAAGTTGAAAAAAATGATTCAGGGAATGACAAAAAGCTCTGATCTTCATATTGTTCTGATATTTCTACCAATACCTGTTTGGACCTGAATGAACTGACATTTTGAATTTTGACAGACTACTGATGAATCATGCAGTACTCACCAACTTTACAGACAAATTTTAAAAGGTGAAATCTAGAGGTGAGAGTTACACTGGAATACAATTCCTAAGAGGATCTTTTTTCCACTAGCCTCAATCCCCCAGCATTGCTGACATTTAAGACCACCTTTTGGAAATTCCAGAGAGAAATAGCTTAGCTGCCTTCTACTTGGAAGTGTGAATATAAGTTGCTCCAGGTACCCTCCTTTCTACTTAATCTTTTTTAAATTTCAGCCTTTCCTTCAATTAACTTTGAGCCATTGCTATACTTGAGATGTATGAATTGGGGTTAATTTGTTTCCATCGTGAGTGTGAGTGCTTTGGGCCACAAAACAGAGAAGGGATCCACACTTTCTAATGAAAGAGAACTTTCTTACACTACAGAGTCCCTATTAGGAGAGAACTTGTAAGGGCTTCCAGTTACAACAATTTTGAGACCATCTATGTTACAAAAAATAAACACATGGGAGAGGATAAAACAGTGCCAACCATCATGGATGAAACTATTTTTGAGATGAAAAACTGACACTGTTGCAGTCTAATTTGGGAGGGGAGGTTCTAAGCAGGCACTTCTTAGAATTTTTGCATCAAGTCACAGGTGTCTTCATTTAAATGTCCAAGAGTAAAAGGTCTCTGAAAACCCAGGAAGAAGTGCACAAAGATGGCTTTAGACTGAAATCTAAAGTCACAGAGAAAGCTTAGCTAATGGGCTCCAAAAAGAGCAATGGAAAATGTGAACAACTTCCCATGATGATTCCTAATGATGATGATCCATCTCTACTCTAACTTCCCTTGACTTGTGTTTAAGTCAAACCCAAGTCATGATTCAACACTAGTCCCCTTCGAGCTTCACCAAGCAAAATCTAGACCTGGTCATCCTACCCCATTATTTTTGAGGCTTCCATTGTTCCAATTTCGATTTAGTCCTCAAGCGTGGGGCACACGAGGAGAGATGTAGAAATGATGTATCCTGATGATGATGGCCAAGGATAACTGAAATGCCACCAGGATGAGAATATGTGTGTAGGCATGCATTTGCTTCAGGGTAACCGAAAGTTTCAATGTATAGTTGTAGAAACAAAGAAACCAGAAGTTTAAAAATGCAGTCATATACTCCAATAAAATGTTTTTTAAAAATGCAGTCATGGGGCTTCCCTGGTGGCGCAGTGGTTGCGCGTCCGCCTGCCGATGCAGGGGAACCGGGTTCGTGCCCCGGTCTGGGAGGATCCCACGTGCCGCGGAGCGGCTGGGCCCGTGAGCCATGGCCGCTGAGCCTGCGCGTCCGGAGCCTGTGCTCCGCAACGGGAGAGGCCGCAACAGAGGGAGGCCCGCATACCACAAAAAAAAAAAAATGCAGTCATGAAGTACTAGAAGCACTATACGTGGTCATTTCTCCACAAAGCTCTAAGTGAATACAAATAAAATATAAATATGGAGGAAAACTTGTGCCATAATTGATTTTGTTAAGAAAATAGAAGCTTGAAAAAGAGATGGAAGAGGCATTTAGAATTAATCCCACTGGGAATATTCTGATTTTCCCTGTATTCCTAATTCCCGGGCATCTGACACACTTCTTTCATTACAGTAAACATATTTACTTTAAAACTAATCATCCTTCAACTCCAGTGGCCTCTTGTGTTTTCCCTTTCATGATTTATTTCCTTTCTCTGTGGGCAAGTAAATTATTATGGTCATAGGTGCTATTATGAAATAAGAAGTAACTTGAAGTCAAAACTCACACATAATGTGAAACAATGAATGTGCTCTTATTGACTTAAATCTAACAGATTCAATATTATACATTTTTAAATCATAAAAGACATTAGAAAATGATTGAATATAGTTATTTGGATGTGGAATTCTTCATTTTCATCAATTTCTTTTTGTAAAAGAGAAGAAGTTGTAATTATTAGTCACAATTATTTGTGATAACTCTAAGCCAAGAATTTTGCGACAACAGAAGAAATCTCAATAATGCAATACAGAACACACCATAACCTGGAACTCTCTTGGACCTTATTAATTATCATAAATAGCAGGCAGGACTTATTATATCGTGGTTTCACTCACATCAGAATCCTTCTAGCATGGACCTCGAGAATGGAATTATAGTAAAGAAAGTAAACCACTGAAGTAGTCTTTGTTTCTAAGTTCTAAAGTATTTTGCCAACATTATTATCTGTTACACTGGACAAGCAGCTGGTGGATATTTCTAATCTTTTAACGGTTGCTTCATAACTTTCCCCTCCATTCTATTTCTTCCTCTCTATAGCAAACTAGTGCCTGCTGTAGGAAGACCTTTCCAGCAGCTGGAAAGAGAAGCATGACTTAAAATTGCAGAGCTAAATTGCCCTGTCCCTGATGGATAAAGCTTACTTTATATGGATGGTGACCTGGATTCAGAAAAACTGGATGATACCTCCCCACTGCCTACCTAAAGAAGGGGCACAGGGTTGACATTGACCAGAGGCTGCTGTGACAGTGACAAGTTTGGTGACTTGAACAGTGTATGAGATTTGCTGGGATCATTCCTGAAAACAGTACATCATTTCTCCCTTCCTAACTGATTACATCCCTTCTGAGTTATCCCAAAGGACTGAACCTTAGTAGTTATACCTTTCAACTGCTAAGCAAATGTAGAGATGGTGCCCTTGCTGACAGGCTGTGAGCAGACAATGTGACATTTACTTCTCTTTATTCTCTCAAGACACATTCAAAGTCTGGAACGTGCTGCTCCCTCCCCACTCCCCCCATCTCTTCCATATCCTCTACCTCCCACCATGACACTTCCCTACTTTTCTGAATGAACTTCCCAATCTCTTCCATCTGACTTCACCTCTCACATTGCTGCCCTGTTTTTCTGGCCTGACTGATGCAAGCCTGAGGCGGATCTCTTCCTTTACTTCAGAGTCTGGGAATGACTCCTTCTTGCCTTTCCCTGGCTATACAACTCAGGCAGAGTTCCACGTCAGAGTTCTATGACTCCAGTTCTCATGGAGCTCCTATACCGTGGGATAGAATTTGGGCCCTTAGCCTTTGCCTCCCTGAGGTCTAGGGATAGGGGTGACCATGGTGATATGGTGCCCAGGCTAGGTTCAGGTGAAAGAGTGGGTGTCTGGCCTTTGTGTGGCACCATAATGAAGGGCCAAAAAGTCATCACTTCTAAGAGATCTCTAGTAAATTCGCCTAAGCGAGGGAATCTTTCTTCACAGTTCAACGTAGGCCCATATCATTTCTCAGTTATGGGTCTTTTTAAAAAAAATTTATTTGGCTGCACTGGTCTTAGTTGCAGCATGCAGGATCTTCATTGCCGTGTGTGGGAACTTCGTTGAGGCACGCGGAATCTAGTTCCCTGACCAGGGAACCAACCTGGGCCCCTTGCATTCGGGTGCGGAGTCTTAACCACTGGACTACCAGGGAAGTCCCTCAGATATGGGTCTTTTTCAATTCTTGTTTCTACTCCCCTCCTACACACACACACACACACACACACACACACTCACCTGGACTACCAGGGAAGTCCCTCAGATATGGGTCTTTTTCAATTCTTGTTTCTACTCCCCTCCTACACACACACACACACACACACACACACCCCTTAGCTGTCACCTCCCATCCTACTTCCAGCCAGATACCTTTTTTGTTTTTTGGTAGGTTTTCATTCAATGTTGACTATGGTTAGAATCTCTGCTCCACCGTTTCCCTTTTTAGAGTAAATGCAGGTCCACCATCCCTTATATGAAACCTCTGGGGCCAGCTGTATTGAGGAACTTTTTCAGATTGTGGAATGATGCTATGGTTCCTATGTTGTAAATTAGACAACACCCAACAGGGTTTGTGGCTCCATAATTATTCACACTAAGTGGGATAAACCAAAACCATAAATAGCCTCACATCAGTTTGTAATTGTTTTTTGCTTTTTGTTTTGTTATTTGTTTGTTTTTACTAAATGAGTTTGCTACAAACTTATGAAAAGAAAAACAAAAAACAAAAAAAAATACCTTCTGTCTTGAGAGCTTTTTGTATTTTTAAAATGAGGATTAAGGATTGGTGATCTGTATTATGCTGTGCAAATTCTACACATATTAAAAGAGGAATGGAGTATTTTAGGAGAATTTGGCTTTTTTTTGTTAAAAATGGCTTATTTTTCTAATTTTTGAGACAGTACAGAGACAATTTTATAGGTGGTACAATGAAGGATGGAGTTGTTCAAGTAAGCAGTTTAGTACAAGCCGGAAAAACGAAGCAAGGGGAGGGTGGGGCCGGAGGAGGAAGGAAGCCCAAACTAGATGGAACAAAGATAAAGAAAATACTGGCACATTGGGACTGGAACTTATTAGAGGGCAAGTGATAGAACTTGGAGAAAAAAAAAGATAACTGTGAGGGCATAGTCAAGAAATATTCTTAAATATTATTTTCAAATGTACCTTATAAATCCACGAACATATATCCAGGTAAAAGAAAGATATTCCAAGCCTGGTCCTCCCTATTAATCGTCCTGGTTTATAACTTTGCAGTGTTCCATTAGGAACTGTTTTCAAGGATAAGCACGTAAGCTTCTTCCTCCTTGGAAGGTTGGGAGGCCAAGAATCCTGTTGGAAGTTAGAGGTTCCGGAGCTCAGAGTGCTCTAGCATTCTTCGTTAAGTGCGGTAAATATCACGATGGAGAGGTAAGGGAACAAATGTAAGAAAACCATGGGTTTTTATTTCACATTGGGTTGGTTCTTATTCTCGTCATTTGACACTAACTCAACTGTTTCTTGCATTCAAAATGTTGCTTCGGTCAAAATGTAGTCAGCCCTATGGAAAGATGTGATTAGAAGAAAAGAAACTGTTATGCGCAAAAAGTATGAACTCCTGCAGCGTTGAGGATGGTGTTTCATTAAAAGAGAGAAAGGCATTTCTTCCATTCTTCAGATCGTAACCACTATTTTTGGATTTCTCCCCAACTTTTTCAGACAGTGAAAGATCTGGGAACACCCCTACCCCCAATGAACTATCAATAAGTTGTTTCTTTTATAGGAAAACGGGCAAGTAGTCAAAGAGATACAGGAGACAGATAACCTACCAATCACAAGCTGAACTATAGTCAGTTACAAATTGCAAACTCAATTTCAATGGGAGTTTATTCCTCATGTACAGGGGGAAAAAATAGAGCGTCTCCTTAAAAACAGAGACAAGGTTGAACAGGGCTGAATCCTTAGCCCCAAGCACACAGTAAATATGCGTAGATTCATTACTTAAAGATATGCCACTTTTCCTATGCCAGGCCCTGGGCTAGGTCTTCGGGGCACAGGAGAAGGTTGATGCCATGGAGGGATTCAGATCCCACGTGGCATAATGTAAAGCCGAATGAATAAAGGTTTTAAACAACGTGCAAAGAACACAGCAGCGGGGAAGCAAGTAAGGTTTACATCACATTTTGTGGGAGCTCTCATTCCCATTTTAGCTCCTGCGTTCTTTCGTTTCACGCCGCCCTTCCTAGGGGGCGCGAAAGGAGGCGAGCCCAGAGAATAGAAGCCGCAGTAGGCCGGCGGGTAAAGTTAGGAAATAGGGAAAACTGGCGGGAGCGGGCGGGGGGGAAGAGATCGCGTCCAAGACTGGGTCCATCCTGAGTTTGAAAAGAGAACAAAATGCCTTTTGTCACTTTTCTCCACCTTCTTCCAAATCCCCCCGGGATGAGAAATTGGCGGGGCGGGAGGGGGTGTGTTACATCGCTGAGAGAGAACCTCTCTTTGCTCCAATGGCCACAGCCCAAGAAACCTAGGAATCTACAGCTGACGCCTTCTAGAAAAGGACCCACCCCAGCTCGCTAAGAAAAGGAAATCCACGTGACGGGAGGGGGTGGGGGCGGGAAGCCAGGCGACCCCGGAGCGAGAGCGGCCAGGGGCGGGGCCGGGGGCCAGGCAGCTTCGAGGAATTGCCCCGCTCAGCGGTTCGGGGGCGGAGGGCTCGCATGGGGCTCTGTTCGCGCATCACACTAGGGTAGAGGACTCGCTGCGCGTGCACAGCGCACGGGGGCAGAGAGAGAGCGGACCCATTCCGCGCGCACCGGGCAGGGGCGGGGCGGGGCGGGCGCAAGCCTCTCGCGCCGGGAGCCTGGAGCCAGGAGCCGGAGCCTGACGTCGGCCCGGGTGCTGACCGCTGCCCCTCCCCGCTCGGCGCCGCCTCCCGCAGCCGGGGAGGGGCCGGGGCGGAGCGAGCGAGCGGGGCAGCGCCGGGGCGGAGCGGGCGCGGGCAGAGCGCTGCGCGGGGCCGGTGGCGAAGGTCCACGGCGGGATCGGCGTCGCTGCGGCTGCCCACGACCCGGTCCCCGGCCGGCCGCCCCGCAGATCCACCTTCGTGGCGCGGCTGAAAACGCGCAGATCCCCGAGGGAGCGAGTCCCCGCGCGCGGCGGCTCGGCTGCTTCCCTCCGTGGGAGGTCGGGCTCCCGGCTCTCCGGACCCGCCTGGCGTCCTCGTCTCCGGCGGGGCGGGCCGGCTGCGGCGCCCGGGACATGGCTTCGGCGGGCAGCGGCATGGAGGAGGTGCGCGTGTCGGTGCTGACCCCGCTGAAGCTGGTCGGGCTGGTGTGCATCTTCCTGGCACTGTGTCTGGACCTGGGGGCCGTGCTGAGCCCGGCCTGGGTCACGGCCGACCACCAGTACTACCTGTCCCTGTGGGAGTCCTGCCGGAAACCCGCCAGCTTGGACATCTGGCACTGCGAGTCCACACTCAGCAGCGGTGAGGGCCCGGCGCGCCGCGACCCCTGCCTCCCGCCCCGGACCGCCCCGCGCCCCGCTGCCTGGACAGCTACCACCTCTACCTGCCTCTCCTTCTGTGTTCCCCACCCTAGTCCGCCCCCTCCATCCTGGCCCTTCGCGGATCCTCGGGCTCCAGCCAACTCCCTGATCTCCACCCCTCACCTCTCCCCAATCCCGGTCGCCAAACCCAGTGCAGTGTCCCACGCCCTCTCTTCCCGTGGCCATGCCTCGGGCTCTGGAGTAACACTTATGCTATTTTGGGTAATTGTTATCATTTAAGGCGAGAACCATGTGGCTGTGTTGAAAATGCAACGCCTTCCACACCCGCGTTAAAAAAGACACAAGCAAAAGCGCCCCAACTCCCACCAGGATGCTGTGGGTTCTCTCTGCCTTCCCCACTTCTCTCTCAAGGAGGAATTTGCCTGAGTTTACCTCTGAGTGCCCCCGTTTCTGCCTTTTCTACTCCACTTTATCTGGGTTTTCCCGTGAGTTTCGGTTTGGATTTTAGTTCCTTAAATTTTTGAGGGATGTGAAGAGTTGGGAGAGGGACAGGCTTTAATTTCCTTGCCTTTTTTGGTGACACCGTCCTTGGTTGAGAGTTGCTCTTCTTTCTTTCCCACTCCAAATGCCTCTTCAGTCCTCTAGATCTTTCTTGCTCTTCTGCATGAGGTACTCACAGATGCCTGGAAAGTTGTGGCTTATTCAGCCAGCACTGGAAGCAGCAAAGGGATGGGGTGGAGGACGGAGAATTAGGTAGTCACGGTTGCCTTGAGCCCCGGTTGCCTTCCCCTGCCCTCCCAATGTTACGCCCTTAGCAGAAATCTGACAACTTCCGATTTCTTGGTGCAAACCCCTGTTCCTCGCTAATCTTGATTCTTCAGCTGCTGGTGTCAGCGCAGAGAAAGGGGAATAAAAGGCAGATGACCAGGCTGTGATTTTACACACTTAACACGGGCACCCCTGAGAAACTCATTAAATTCCCTCGTGACAGTTTCCTGTCTTCTCTGGGACTATTTATAAAGCTTTACTGGAAACGTGTCAAGTTCCAGGCAAGTTGAAATAGGACAAAGAGCCACAAAAAATCAGATTTGCTTTTGTCTTTGGTTTCTTGTTATGAGAAATTAGTGCACTTGGTTTAGTTTCTTCCATAAATTTGTCTGTTTACAAAAGGCTTTTTCTTTGTTATTACCTCAAAATTTCCATTGAAGGATTTCGTCTTTGTTGCTTAATTTACTGTGGAGGGGACTGGTTGGCAGCGAGAGGTCAACATTTAGGTCTTTTAATTCTTTCAGGGTTGGTTGTTTACAACTAAAGATAAAATAAATTGGTAAAATGCCTTTCTTCAGTAACCAGGGGATCCAAATAAACTTTGGAGAAAATATGCTTTCTTTCCCCTCTCCAATAGAAATGGAAATTTATGTAGGAATGCCAGCTCCGGCACGTCTCCTTAGCAACGTGAATCTTTTGCCCCTTTCTCTCTGTCTCTTGAAATAATAGCCCCCTGATTGCATAAAGACTTTTCAGATAGGTAGGAGAAACAAGCTTCAACTCCCATTTTCTTTTCAGGCCCGTATCCTTTTCTCTCGGCCAGGAATGTGGGGAATGGGGAGAAGCCAGCTCGAGTTTGTGGCGCGTCTGCAGTGTTTGCTAATCTTTCCTTCATTGCCTCCATCCCCATTTATCTCTGCTTTTTTACTCTCTAAGCAAGGAAGTAGGGAGACACAAGCTTAATGCAAATATAGTTGTAATAGGACTCTGCAAGGTAAAAATCGGAGGCTGGTACAGCTTCTGATTTTTTCTTCTAAACCCGTTATTCTACCCTCTTGCTGAAACTCATACTGCAGCATTTATTTCTTGTTGCGTTCCTGAAAATAAAATAGTTTTCATCCTAGAAAAAGTATACTTCAGAAGCAAATTGGGCTGGTGGAAATGGTTTTGTTGGAGGCTATCTGGAACAAGTTCTTGACTTTCTTTATGTAGTAGCAGTTCGTTTTTCCTCCCCAAGGTGGTGGTGGACGGGGAGGATGCAGGAGGAAAGGAAACAAAATCTGGAAAATCGCTCATCTCCCCACTTTACAAAGTCTATTTTCTTACAGTGTTTGGTGCACTTGAAGCTTCTGTGCACCAGTATTCTGAAACAAGGGGGAAGCTTGAAGTGAAATGAGCAATGTTTTCCTTGCCCGTTCCAAAGGGCAGGCAGCTTTTCTCAGTCTGTTTGCTGTGTTGAATAGCAGAAAGCAGGGAGGGAAATGTCTTCTGTGAAGATTTTAAGAGATCCACTTCTTTGTCTCGCGAAATGAATTACCTCAGGAGGAACCACCAAGGACAGTTTTACTGAAGGCCCTTTACCAGCATCTTCAGGGCTTAATTAAAAACCTTTGTCTTAATTAGAATTGAAACTGCCGTGAAGAGGCAAGCTTGTAAATACAGAAGGGAAATTTCAGGAATGTTTCTACCGATGACAATATGTCCTACTTAGGCCTAGTTCCTACGGAAACTTTCCCCTCAGCCATTATTTTTAAAGCCCGCATTTTAATTTTGGTACCAAATGTGCATCGTTTGCCGCTTATAACCTATTTTATGGTTTTAAGCAAAAGCAGAACCATTCCTTTTGTGTCCTGGTGTATTGTAGGTTGCGTCAGCACTTCTAGTACGAACCAGTAATCCGGGTGTCAGTCAACTGTAATGCTTTTCTCCGGTGTCCCAATTCAGTGTATGGGGGACTATCCAGGCATTCATCTTTAAGCTGTACATTTCCCAAAAAGACAAATGAGAAAATGGCTAATAGACTGTCATTCGCGGTGGAAACAGGAAAAAAATAAATAAATTAAGTATGCTTGTTAGGAAGTTTAGAATAGGTAGTACTCACATGGCTGCTGGCCACAGAATTTCTAAGGATGATTTTGGCAGCCTTTTAATACATCTTAAATATTATTTTTAAATGATAGTAATGTTTTAGACTTTTGCTTAGTCGCATTTAGTTTTGATAACTTTTTTCCTAGAATATAATTATAGGGTTTCACAGCCATAGCAATTATAAGAGAATCCTTAGTTCAAATAGGATTACTCAAGTGTATACAGAAAGCTGACACCCTAACTTTGACTTCAAACGTACTGTATAACCTCTAGGGTAATTTTTTGCTTCTTCTTTAAAATTTATAAATACGTAGCTATTTCATATAAATCAGATTGCTTTTTTGACGTCTGTGTTATTTACTGACTAAGCAAAATGTAAGGGTGTGCAGATGGCCAAATGAACACAATTTACTGAGAGTAATTTTGGGATATAACAAGTGGCATTCATCCATCTTTCCATCCACAAAATACTTGATTATTAAATAGTTGGTTCCTTTTTCAAGGAATATTAACATTTGCGCACTGTCCTAAAAATAGCTGCATTTGTAACAAGTCACTGGCAGTTTTGAAATGGCAATGCACTGTAGGCTAATAACAGGTGAATATTATTATTTTCAGTTGACAAGGGGTTCTTTTAAGAGTGCTTTGTATGTAGCTCATTTTTTAAAAACTGTGATATAAAAATCCACTTTAAAAGGCATTATAAGAAAACCTGTCTTGGGTGGTAGTTTAAGATAAACGGAACTGCCTAAACACCTGCAAATCTTAGAAAATCTGAGATACAGTGATTCTGAGTTCAGATGTGTATCATCTATGTATATTTTGAATCCATATCTTAATTGGGAAACGTAATTTCATTGGAAAACTTTGCAATGTGATTTACTCCAGGGAAAGTTCAGCTTGTTGCTTGAAATGAGTTGATATTGATGCATGTTTACAAATAGCTCAGCAAGCCTGGAGGTCACAACAGTTATACTCTATTCTGGCTTCCTAAAAAAGAACAGAAGTAGAACAAATGGAATTTTATTTAACCTATACAGCAGTAGACTGGTGGAAAGAGCAGCACTTAGCACCAAAACTTTCTTGATTAATAATCCAGAGAAAACCCAGTATAACATTTCAAGATCTTGATGATGATTTCCTTTTAAGGTCTCCTAAGACTCTGAAGTTCCCCAGATTGACTTTTACAAAGGACATTTTAATTTGTGGGCAGATATAATTCCTCTTTTGTTCACATTTGTAGAATGATTGTAATCTCCAGGGAGCCATTTAGATCAATCTTTGTCAGCTAAGGGATTTGATGAGTATGTGAGAAGCCTGGCCTTTCATAAAACCTTTCAAAACAAAACCAAAACAAACAAAAGCATATCTCAAGCAATAGATTTTGCCTGCTGTCAGGAATAAATTTGAAGAATCACTTTCAGGTTTCTGTTTAATACTAAGCCCACTTAGTGAGACCGCAAAGTACTACTGGATATATTAGTGAAAAGGATTGTAGGTGCTCCAAAATAAGTCCCTGGATTATATTACCTAAATATCACAGTAAACTTCTTTATGAACTCTGATAAATTATAACATAATCCTCTAGGAGGGCAGAGTAGTGTTGTGAAGAATATATGAGGCTTTGGATTCAAACTGCCCTGAACTTGACCACTTACCAATCATATGACTTCATATAGCTTACTGTCCTCAGATGATTTGTCATGAAGATTAAATATGCAAACATACCTGCTCATTAGGGTTGCATTTCTTCCTTATATATTCAGAGAAGCAAACCCAAAGTGATAATTTTTTTCAATAATTGAGGACATTTTCCTCCTTAAGTGGTAAACTTTTTTTGCATTGAATGATGAAGTATGTTGTTAGTCTCAAATTTAAATTTTGATATGTACTTCCCAGCATTTAACAGTGCTCCTGATAAATCATGATCACAAAATTATTGTCTAATAGCTACCTTTTATTCAGTACTATTCCAGGCCAGACATCTCTATTATTCCCAGTGTTGAATAAACTTGCAGTTTAGCTAATGTTATCTCCATATATTATTGAGGAGACCAGGTATTTTTGTAAGTTTACCAAGTTCTCAATCAGTGGTAGGGACAGGTTTTCTCCAAGAGTGTTCCAGTTATTAATGCTGGAAAACAAACCACCCCCAAAGTTAGTGGTGTTGTTAAATGACAGTTATTTTTTTATGCTCATGACTTTTGTGGGTCAGGAATTCAGATAGGGCATAATGAGGATGGCTTGTCTCTGCTCCAGGATGTCTGGAGCTGGAGCTGAGGGTGATTTGAATGGCTGGAAACTAGAGCATCTGGAACTGCAGGATCCTCTTCCAAATGGTTTCACGGGGTTTGACTTATTGTTTGGAATGGCTGGGAGGCTGGACTCAGCTGGGACTGGCCTTTCTAGCATGGTGGTCTCAGCATAGTTGGACTTCTTACAGGATGAGTAGTTTTGCTGAGAGCAAGGGTTCAAAGAGAACCAGTCTCTGTCTGAACCAGCCTGGGAAATCACAGAGGAGCCATATGTATAGTCCAGATTCCAGGGGAGGAGAACTGGGCTCTACTTCTTGATGGAGCATTGTAGAAGAGCATGTAGGATAGGAAATGCTCTTGGGCCACATTTGCAAGTATAGTCTGACACTGGAGTCTAGCCAGAAATCTGCATTCTTTCTTTATTGCCTCTGAGGAACCAAGACAACTACATAGCTTCTTTCTTTAAGAACTTTGAATCAATTGTATAAATAACATTTGGCTGGGGCAAAAACGGCCCTCAACCAACACATGGCTTTAATGATTAGTCGCTTGTATGGGGTTACTCTACATTTGGAATCAAATGAGCTCAAAAACTTAACCTGTCTACAAATAGAGAAGGTTTTTCTCTATATATATTCAACCTTAGGTCATTTTTGGATTATAGTCTCAAATGATCAAGGATCAAACTGATTAAGAATCTGAACTCTTAATTTGCTACTTCATGTTTCATGATAAAATTTTAGCCTTTCTTAGAAGGTTTTGTATGAGTCTGACAAGATGGTTTGTACATGAACACTAAAATGTAACAATTCCATACAGGAGCCAAGTTTTGTAGTGCTAGAAAGGTATGAGAATTGCAGGGATGTTTTTTGTTTGCTTGTTTTTTCATTATTTTAATAACATGATTCTTCTCTTGATAATTGCCCATATGTTGAATCACAGAATCACAGCACATTTGGAGTAGAAAAGATTTTTTAAAATAATCCTGCCCGATTAAATTTATTGCAGGGACAAGAAAAATAAGGCAAGACAGAATATTAAAGACTCAACAGAGAGATTGTACTTAGCCATAGTATTTTTGCAGGGCGGGTTTTCAGAATTTCCAGTAATATTGCAGATAACTATCTCTTGGTATTTGAAGGATTGTTGAATACTATCATGTATGGAACGTTGGATGAAGAAGTTAAGAACTACATGTGAAACAGCTGTCTACTTTTTAGAAGATTATTTATCATCCAAGATTTGATTTCCCATAGAATTTAAAGAGTCTTCAAATAGACTCATTTATGTTGATAAGTCCATTAAATTTTAGATGTTTATTATCATCAAATTTTACATTGTTACCGTGGCTAGTCCTTAAAAATCAACAAAAACTTCTTTTTCTTTAAGGTAGGGTTCTTTAAAACAACTGCTTAATTTTAAGTTGAAAAACACTTTCAAAAGTCTGTGGAAGCCAGCCATTAAGTTTCTTAAATTGATTATATGCATATAAATTTCACTGGATCAACTTATTACTGCATTCTGGCTTTATTTTTTTTTTTAAAGATACATTTATTTATCAAGAGACTGATTTTTCCTATCAACTTATTACTGCATTCTGGGGGACTTCCTTGGTGACACAGTGGTTAAGAATCCGCCTGCCTATGCAGGGGACACAGGTTCACTCCCTGGTCCGGGAAGATCCCACATGCTGCAGAGCACCTAAGCCCGTGCGCCACAACTACTGAGCCTGCGTGCCACAACTACTGAAGCCCATGCGCCCTAGAGCCCACATGCCACAACTACTGAGCCCATGTGCTGCAACTACTGAAGCCTGTGCGCCTAGAGCCCGTGCTCCACAACAAGAGAAGCCACCACAATGAGAAGCCCATGCACTGCAATGAAGAGTAGCCCCCGCTCCCGCAACTAGAGAAAGCCCACACGCAGCAATGGATTCCCAACACAGCCAAAAAATAAATAAAGATTAAAACAAAAACAAAAAAAACTTATTATTGCATTCTGGCTTTATTTTTTTTTTAAAGATACACTTATTTATCATGAGACAGATTTTTCCTTAAGCAGAATTTCATCCTCACATGTCAAAGGCATGGACAGTTAAATCTTACCAGTCTTTTCAAAGTATTGGATCATCTCCCTTGAAAATTAGACAAGGACACCTTCCTTACCCTTTTTTGCTCCTATATTTGTTTGGGATTTTGAGACATTAGGAGACCATCAATTTTCTGTTCTATTGTAGTCTTGCCTTTGGCACCAAAGATTCCCATTAATAAAACAAAACAAAACAAAACAAACAATAACCCCTACAAAAATGAAGCATCCATGGTTTCCAGAAAACCAGGAAAAAAATATCTAGATCATTTTTATCTCTACCAGCTTATTAACTGTTGTGAGATTTAAAATGATAGTTTTAATGAGCCATGTTTCAAGATAAGGTCACAAATATTGATTGTCTTTTCAAAATATATGCGTATTAGGCAAAAAGATGTTAAAAAAAATAGAAGTTGGGACTCCAAGTCACATATTCTCTATGCATGAAAAGGCACATCCACAAAAGGACTCAAATTTCCATCAGAAGGAGTTTTATTTCTGTCATGTTTTATGGTCCTGAAACCAAATGTTCATCACAATGCATAGTGCTTTGTGAAGGCAACCTGGAGTCTTTTCCTAGCACTAGTAGGTGACTTAAAGAGTGATAGAAATACCCTGGGAGGCCCTTTTCTATCTTCTCCTATGTATCCAAGTAGTTAACTTCATTGAAACATGTTCATTGATTTCCTAGCAGGGAGTAAGCATTGTCCTGGTACAAAGTCAGCTAGTCATTCTGGTGGTGAGAGCAAGGTCATGAATGAAAGTTTCTTTTAAACAAATTAATGGAATAATACAAATGTATGAAGTACTATAAAGGAGGAAATAAATATAAATTCACCTTCTGCAGGGGGGTAGAAGAAGGGCTCTCATCTAAAGAAGCTTGCTAACAGGGAACTGGCGGGGGCACTAGCTTGCCAAATTTATCCCTCCATATTTACTGGAGGGTGTTTTTTTTTTTTTTTTTTGCGGTTTTTTTTTTTTTGCGGTACGCGGGCCTCTCACTGTTGTGGCCTCTTCCGTTGCGGAGCACAGGCTCCGGACGCGCAGGCTCAGCGGCCGTGGCT
>NC_041234.1:18437830-18529425 GCF_002837175.3 Physeter macrocephalus | reverse complement strand
CAGGCTCAGCGGCCGTGGCTCACGGGCCCAGCCGCTCCGTGGCATGTGGGACCTTCCCGGACCGGGGCACGAACCCGTGTCCCCTGCATCGGCAGGCGGACTCTCAACCACTGTGCCACCAGGGAAGCCCAAGGGGTGTTTTAATACTGATCGTGGGTGACTGGCTGGCTGCCGTCCATCTGCCCTTTGATTATTATTAGCTACGCTAAACCCATCACAAAAGCTTTTTAGTTGCTTAGAGGCAGGTCACCCACTCCTAGTCTTGGCATGGGTTTTCTTCTCGTTTTTCCAAATAACCAAATTTTCCAAATTGTAACCTTCTTAGGTTTTTTCCAAAGAGTGGAGAAGGAACAACGTTTGATGTAAAAGTTTATATATGTACTATGATTAGGAATTACTATTGAGAAATACCAGTACCCATTAGATAATAACTAGTTACCATTAAATGCTAACGAAATCTTTCTAATATAATACTTGGTAAGAAACAGCAGCCATTTGCAGTGATGGTGTCTTTCTTTTTTGTCTAAATACTGAAACATACTTTAATAGCAGGGCTTTGGCTAAGCAGTGTATACAATGGTTTTATTTGGGGAAAAAAACACTGTTATGGTGTTTAGATGATAAATTTCTACCAAATTTTCTGTGATAGAATTCTGTGAAGCAGCTAAAGTGCACCTTTATTTGTAAAGAAAAAAGTATGTGTGTTCTTCAAACATCAACACAAAACAACTCAAAAGTCTTGAACGAAATTGTCATGGATTGAAAATTAATAACCTGTTCGGCACTCTTGGACCACCAGAATTTTCCAAAATTTTGGTAAAATTGACCTGCACTTTGGTCATTAAAATTGTTGCATTATGTATTTGGATGGTTACCTGGGGTAATTTATGTGCTTAAAATAGGGTTGGCACTGTATTTCTGACACATTTTTTATCCATAAATGGGCCTAAAGAGTGAGACTTAAATCATATTGTTGCCAACTTAACATGGGTTTTAAAGTAGGTGCTTCTCTGACATTCCACTTGACTTTGTGCAACTCGGTGCACACAGTGTCTATACTGTTTGTCATTTTATGAAAGACGTAGTTGTTTGCCATAAATATTTGTTTGCATGTGAATGTTAGTTTTGATATTAGTTGTTTGAAAAAAGAGATGGTCATTTTAATTATTGAAGTTAGAATCCTGATTCTTCTTTTGGCTGCCTTTGTTTGTGTCTGTATCCCATGGAACAGTGGAAAATTAACGCAATGCTGAAGGATTTAGGTCAGGATGCAACTTAGCCAAGAAAACAAAGTTTAAACTCACTCAAAAATGGTTCCGATTTTGCAGTTCGCCACATGCAGAGTAACTAAGGAGAACTTGTGGATGGCTTGTGAGATAGCGTCAAGATGACAGAAAAGATTACTCTTATAGGTTGAGTAGGGAATGATTTTGATTGCAGTTACGGATATCATTTTGGTTAATATTCTTTTGGAGAATTCAAAGGTAAAAATATAAGTGTCTGTTTGGCACATTTCAGTGTGATTATAAAAGTTATTAAGATCAATATTTTACTTTCTGATGAGAATTATAGGAATAGTGAGAATCGTGCATTAAAATATTAGAATACACTCGGGGAAGTACCACCCACTCCTGCTGTGGGAGTTGAATTTATAAGGTTAAAAATGTGTTTCTTGGGCTTCCCTGGTGGCGCAGTGGTTGGGAGTCCGCCTGCCGATGCAGGGGATACGGGTTCGTGCCCCGGTCCGGGAGGATCCCGCATGCCGCGGAGCGGCTGGGCCCGTGAGCCATGGCCGCTGGGCCTGCGCGTCCGGAGCCTGTGCTCCGCAGCGGGAGAGGCCACAGCAGTGAGAGGCCTGTGTACCGCAAAAAAAAAAAAAAAAAAATGTGTTTCTTCATTGCTTTTTAATTATATCTAATTTCCTAGAAGAAGTGACAATTGGGTGCTCAAGCATTTACATACAGTAGAACTAATCTCAGCGTATAAACAATACCTACAGAGGTAAATAAATTAGCCAGTGTCTGATGAGTTAAAGGTTTTGAAATGAGACGGGTGGAGGAAAGCTTTAGGCACTGGTGTGGTACACTGACCTTGGCTCAAAAGTGTGGAAAATGTATCATCATTTAGATTTTGCTTTTCCTGAAAATCGGAAGTAAATTTTGACCGTGAATTCCCCAAGGGAATGTGAATTCTCCAATTTGGCAGTTATAATGTGGCCCATAGAATTTTCATAATGCAGTAGCAATTTCAGGCCAGTCTCATGTATTAGATTGTAAAGTAAGTCAGCACAATCCTGCAGAATACTAAAGCATTTATAGACATTGGAAACTCTGGCACCCGCTAGTAAAAATACTTAGAAAGAGGATTTGAATTTAGTTCCTGAGTTGCACATTAATGTTGGACTTGATGTTTTGACGTATGGACTGCCCAATTTTTGTTCTGTAGCTGCGGGGGAAAGTATAACATTGTGTGTTTGTCTTTTATATATATATATATATTGATTTATTTTAATTATTCTTTTCCTTTTTTATCTTTTTTTCTGTTAGAGAAAACTGTCATAGGGAAGCACATAGTTATCTTTAGCCTTGGCTTTTGTAGGTGCAGTTCCAATGCATCCAGTGTGTCACTGTGTCAGTTTTGCCAAAATACTTTTAAGTGGAACCTGACATATACTATGCCAGCCTCATTTCAGGTTTCATTTCCGCATCCAAAACATCCCTCCCAGCCCATTTGAGACCTAACCAGTTTATGGACCAAGATTGTACATTATTTCCTCCAAATCTATTATCACTTGTTCTCTCAGGTCTTAGAAACCAAACTCAGATTTCAAATCAGGTGGCCCAACATTGAACAATGACCAATTTTAATTGTGCAGAGCACTGCAATGTGTAAAACAGAACCATGGCCACTGATGTTCTGCAGAGCTGGTTTACGTTCACTGCTCCACTACAGTATCAGTATATCATTTATAGAAATGTATAAAACTAATGCCGAGTAATAAATCTCTAAGGACTCTTAACACTTTATCTGATTAAATACTGTGAGGGCTATAAAATTGGGGAACTAAGATTGATATAGAAATTAACCAATTATGAGAACTTAAAATAGATGATTTTTTTTGAAGAAATGGAGCTGAAAATTGAGAATTTTATGACATTTTGTTTTGCAAACACAATATGGGATAGCAAGTATTTGTGGCATGCAAACGTTCTAATGGAAAAAACGATTCGTGTATGGTTTTCCAGTCATTTATTATAGTATTAATGTAAAATTGCCCGAGTCCTGTAGTATATAACAAAATATTTTATATGTATATATTCTTGTTAAATCTACATTTGGTAGATAAGTAAATACATGTCTTTGTAAACATGAATCCCAGCCTATTATTTTAATGGTCATTAGTAGGTATCTATAAAAGTATTTTTGACTTGTTTTATTCCCCATCTCCTAGTCTTGTTCAGTAAGAAAGAGAAAAATGGTATCAGACCTATCTTCATAGTCCCTGACTTTAACTCATCTGTGAGGCAGGTCCTAATATTTGGACAGTGATTCTGTTGCTGTTTTCTGAAAGAGACACAATGCCACGTGCACTGTTCTCAGCTCCAATATGTCTAGTGATGAACCCTGAAAACTACCCTGAGCCTCCTTGACTATGGTAGCCGTTTCAAACCGCTTTTTCAGCTTACTGATTGATGTTCAACTGGTCAGCGAGTTAAAGCTTTGGTCCTGGGCAGCCTGCCCAAGTGAATCATTCCAAATGGGTATAATGACAACAATCCCCAAACTTGGCACCATCCACCAGAGATATAGCCTCAATACTTTAGTCTAAGCCCCAGCTTCTGGCCAGGACAGTGGCAGACATATGTGGCCCAATTCTAGTCTCTTGGAAAATAAAATGGCTTTTCTGTTTGAGCAGGCATAGCTATGGCTGTGGACCAAAGGGAAGGGTAGCAATATCATAACTGTGGAGATGCTGGTGATTGGTGCTCCTTTTTGACTTTATGTCTAAAGTGACTTTCTCATTAGCCACAGCTTCAATACTTAAAATTAAATATAGGACATATAGAAGAAAATCAGAACTGGTTGTATTCATCTACTTTTTAAGAACTATTTCCTTTGCTACAAGAGGTTCCCCTCCTAATTAGGTTCTAGTCCCTTTTAATACTTGTTATTCTCCTGTAGCTTCTATTGCATTTTATTGGCTTTCGGTATGAAATAAAGTATTACTATTTTAAGGAAATTCAACATGTGAAATTAGGATTTTTTTGCAGTTTTCTATTGTTATGCTGGATATGCATCACTTTGCACTCCTGTATTACTCATTAATCAAATTGACTTCATTATGAAATTATTATTGTCTGAGAGGCCTTTACCTAAAAGAAAGTTCAACATTTTAAAATGGTACATGAGGACTTCCTTGCAGGGCGCAGTAGTTAAGAATCCCCCTGCCAATGCAGGGGACATGGGTTTGATCCCTGGTCTGGGAAGTTCCCACATGCCGTGGAGCAACTAAGCCCGTGTGCCACAACTACTGAGCCTGTGCTCTAGAGCCTGCGAGCCACAACTACTGAGCCCATGTGCCACAACTACTGAGGCCCACGCGCCTAGAGCCCATGCTCCACAACAAGAGAAGCCACTGCAATGAGAAGCCTGTGCACTGCAACGAAGAGTAGCCCCCGCTCACAGCAACGAAGACCCAACGCAGCCAAAAATAAATAAATAAATAAATAAACAAAAACACATTCTATCTATAAATAAATAAATAAATAAATAAAATGGTACATGAGGTATAGACCAGGAGTCAGCAAACTATTGCCTGACAGCCCACCACTTGTTTTTGTAGATAAAGTTTTATTGGGACACAACCATGCTCCTTTTATTTACATACTGCCTAGGGCTGTTTTCACACAACACGGCAGAGTTGAGTAGTTGCAACAGAGACCATGACCCACAAAGCCTAAAATATTTAATATCTGGCCCTTTAGAGGGAAAGTTTGCCAATTTTTTTCTTAGTCTTGTTCTTTACAAAATGCAAAAAAATACATATATTTTAGTTATTCTTTGAGGATATTTAAAGTAGAGAAAAGTGATCAAAATTCCTGTTTTATTTTGGATTGAAAAGTAGAAATAGTCAAATGTGTGGCATTTTATGCCTTTTGGGCTATGTGAAAGAGCTTATTGGAAAAAAGCAATCTATTGTGCTTTTATTTTTAATATATTTTTAAAGTGAGTGAATAAGTTGTATCTTGATTTAAACAAAATGGATACTTTCAAAATTCTTATTTATTTAAAATAAGTTGGAGTAAGTTGCTAAAAGCAATAATCATTTTATGAAAGTAATACTCCAACAAGAAAATGTTCAGCATTGGCTCTTAAAGCCTCCAGGAATTTGATTGATGTCTGGATGGATTGATTTTATTATTATTATTTTTTGTACCTCAAACATTTAGATATAATGAAAATTTGATTTATTATTCAGAAATTTCAACTTATAACTTTTCAGAAGGATTTTTATAATGTTAAAGTGCAATAAAATTGTGCTATGCATAAACTTTTTCAAAACAATTTAGAGACTTCCAAATGTAAGGATTGTTCTTTTGTTGTTTTAATTCAAAGCTACGTGCTTTTATGGAACAACAACAAAAAAACCCATAGTATGGCTATCCTTTTAAACTCTAGTTGAAAGCCAGATATACTTTTGTTTGAAGTTATATTGCTTTATTACAAATAGATGGTATAAAAAAATGCTCTCCACTTTCTTCAGATTCATCTTTATATTTTAAGGAGTATGGATTTGTTCTGTTTTCTCCCTTGTTTGTTTGTTTCTTGATTGCTGTGCGAGTTCTAGTTCAGTGCCAGCTGTATTTCCAGAATTAATTAGGAGGAGAGGATGTGGAAGAGGATGCTTGAGGCAGGGTTATACAAGTGTAAATAAAAGAAGAAAATCTTAGGGCATTGTAGGTTCCTCTACTTGTCCCTTATCCTGCAGTGGTAAAGAGTGCACTTTGGGAGCTTTCTGGAGGGATAATTTCAGCGTGCAGCATCAAAATATCATGAGTTCTTGACTTTGGATAGACTGCATTGCAATTTAACCATGGGTTAAAGTCTACTTTTATTTCTTGCACATACATTAAAGTGAGGACCAGAAGAGGCAGCCTGGGACTTCCAAACAAAACCCACGGAAGAATGTTCTTCTCCAAAGTATCATTTTCTGTGATGCTTCCTAAGCTGGATAGTGCTTTTATATATTCACTTTACTTCTTAGAGAACATTCTACTCTTATAAAATGGAAAATGGGCCAGTTTTGTGTCATACTCTTTCTAAATCTTTATTTTATAAGAAATAACAAATACATTTCAGCGAGGTTTTGGTTTTATTCAGGGCATGGGAGACTCAAAGTATCTGTACAGAGGCCTGCACATAGTAAGTGGTCAGTATATTCTTACTGTTAACGCATGTGAATGAAGAAAGGAGCCAAGGAGCCACTTAGAGTCTATTCTGGCACCCTGGGAATACTTACTTTCAGAAACCATCCCTATGGTGGTAAATACAACAGTAAGAGATTAGAATGAAAGGAAAGAGAAGAGGAAAAAGCAACAAATCTTCCTGATGCTAATTTGCTGGGGGAGTTGTTTTAGTTGGTGGGGGGAGGGAGAGAAAGTCAATTAAAAAGTTGGGGTTTTTGTGTGTGTGTGTGCAAAGGAAGGCTTTCTAAGAAAGCACAGCAATAAAAGAAAAGAAGTATGTACTACAGCCACATGCAACAACATGGTTGAATATCAGAGGCATAAAAGCCAGACAGAAAATAAATACAGACTTAAAAGCCAGACATCAAAGAATTGATACCATTTATATAAAGTTTAAGAAAAGGCAAATCGAATACGTAAATAATGTTGGTTCATAGCCTGGGTAGGAGGGTGATTATTGACTGGGGAGGGGCACGAGGGAACTTTCTGGGTGATAGAAATGTTCTCTATCTTAATCTGGGCGGTGGTTATGTGGGTGTGTAAATATACATGAAATTCATCAAGTTCTCTACTTTCTATACTTATGATTTGTGAACTTTATAGCTCAATAGAAAATTAAATAATAATAATAATGACAATAGCTTGTGCAGGGGGCACCAATTTAGCATGAATGCTTAATAGAGTCCTTGGAAGAAAAGCATGGCAAACCTGTGGTCTAAAAACTGCTTAGCGAAGATTTCAAGGTGGGTCTGGAAGGATAAGTGAGATTTGGGTACATGGAAAAAAAAGATTAAAAAAAAAAACCCAACTGTGTTTAGCTTAATGTAGGAGACTTTTCTGAATAAGGACAATTATAGTAATTTTTGTTGCAAAACATCTCAAATCCCAAAGGATGCTTGGTATGCAGTAAAATCATGTCTATTTAGCTGCAGCAAGGTGACTGCTGCTGAGCATAGTTTACTGCTTGAAAAAAGCAATGCCTTTCTTTTTTCTTTCCAGATTGGCAGATTGCTACTCTGGCTTTACTCTTGGGCGGTGCTGCCATCATTCTCATTGCATTCCTGGTGGGTTTGATTTCCATCTGCGTGGGATCTCGAAGGCGCTTCTACAGACCTGTTGCTGTCATGCTTTTTGCAGCAGGTAAATATATTCATTACTTTCAAACCAGTATTAAAGTTTCATGGACCTTTCTACCATCCTCCCTTCTCATGCAGAAACAGTAATGTGGTTGCTGTATTACCTACAGATCAAGAGGCATGTTATATTTTAAGGTAAATTGGCTACAGGTTTATCATAGTATCAGTTTTCAGTGTGTTAAGCATTTCACAGAGCACAGTGGCAATTTCTAAACTTCGAACTAAAACTCGAATAAATAATAATGGCTCTTGACAAGGGCTGTTGCCTTAGGAATTGCAGCAGATGTGTTTACCAACAGTCTTTCTTCACATCCAGTATTTTTTTCCTCCTTTTACTGCCCCCTTGGTGAGTTTTTTTCTGCCATAAAACTGAAAAAAAATTCCAATATGTGTACCCTTAAAGGTATAAATCTGTTTTGAAATAAACATGGTTATACTGAAAAATCATAATGTTTAATATGACCCATCAGACAATTCAATTGTGTGAGTTCAATGGCATATTCATTAATTTAGCAACCCATCTTTCTATGAAGCACAGCTTGGATTAAAATATCAACCCAGGTAAAATGGAAGTTTTACTAAAATTCAGGGAGCTATTTAGAAAAGGGGCTTATAAGACTAAAAGCCCAGTACATTATTTGATATGAGTTTAATTTTCATTTATAAGGATCTCCTTAAATATTCTTATAAATGACCGAAACTGAAATATTCTTGTTGGTGCCTTCAATTTACCCTGTCAGTCATATCTGATTTGAAGACTGCAAAATAAGCCCCTGTGACTGTCAACAATGAAGACACTGACAGAACCATCTAGCCTGTTAGATGGATTTTTTAAAGCTGTTTAAAGATGGGAATAGATGAAATTTCTCAGGATTTGAAGGGTCATTTGGTCTAAAAATATAAAATCAGAAGTGTTCTGCTGCCCCCTGCTGTTTGTGTTCATCTTCTTATACCCATGAAGACTGGTCAGAATGCAAGGGTCATAAAAACAACGGTCCACAGGGCTGAAAGAATGTAGAAACAGATCTAATTAAAATCTCTTAAGTGATGTGCTCAAGATCACATAGTAGTTACTGGTGGACCTGGGGCTAGGAGGCTACTGAATCCTAAACGGGTGGTTCATTCACTACTGAATCCCTCATTCATTCATTCACTCTTTATTGGGTACCTATTATGGACTGGACATTGTATTGAGACACCTATAAAACTGGCTAAATAGCATGACAGATACTTTCTAATAGAGTAGAAAACACTGTTACAAAAAATATTTTGAAGTCTTAGGCAGTGACCACAATATCATTATATTGTTGATCTCGTGTAATAAAGGTCTCTATTGTGAATCATTTAGTATAACATGAAGATTCTCCTAAAGATTCCATCATTCTCCAATTTATTTCTCAGTTCATGGATTTGCCACGGCTCTTTTCCTATTTTTACAATGAAATAACTTAGATATTTTAATTATAGTATAAGTTTATCTTTGCAGCTAGGATTTATTAACAGTGATTAGAGAGTCAGTTATAATAGAATTTCTTGATAAATTGTTCTGAAATGATACACAGTTCTTTAAAACTGGAATTATGTTTTGAATAACTTTTAGAATACTCATATTTCTGATTTATGACGATATAGAGACAGTCTAGACATTCTCTTATAAATATCCAGTATTATTGTGCTACCTAGTTACTATCCCATTTAGCCTTTAACTTACTCTATAATGGCATATGCAGAATCTATAAAGAAATCTGTTGTTTAAAGCACCTATTATAAACATTCTTACAGAAATAACTGGAAGTTCCAGTTTTTTCTTTAAAAGTTCTATTGTTTTTCCCAAGTATAGCAAAATTTGTGAAAATGTGAAAATAAGCACTGGTTGTAACAGAAAACATATTGTAAATGAGTATAAGTTAAAGGTGATGGATTTGGTCAAAAAAAGATTTTGATTTAACTCTCGCTGCCACAAATATTAGTAAATTATAAAATAACGAGACGAATCCCTAAAGCAACATTCATACAGTATTATTCTACCTGCCGAGACTGAAAATGAGCATTATACTGCTACATTTTAAAACTGTACATGTGCTGAGATTTAATTTTACTCATTCTCTTTTGAGACTGCTTATGAAAGCTTTTTTTAAAATAACCATTAGTTTAGCGTTCACTTTGCATATAAGCAAGGTAAAACTTACTGGTTATTTGAAACATGTCATGAAAAAGTTTCTCTCTCCCATCTGCAAAAGCCATTAAAGAGTTGCCTGTAGCTGACTTCTGGAAAAGATATTTATTAAACATAATAATCCATTTATGATTTGGGTGTAAGATTAACAAAGTTGGAAAATCTGCCTACTTGAAACAATGCTAGCTAAAAATCATGGTTGTTTATCTTGCGTGCTTCTTAGGAAACATACTTATTCTAGCGGTTGGCTTGTCTCACCAGTTTAGTGATTCTTTGTAAATGTGTATTTGGGACTATTTTCCCTTTTTACTCATCCTGGTCTGCTTGGAAATGGTCTGTATTTCTCCACTTTTCTCACAATATTTTCTTCTCCAAATAATATTAAGCTTTATCTTGGTATTCACACACATAGGGAATGATACTTATCTCAACTAAGAAATATTCTTTTTTTTTTGCTTCTGCTGAAACTTGCAGTACATAAAATCAAAACAGACATAGCACTACCACTTGGAAACATCTCTACACAGAACTACATCATTAATTCAATACCATATGCAGTGCCTGGTACTCTGGGGCACTCAGTAAATAGCTGAATGAATGACGGAAAGAAGACTGAGGAATGTGGCTTATAATCTGATAGGGAAAAACAGGCATGAAAACAACTAGCTAACTGTAATTTGGTTTTTCTTAAACCATTTCTCTGTTGGCAATTTATGAAGCAGCAAGTTCCCTGTGACCACAAATCTAAGACCAAAACAGCTCAAAAAAGTAACAGTTGTAAAGATTATTTTTAATATATCCATATTTTCATTCATTTATTTAACAAATATATGTTGGGTGCCTATAGTATGCAACTACACTATCTTGGTGTTAGATAATATACTCTTAAAGGGTTTTTACTAAAAGCTGATGATTAAGTCTTATAAACACAGCCAAACAAATTTTAAAGGTTTTCTTGTCTTCTCTTTTTCTCTGAGGTCCTTGATTTAGGGTGGGTTTGCTACCTGCTTGAATAATTGCTAGAAGATCTAAGAGCTAGCCATCGCTGCAACCCATCTAAAACATTGTCCTATGTTCCACAACTCTTCTACCTTCGGTCCTACAAATTTAGACTTCAGAATAAGATGTTATCTATAATGATACTGTTGATGATAATAATAATTAACTGAGCACCTACCATGTGTCATACTGCTAGACCTGTAGCACACTGCTATCTCTGCTATAACAGTCTTAAGATTAGGTATTTATTTTCCTCGTATTATCAGTGAAGAAGCAGCCTCAGAAAGGTTCAGTAATTGTCTGGTGTTGTCCAGCTAGTAAGTTGCAGAGCCAGGGTTTCAATTCAGGGCAGCTATCTAATTTGAGAGCCCAAGTGAGGTTTCACGAGTTATCTGTACTTGGGTACATATAACACATAGAAAAATAAGAGCCGAATCAGCCTTGAATTTTTAATTCAGCTGCCAACTATGTACTACAGTTGGAGTCCATCCTGTAACTCCAGTTACTCCATCTCTTGGGAGCAACACCTGAAGGATGGCAGCAACTCAAGGTGTCATAAAGACCACAAACTGATCAGTACAACATGATTGAAACATAGCACATCATGAGAACTGTGCACATCCAGTACAGTTGACTATAGCATGTTTTTTATTGTGTAACTGACAATGACAGATAATGCATGAGGAGATTCTGATACCTGACATCTAGTTTTCACTAAAGACTTGGTGAAATTAGAGGGGTTGCCTTTTTCTGGGTCCTTTTCTTTTATTGTCTGGTTTTGCAGATCTTTTTATGCCCCACTGGGACTTAGGATGATTGTTTCCCTTTTTTCCCCCATGGCCTTTAAGACAAGTTGCAGAAAATTCTGAGTCTTTCATAATTCATATTTTAAATGACAGAATCCCCACTAATTGTATTATTGAGGATGTTCCTTTCTCTTATATCTGCAGAAAGCCTCCTCTAAATGATTGTTTATGCAGAATGGGGATATTTTGGGAGGGGGTCCTGCACCTGCTTTCCATCTCTGATTAGAGGCTTGTGTATTGCAGCCCTCCTCTCCATCCTGTCAGGCACAAGGAGATGGCTGGAGGTATTTCAAGTCTAGATTTTGACAGAAAAATCAGTGTCCAGCTTATATTTCAAACTAAAAAGGAGTTCTATTCACAGATCTTTATCCATATCAAACTACCCTTTGGTTAGAACAGTTTACAGTATCACCATCAAGAACTCATTTCATATGTACTGCTTAATTTTAAGTAGTTATAGATTAAATTAAAAAGGAGAGAAATTGATAACTTCATGTTAACCTTTCATGGGCAAATGTTTTTTATTCTACAAATACTGTTTCCTTTATGTGAATTTGATATTTAAGGGAGTTGGCTGGATAGTCCTATCGATTCTGTCTTTAAATTATCTTCGAAGTGTGTAGCTTCTTTTTATACACCACCATTACTGAGTTAGTTGAGGATATAACTCTTCCTCAAGTGGAACATCTCAGTTCCCAAATTTGAACTTCCCCCTAATTTATTTTTCTGTGGTAACGTCTGAGTTAAACTGTCTATGTGACTCCTTCCTTTCCCTTTCCTGGAATCCAGTTGCTCAGTTTTTCTTTTATAGTCTTTACTTTCCCTGACCTTTCCCACTGATGTTACCTTAGTCATCACTGTGCACAGGTATCCATGCACTGACTAACCTCCTAGGGGCCTGTCCTCCTCCAGTCTCCTCCCTTTTAGGCTGTCTTGCATACAAACACATGAGATGTAGTTCTGAAATACAAATCTGGTCTTGTCACTTGTTCTTTTGGTTTCCCCAGAGGCAGAATCTGAAGCAAGGAATCAAGTACAAGTACTTAATCTGGGAGGTAAAAGAAGGGATATGCAAAGAAAGTGAGACAGGGAAGAGAAGGCAGCCAATAAAGTGTACATTACCAAACCAGTAGTCACTGTAAGCACCTGGAGCTTAATCTTCCTGGAAAAATTTTGGAAACCTGTACAGAACACACCCCTCAGAGTTACCTCACTGGAAGGACTAGGGAATTGGAGTATTTATAAACCAAATGCTGATAGTCATTGGTAAGGGCTGTTGGTGATGATGGGGAAACAGCAATGGTAATTTCCCAGAACAATGTACCTGCCTCGGAGTCAGGCAAAGTAGCTTTTGTGGCCAGAGGAAAAGTCAGGCAAAGAAGTGCAGGTGTTGACAATTGAAAGTCAGGCTGACATATACTGGAATTATGAGGATGAGAGTATATGGATAGGGTACCAACAGCATCTACAATTCAAATAACCTCTGAAATGTCTCCCTATAGAAACCAGTCTGTATATTTTTGACATGCTAATAAGTCTTTTATAGTCTAAACCAAACATCTCCATGTGACTGTGCCCTTCATTCTACCCATGTGAATTTTCTATGGGCACAGCCTCTTATATCTCTGTGCTTTATGGAAACTGCTTCTTCTTCCTAGAGGTCTTTTCATGTTTCTCTTCTGACCGAGTACTGTCCATCCTTCAAGAACCAGTTCAAATAGTGCTTCGTCTCTGAAGCCCTCCCTTCTTTCTGCAGGCAGAAGTGGTACTTGGAATATCATTAGAGCTCAATAAACATGATGAATGGATTATAAGTGAACATGCCTCTACTACTACTGTTGAACACATTTGTTTGTATCTGTGTGTCTGTCTCCACGATAGAGTATGAAATATCAAAGGGCAAGGCCCGTGTCCTATCTGTGTTACCTCTTTCACCTAGAATGCAGTGGGCATCCAATAAATGTTTGTTGAAATATTGAAATATCCCCATGTTAGAAAATATTGACTATTTGAATATTGAATATTTTGAATATTTCAATATTGAAAACATTGAAAAATATCCCCTTAAAGAAAACTAGAAATAACACAAGAATCTCTAAGTTCTTGTCATGTTTCTGTCTGCACAATTTCATGGCTGGTAGTTTTGTTGCCTCTTTTCCAAAAAGTAGGGAGGGGGAATAAAATGAACCTCAAATTCCCTTAAAATTCTAAAATGCTATACAACTTTACTTATGCCTCTGAGATAGAGCATAGAAAATACCACAGCCAATGCCTATTATGTTTCATCGATTGGTGGTAAAGTAGAAACATAGTATGGTGTTATTTTCTTGAGTTCTGGACTCTAGGTGTGTTTGGTAGTTTCCTTTGCAGCATCTGTGAAAGGCAAGGAGGCATTTTAACCTGCATCTATATATTAAATGAAGAAAATTATTTACAAATGCAGGATTATATTCTTTTCTCAATTTTGCTATTACATGCATTTTTCTCAGTGATTCCAAAGAGAGTAAAATAATTCAGAAGCATAAAGCGTTTTAGGGTCATTTTCATCTGGCAAACAACACAATAAAGTTCCATCTCTAAGAAAGCCGCTCAAGAGAGAGGAGGGAGCCAGTGGAGCCTAATGGAGCTGTATTTCTACTTTTCCCACTAGAGGGAAACTATATCATTATATTATACCATGAAGACCGAATATTTTCTAAATAAAACACACTGAAATGAATATTAAAAGCAGACTGGGTGAACACCTCACTCCAGGAACTGGCTGATTCACAAAAGAAGCAGTATAATCCTTTTAGAATATAATTCAGATCAGTTTTTACTTCTCTGCTCACATTCCTCTTGCAGTTGCTCATCACATTTAGAATGAAATCCAGACCCCTGACCATGGTTCACAAGGCCATTCCTGAACGAGCCTCTGGCTGCCTTTTCTATCTCATCTCATGCTGTTCCCTTCCTTGCTCTCTGTACCACTGTACTGCATCCACAGCATCCTTACTGATGTTCCACTGTACCCAGTGTGCTCCTGCATCAGGAGTTTTGCACTGCCTGTGCCTTCTACCCAAGATTGCTCACTTCCCACTATATTGACCTGCACCCCTCACTTCATTCAGGTCTGTGCTTTAATGACTCCTCCCCAGAGAGGCCTTCTTCAGCTCTCATCTAAAAGAGCAGCCTGCATCCCTCTGTCTTGTTTTCTAGTTTTCTTGTATTTTCACATCTCTTAGCAATACCTGCCGTATTCTGTATTTACTTACTGATAATGGTGTGCCTAGCCATGAGGGTAGCAACTTGTGTTACCAGTGCCTTAAACTGTGTCACTTTAGAAACATTCAAGTATTTGTTGAATGAGTAAATGAATTTTACTGTTTCTAATTCACATTCATATTTCAATCGTATCCTGGCAGGATCAGTCATGATTTGACTAGTGACCAGAGTATAGAAACCAAAGGAGAAAAATGCCTTTTTTTCTTTTTAACTTACTTAGTAACTTTGGAATTTTTTTTTTCTGTAATCCATGGTTGATAGTAATTGACTTCTTATTAGTTTTAAGACATTTAAAACATGAAAGCACCCTTCCCATCACAAAGGCACGGAGCCAGCCAGTTTTTAAATTAATACACATTTAGCACTTACTGGCTGGAAATAGAAGTGTGGATTATATAATATGCTGTTGGTTGCTCTAACAACGACCTAAAACTTTTTCTGAGATTTTTAAACTATAAACAAGGTGTGATTTCTGTTTTGAATGTTGAGAGATTCTCCTGTTATATGGACCTACTTATCCATCCACTGTCAGTAGTAATGTGGAAGTATGGTAGGCTAGTGCTGGCCCAGAGCAGTGTTGAGCTACATGGCAAAAATGTTTGGAATTCTTATATCTGCTTCCAGAAAGGTCATTTCACCCCTAGTCTGAGCGTTATCGAAAGTAATAATTTTGAGCAATCATGCCCCCTCATGAGTTTTCTGTAGTTCATCAGTCTTATGCCAGAGATAGATGACTGTTATGTAGACTTTCTAGGAACATTAGTCATATTGGTATTAATGATATTTTACAGGTACTGAGAATAGATGAGAGTAGATTTTAAAGCACGAAATTCCAGTTTAAGTAAACACACTATCCATCCTCTTGCTGTTTTCAAAAAACGTAATAAGCTGTATCATTTTTACTGTGTCAAAGTTTATTCTTGTCTCCTACACCTTAATTATTTACATTTTTGTTGTTGCATTTTTGGAATTTATGGTATTTTTAAGATGAGTTAAATAATATTTATTTTAACCCCAAATTTACGTTATATATCAGGGGTTGGTAAACTTTTTTCTATAAAAGGCCAGATAGTAAATACTTCTGGCTTTGTGGGCCACATGGTTTCTGTTGCAGCTACTCAACTGTGCCATGGTAGTGTGAACAGTACATAAATGAATGAGCCTGGCTGTGTTCCAGTATAACTTTTTTTCAAAAACAAAAAGCAGGCCAGATTTGGTAGTTTGCCAATCCCTGTCACACATATTACTATATCTCAGATTTTTCGGGGTGAAGATTGTCTCTTGAGGGTGGAAGCCATCATATAGTAGAGAACAAGGCAGATGCATCCCATAAATTCTCATTAAATTGATTTAAATAAAATAGAAGGGAATTCCCTGGTGGTCCAGTGGTTAGGACTCTGTGCTTCCACTGCAGGGGGCATGGGTTCAATCCCTGGTTGGGGATCCCACAAACCGTGCGGCATGGACAAAAAAAAAAAAAAAAAAAAAAAAAAATTATATAATAGTTGATCCAATAGAAAGTTATGATTTTGAATGGAAGACATCACCTCATGTATAATCCAGTGTCTCCCATATAAAAATATCCACTGGATAAATACCAACTGCATTTTAGATATTTTTTTAAAAAAGCACCTCCCCCTTCCTGATTAACTGGTTTCTTTTATTTTATTAAGTATGACTCATCACATTTCCCCTTTAGCCCTGCCTAAGAACTAAGATTTAACTAAGAAGTAAGAGCTAAGTTTTGTGCCCTATTGTGGTAGACATCATTAACTTAGGTTTTCTAGTACGATTATCTCCCATGCCTTCATAGACTTAATTCTTTTTTGAAAGTAGGTGAGGAATAAATATATAAATGTCATCTGTTATATCTCATAGGGTGTAAGTTGGTGTGGCTTCTTGACAAAGATGACTTTTGAACCCATTTTAAAAGATGAGAGGTATGGACTGGATGAAAAGAAAAGAATAAAAATAGGTTTTGATCAGAGTAAGGACATCAAGGTAGGACTTGGAATATTGGACTGAGTTAGATGATATTGAGAAGTGACAGCAACAAAAGCACATCTTGAATCACAGGTACACCAGTTTCATCAGTGCAGATGAATTCAAAGTCCCCAATTTCTCAAGAGTATAAATAAATAACGGGTTTCTAGCTGCTATTTGGGGTCACTATTCTTGGGAAGCTATTTACAGGTGTTGTATAGTGAAACAGTTTAGCTAAACTAGTACTACTTGCCATAATAGTGATAATTATATATGTGTTTGTAAAGTGAGAACCATTACTTTGTATGCTCATATAAATTATATTACACTAATTACTTCATCAAATACTATTATAGTGATTTGCTAATTATTTATAGAGTAATTCTTGCTGTACTGTGAAATAGTGTTAAACAGAAAAAAATTGTCAATATTTTAAAGTGTACCATCTAGAATAAGCAATGCTTCAAATTTTTTGGCTTTTTTGTTTATTTGATTAAAGTGTAATTCTCATACATATGTATATTTGTATATCATTTTATTTCCTGTAAATAACATTTTCCTAATTTTGATTTGCTTTTTTTTTTAGTTGTTTTACAGGTTTGCAGCCTGGTCCTTTACCCAATCAAGTTCATTGAAACTGTGAGCTTGAAAATTTACCATGAGTTCAATTGGGGTTATGGCCTGGCCTGGGGTGCAACTATATTTTCGTTTGGGGGTGCCATCCTTTATTGCCTGAACCCTAAGAACTACGAAGACTACTACTAGAACCAATAGTCTCAAATTTAAAAAAAAAATCAACCATCCAACAAAAGGATTACATCTGCATCTTTTCTAACTCACTATTTTCTAAAACACTTGTGGAGCATCAAGCAGTTTGCTCAGTTGATTTAATATCTTTTGCCTTTTGGCTGTCAACATCATAACCAGCTTTTACATCCATTTTAGGGACCTGCACAAATTAAGAGAGCTGATTAGACATAGGCAAATGCTGCAAACTTCCAATATGTTCATGTCACTTTTCTTGACAAGCGAAGGGTCTATATGACAGCAACCATTGTGAGAAACTAGTTGGAATGAGAAATGCCTGAATCTCCTATTGCCTGCAGGGGAGCAGCTGGCATAAACAACGTTTAGAAGCTCCTTTGTGCTGACAAGGATTCCACTGTTAGAGTCCTTATCGCCTGCTTATCCCACCCCGTGACTACATTGGCCGTTGGTTATTTGCTTGAGTGAACTCTTGAAAAGTGAACTTCCTTTCAGCATCTAATGGGGGTTCTGAATGTAACTGGTTAATGATACATATTCCACCTTCAAGAATACTTGTTTTCAAGGGAGGTAATGCTTTGGCAATCAGCATCTCCCTGGGAAGGAAGTCAAGACTCGGAGACATGTGCTTTTCATTATGTGGTTAGAAATTTTGCCTCAGCCATATCTAGAATGAGGAAAAATCGAGTCTCTACTTTCCTTGGGGCAACTAGAAAGAAATATGCATGAGTTGCTTTTGTCCTAAGTACCCTTTAAATCACTTACCAAACATTACAGCAAACAGTTGTGCATATGTAACAAGCTTAAATATTTTTATAGAAGGTGAACCATTAGTATAAATGGTAATAAGTTGTTCCCTAGCCCTACACATGCATTTGCCTTTTGCACATAAAATAAATGTTTGCTCTAGTGAAGTGATTTGAACACTGACCTTGTACACATTTTTAAGAGGCTTAGATCGGTATTCACACTTATTTACCGTACAAAAGTGCATATACCCTAAAGCTTTTGCTCTGTGTTCTCTACTGTTTCACTGGAAAGTGTTAATAGAATTGTATAAGAAGAAAAATTGAAATGGTGTTAATCTGAAAATTAATGATTCTTCTGTAAGCCCTGTAGTTCAAAAGAGAGTAGCAATTAGGATGATCATTGTGTTTAAAATTCATTAAAATAGAAGGCTGCTTTTTTCCCAAGTATTTTAAATGTCTTCATTAAAAAATAAAGGAATAGTGATAGATTTATATAAATGTCTAAATGTCAATAGAGGAGTAGAATTCATCTGGTTATCACCTGGTCCTCTGAAGTTAACTAATGGGCTAACTGATTTGTGCACACAATTATGATGGATTTATGGTTAAGGGAATCATTTATTGACTGGTCAAATGGAAGGAAATATCAATAATAGGGAATAAGCTTGCAACGAGTCTTACACTGCAAACTTGTGTTAATCCTGTTTAATATACAAATTTGGTTAGTTTAATTGTAAACATATTTTTATATCAAATATACAGTTCTAATATAAAAATTATAAATAATTATTTTTGTTAACAAAGACACTATTTGGCCCTCTTGCAGAAAGAAGCATTGGAGAAATCATTTAAAATATACCTGTGTTCTGTTATATTGCAAAATCTGTTAAGAGCAGGACCACATCAATAGTATTTAATAATTTGCTTTACCTCCCAAAGCAGAGCTCTGCTTTTAGCTTGTCTTAAGAACTGTCGCCAAAACAACAGGAAAAAAACAAAACTATTTTATTATTCAAAGGCTTAAAGAAAACCCTCTTATCTTGTGACTTTTCTATGGAATCACAAAGTAAATTTGAAGAACCAGGCTTATTCTTATTTTAGCAATGACAGACAAAAATGATTAAATGCATCCTAGAGAGAAACCTTTATAAAAGTATATAATTCTGTATAGAATCATAAGAACTATGAGTGGAAATTTTCCAGAAAGATATTACTATTATAGAATCTTTTGAAGCAATTTTCTTGAGAAACAGTAAAATCTGGGCCAGACTATCTTGCAGTTAATTGCATATTATCAGAGCAGCATGAGAAATAACGGTATTTGTTGGAAAGGGATTTCGGCTACTAAACACTCTTTATTGGGAGAGAATCTCTTTATTCCTGAATAATGGAAGAACAGTACTTTGGTGCTGACATCAATGAGGCACTTTTCTTAGTCCTAGTAGAGGATGCAGTGTGCTGTTAAACCAATATCATATCTTGAGTCTTACAAAGTTTTCATTCTCTGTCAATATGAAAAGCTGGAAAGTGACAGAATATAGTATAGGCTAAGCTACACATATTTGCAGTTTGCTGAGAAGTAGATTTCTTATATAACTTTTTTCCCCTTCCCAGTGAAGAGCCCTATGCTATATTTCTACCATCACTAATATTTGAAAGTGTTTCATTACTAACAAGTTCAATATAACATGAAAGTTGTCATTGCTCATCCAAAATACTGTTTTGTCTATCAGAATCAACACAAGTGAATTTTTCACCCACAATAACATGTCTTTGCAGCTTTAGGTTTGTTTAATGTTTTCTTACAAGCCAAACTATTAACTACAATCCCATTGTTTATCTTAGAGAGAGAGAGAGATATACATACATACATATAGCATAAAGTACTCAGCAGGGCTAGTTATTTGGATTTCTTGCACAGCAATTTAGCTTTTTGTAAGTTCAACATGTAAATTTTAAAGACATAAATATAGAGAGACCTATGTGTTTGAAATATAAATGATATATATGGATTAGCATGTACCTGTATATTATTAAACATGCAATGAACTGACTGGTAAGTGACGTCTAATTGTATGGCTAGCAATGTAATTTATTCAGACTGTATTTTTGTACAGAGCAGCGCACACTAACCTATGCCTCTGTGTCCTCTTTAATGCCTAAAACTGTGCCTAGAAATTTCATCTGTCTTAAAAAATAAAATATGCTCCATGCTGTTTATGCTATTAGTTTCTCTACTGCTGTTATATATTTATTATTTTAAAATATATGACATGTTTAATACTTAAATATGAATTCATGCTATTCTGGTTATTTTTTTTTTAACAGTCCTCTGGGGGGAACCTGTTTATCACTCCAGTGGTTTTGAGTTTGCAGTTTCACGATCAGTTCTTAATTTCATGATTTTTGTAGCTGACATGAAGTTATCTATGTGGAAAAAATAAAAATAAAAGTGGCTTCACTGATGTGGTCTGACTTTGTGTCTTCTCTACTGTGTGGACTCTTTAACAGGTTTCTAAATTACATGTCTTCAGTTCATTTTCTCTTTTATGAAGTATATGTTATTTAGAAAACATAGCTTGATATGACATGTTCATTTTGTGTAAAAAATTTTTAAACTATATTTTGTTTCAAATTATCTGCCAAATCCTTTCTATCTTCTGCAGCTGAGTTACATGAACAGTAAAAGAAAGAATATTAAGTGTCTTTTTTAACTTTCTATTTAAAAGGCACAGAGAGGAGATACAGTGTAGGTTCTCCTTTTTCCTATTGTCTAATCACACAAGTAGAAAGAGGAGTAGTGAAGGGTTTGATACTCTATTTTGGTTTTTGTTTAGTTTTCAGTAGTTAGTTGCAAGGTATGTTAAAGCAGGCTTTCCTGCATTATTTCTATTTTTTAATTAGACACTAAATTTTCAATGTGCATATGTGTATGTGTAGAAATTCATAAAGTCCAAATTTCCCATCACCCTTTGTGTATTAGATAAATGTTAAGTATACTTGGAAAGAAATTTATACTAGAGCAAAAAATTCACTTGTATGACTGTCAGAAAATTTTCTGGAAGGTAGAAATAGAGCCATATATAATTGAGCAAACTTTCTTGTGTTGATAAAATCAGTTTGAATATAAAATATATATTTTTTGTCATGCCTTTCATTTCTCATGAACGCTCAAATCTTGACAGGTTCACAGTATATTTTTCTGCTGAAAAAAATACTGTAAATCATTCATAAATCTATGAGGTATTTAATATCAGACGTTCAAAAGTAGGCACATTTAAGTTATGAATTCTAACATTTTCACAAATTTTCTATCGTAGAAATTTTCCTTTTCAATGACCTTATTCTAATTTGATGGAGCAGCATCATTCATTTGATGTATTATATTTTCAGTATAAGGTACTTTCATTTTCATACAGAATTCTCACGGGCAAAACACCTTTACAGTCATGTCCTGTCTGGTAATTATCCATGACCCAGTTTCTCTGAATTTGGAAGACATGGAGAGATAACTTCACTAGGATTAGACAAGGGAAAATCCATTGCCTTCAGAGATTTCATTGTGAACAGGAAACAGGAAAACAATTTTAATTTGCTTTGCCATAGTGGCCATATAGTCAGTTTGTGGTTTGTTTTATTAAGTCAGGCCCATGCTTTGTCAACACAATGTTCCATTTTGGTGGTCTTTAAGTCATTTTGGTTAGAAAATTAACTGATAGCGAAATTATTTTGTATTCTGTAGAATAATCCACTGAATACCTGGATTTTTAATTTATTGGTCAAATTTTCATGTTACGACCTTCTGTTAATAGCTTTTCAGAAGTGCAACCTTAAATGAGATAAGATTAAAGGAGCAAATAAAAATGAGAATTAAGCGCTTAGTATTTTCACAGGAAGCACTAATGTATTTGAATAATTTAACTTGAATAACTTCTGTGTCAAGTATTGGGAACACAATGTCATAGATATTTAATGTCAAAGTTAAAATCAGACTAAGTAACAAGACTCTATGAAATAAAATGCCAAGAATTTTTCTGATATAAGGCAGGTTTGCAGACTGGGAAGTCCTCACATTTTTAACAACTACTAGATGTTGCCACGAGCAGAGGGTCCATATATCCATACTTGGAAAATCTGTTTTCAAAGACTCACCAGCTAGGTGACTCACACATTTATATTCCAGCCGTAAGTCTAATGGTTCCAAAGTATAACTAAGAAAACAGGAGCTGAACTGTTCAAGTGGGAAGGATAATATGTGGTGTTTGTAAGCCAAGATTAACAGCATACAAAGAATGGCGTTCTTTGTAAAACTCAAGCTGTGTTGAGTGGTTCACCAGAGAAACTCAGTTTTGGCAAGCAATTTCCAAGTTGAATGACTTCATAGAAATAATGATTATAAAAGAAGCTTGGAACAAATACTGGAAAATCATGTCATCAAACCAGCAAAAACCTTGAATACTTCAATTTCTGCGTGTGACGTGGATTAATGAAGAAAATAGTATCTAAACTATATATATAATTTATATACTAATTTTAATGGGTGAGGATGTTCTGTGTGACCGGAAGGCATTTCTTATACACAGAAGAGAGACAGGCATAGACTTGAACTTCAAACACTGCATATACATGATGGTACTGAAGACGGCCCCTTGGTTGCTTTGAATTTATCATCAGAAAGGTAAAATAGGAAATTAATATCATACAACCTATTTAGTTTTTTGATAAAAATGTAGTTCACAAGGAAGAGTTCAAAGAAATTGTTTTAAAACTGAACAGAAGACATTTCTCTTAAGATTATTAAGGAAGGATAAGCTGGGACGAAGTGAGAGAGTGGCATGGACATATATACGCTACCAAACGTAAAATAGATACCTAGTGGGAAGCAGCCGCATAGCACAGGGAGATCAGCTCGGTCCTCTGTGACCACCTAGAGGGATGGGATAGGGAGGGTGGGAGGGAGGGAGACGCAAGAGGGAGGGGATATGGGGATATATGTATACATATAGCTGATTCACTTTGTTATAAAGCAGAAACTAACACAACATTGTAAAGCAATTATAGTCCAACAAAGATGTTAAAAAAAAAACCCGACAACAACAACAAAAGATGATTATGAATGGGGAATTAAATTATTAAGGGTTAAATGGAGGAGAAACACTGCTTCGCTGGCCTTTGATACTGTGTGTTAACTGAAAATACAGATAATGCTATCATGCTTGGCAGCCCCTCTCTGGGAAACTCGTGGATCAAAGCATTTTTGGAGAGTAAGGTCCCCTTTGTGGCCATTTCACTGCTCAGTGGTAATGTGGCAATTCCTGACATCAAGAACAAGTTTTACCATTTTTAACTTTTAGGTGATTCTTCTTCTCAAACATTATCTAGCCATTACGGTTGTGTCACTTATTTGAGCCATGGTGTGTCTGAAAGAAGCAAAATGTGATATTGTAATAAAACATTTAACACTAATGATCATGAAAAGTATGTTTTTTTAAAAATTTACTGAAGTATATTTGATTTACAATGTTGTGTTAATTTCTACTGTACAGCAAAGTGATTCAGTTATACATATATATACATTCTTTTTCATATTCTTTTCCATTATAGTTTATCACAGGATATTGAATATAGTTCCCTGTGCTATACAGTAGGAATGAAAAGTATGTTTCTCATTAAACTCCAAGCTATGGGTGCTGTTCACTGTTGGAACAAATTTGGCATAAATTTGATATAATACAGAAATCCATACGGAGGCATGTTTCATATAAAATTTCCAGTTATATTTTCTGAAGACCTTGATATTTTTAAATGCTTCTTAATGAAGCAGAATTCTGGAAAATCCATTCTTGGAACATTTCTTTGCAAACCTCAATATTTAGCACATCTTTCCAGACAACTTTAAACACATGGAATGCTCTGAGTTTCTTTCCTGCATTCTTTTCAGGCATGGATAAAATTATTTTTCCCCATTTGTATCCGAAAGTCAATCAATATTAGTACATATTTGGGCAGGTATTTGAACTTTAGGAAGTTCAAGTATGAGCCTAAACACAGCAACCTCCTCCTGCTGTTGCTGATTGCATGACATGTTTGAATCACAAATGCTCTAAAAGTTGAGGCAACAATTAAGACTTCTTACGCCAATTCAAATCAAAAGCATTGTTTGACTTCAGTTAGGCTTGTTGGACTATTGTGCTCTCTGGATGGGGAAAACACATGTGACATGATCTTTTCCTAAAGTTAGGCTCGTTTTGATTTACGAGTATAAATATGTACAAATTTTGTGCATTTTTATATTTAGAATGGTTTGCATATATGTTTTTTATTTTGGAACCAGAGCATTTTTAGAATTATTTACAATCTATGGAATACAAAGTTAAAGTGAGCATAAAGACTGGAGAAAAATATACACAGGACAAGGAGATCTAACAGTTGGATCTTCCAAGTTTTATCATTTAGTCATAACTGTGTGGTATAAGACTGTGCGGTTATGAGATCTACTCTCATGTAGAAACCTGACAGGTTGATGTAATTGATTAGCTTTGGAGTCTAGGCTTCACCCATAATGATTTTTCTGAGAACAATAGAGGACTTGGCAGGCAGCCATATTTGCACCACATGACCCTGCACCCCTGGTCAGAGGTGATTACATACAGCAGAGGTGGTTCCTGCCTTAAGCTAGTCCCCTCTGTTTCTCTTGCCCATTGATTTGGAATTGGTCTCTGCATGTAGCTAGTAATAAAATGCATTAACTATGGATTTTTGGGGTATATGCAGGGAGGCAAAGAAAAACTGCAGAGAATAAAGGAATGAAATAGATACGCAGAGAGAAGCAGTCAAGAGGGACCCTGTAAAACGCAGAGAATAAGAGTGGGTGGTCCCAGTTCTTAGTAAGGTCAAGCTGCCTTGTGTTCCCTGAAATACTCCTGTGTCCTTCCAATAATTTCCTGTTTTGATTAAACTAGTTTTATTTGGAGCCAATAGAACCTTTTGTTAGACAAAGCACCCTTTGTTAGAGGATTCGATATTCAGGTTGTGCTAAATCTCCAAAAAAGAATTGGGAAGTACATGAAGATTTCTTGACATACTTCCTATGCCACCCCAGCATGCCTAACACTCTTATTTCCCCATCAGAATTGCTCCCAGTTCTCTCATTCACAGTAAAATATAACGAAGTGAAAATATTTTAGTGTAAACACTCCCTTCTGTGTGTATATTTTTCCCAGGATCAAAGTCATATGCTAAGGGGGAAAGATCAATAATTATCAGATGGCATGAAAACTGTCCTGGAATCTCTGAAGCCACTCATGGTAATTTCTCCCCCATCTTACATCACAAATGCACTGGCAATCTACCTTAACCCATAAGAGCTGTCGTGCTGCACAGCTCCAGAGAGCACCATTCACATGCATTCTCCAAGAATGCTGGTCCTGCTGATTTTGCCTGTTTCTTTGCACTTACGGCTTCTCTTGAGCATTTCAGAGTAATATCTCACACACACAATACTATCAACCAAGGTTTCTATTGCCTCCACTCTGGTGCTTTTTTGGCTCAGGTGAATCAGGACCAATTAGAATCAAGCATGCTGGAGTGTACTCATTAATTGTATTTGGTAAAAGAGTCTACTCATCCAACTCTTCTGGAGACCCGATCTGTCTGACTGCTTAAGCAAGTCAACCTAACAGTTCCAGTTATTTTTGGATCATCCTTGGGCTAAAATGGTGGCTCCACACATGAAAAAGCAGTTATACACAAGCACAAACAACTGAGCCCAAGGTCAAGGACTTAATCTCCTCCACATTTGTGTTCCAACTCAACCTAGGATTAAACAAGAGATGGGAAGAAACCCTCCCTCCTGCTTCTTGCTATTGTATCCTCCTAAAGGCAAATGCGTGTGTGTGTGTGTGCGTGTGTGTGTGTGTGTGTGCGTGCGTGTGTGTGTGCGTGTGTGTGTGTGTTTTAAGAAAAGATCATTACTTGTTCATGAAAATTCACTGATGTAATATGTATTTCAATATCAGATGCACTGTGACAGATAAATACCTTCAAAAAGAGGATTATTCTTTCTCGTGATGAGACCAAAATATTTAGGTGTTTAAATAATATGCTAGCATGATTTTTTTTTTAGTTCTTAGAGCAAAGTGTTATAGGCAGTCAAATTATCTGTCATCTCCACAGCTTTCATCCAGGGGCTAAGTCATTCACTTTCAGAGGTTTTTTTTTTTCCTATTTAATTTCAAAACAAAGTTCTATTGATTGATGTGGATTTTACCTTTCACATTTTTCTGTGATTCTGTATGACAGCAGGTGGCCTCGAGCCCTTAAGACAAACTGATTCATCACCAGAAGCATCCACTGGTATAACACAGGATCCTTGCTTTTTGTGAACAATACCTTCAAATTGTCCAGAGAAGCCACATGCACACAGAACATAAAACAAAAGAGTGGTTCTGACAACTGGTACTACTGAAAGAAAGGTCACTTAAGACTTAATTGATAGAACACTCCAGAGATATGGTGTGACTTCTGGGCCATTTGAGTTGTTTTAGTATTTGATATCACTAAATATTCTGCATCATTATTTTCTCAGTTGTGTAAATTTCTCAGGCCTTTAAAGACCCTTAAACACATTAACAAAAAGTCCAGTCCTTTAGCACATTCTTTTTTCCTGTGGCCTGAGCAGCAAAAGCCATTTGTTTTTGAAATACCAGGCAACTGTCACATATCCTGGGTCAAGGGAAAGTGCATGCCTTGTTATTTCCATTCTTATTTGGATCTAACAATGCAAGGCAAAAGAATTTTGCATTCCTGACTCCTTCATCAGGAAAATGACATAAGAATCCGCAGAACAAACATAGCATGAGGCATTTAGGAGTGCTGTATTTTACACACTATATTTAAATGCTGCAGGAATAAGAATAGAGTCTTAAAAATACATCCGGTCAGGACTTGCTTCCTCCTTTCTCCATTCTTTAAATGCAAACGCATGCATATTGACAGCTCTCAGAAAAATAGCCCTAATGAGAATTTCTCCCTTTCCCAAGGGGTGCCCTCTGCCACGATCTATTTATGGAATAATAGCGGGCTCCCTACTTCATTCTCACATTGTACGTTTAAAAGAGCAATTTCCATTTTTGAAGTATTGCTAAAAGGAAAGAAGTCGTCTTTTATCACAGTCAGGAAAGGTCGGCAAGTCAGTAATCCTCCATTCACTTACTGACAGAAATATCCTCTTTCCTTCCACAGCAGACCAGAAAAGTGATTTATTTGAGATTGGCATTAATACATAAAATGGCCAGTGCACCTAGCTATGCCTGGGCAATCCCTTACATGGTCCAGAGGCAAAGTTCTTTTATTACCTGCTAAGGCTGTGAATTGAATCTGTTGGAGCAAGTATTGTAGATAGGAGTCCCAATCCCCTCCCAAGCACTCTTCCATAATATCTAATCCTGACAAAGCTGAAATATTTTCATAATGAAGACCAACGAAGAAGCTTTCTTTGATTCTGTGCCCAGATGTTTACTTTTACTTTACATTCAGGTGCACACAGACACATACACACACAGACACATGGACACAGACACACACACACACCCTATTTATGGAAGTTTTGTTTGTTTCTTGCTAACCTCATGTTGTTTTTCAGCCCTCCAAACTTAAGTTTTATTGCATCTTTAATATGGGCCCAATAGCGTACAAGGCAATGGGACATTACTAAAGGTATAATTTGAGACTTCATGGGTCTTATAATGCAAGTAGGGAACACAAAGCGTGCACAAAGAAACAATAATTCTGCCTCACATGGTGATGTGATTTACAGTTCTCAAAGTAAGTTCATTAATTTTAATTGCAACCTAATATTTTACTAACAATATAGAGTATGTAGCAAGATTTTGACCAAAATTAAAATGTGGTTAAACAGAATGATACATGGAAGAATCAGTCTGGGTTTTTCTGTGCACTGGTAGACTAAATATTTTCTTTTGGAAAAAAAGAAAATCTCTACCTGTATAATCTAAGATACCAGGGACTGTAAGAATTTATGTACTTTAATAAGAAAGGATAAAACACAACCAAGTTTGGGTGGAGGCATGGTCTAACAGGAGTCCTTTGAATAAAACTGGGTCACCAAAGGCTATATTAGTTTCAGTTTAAAACTAGGCTACTCAATACAGTGGCCACAGAGAAAAGAACAGCAAGGGAAGCTTAATATCTCAATCTTGGCACTGGGTGGAGAATTTGAACAACTAGTTGGTACTCATGCAAGTTTGAGGTCTGAATTCACAATTCCAGTGTGGTCCAAAAAACTTCAAGCAGAGAATTTAATTTAAAATGGTCTCAGGTGGGTAGTGCTGGAAGTTGGCTGGCAAAAGTAAGTGAAAATTCTCTCTGGAAGACCTTAACTTTGATCCAGGCTGACAAAGATTGAGGATGCAGTTGATTATAAGATGGACCTTGATTTCATAGGTGTGAAAAAATATGTTTTAGGATTAAGGAAATATGGTTATTACTTATTTGTAAGTGATTAAAAGACTTTCACTTCAGAATTAGCTCTTAGTTATGATTAAAATATCTGAGATTTCAGAAGAGTTACTTGTCATATGTCATAGTCATTATTTTTCAGTTTCTTAAATTTTTGGAGACTTATCTATATATCTTCTGAAGTATGTTTCCAGCCTAGCAATTCCAGGCTAATATGTCACTTATTTACAAAATAATAATGGTGACAAATATTAGAGAAGACTTTAAGCAGTTTATTTCAAAGATCTGCTCTATAAAAAAGCACCCATTAAAAAAAAGTAGGATGCTTAATGGCAGCTTAGGCTAAAGGAATGGAGATGAACCAGAAGATGATCTTATAGGGGTGCTTCCAAACATGACATTCTAATTATAATTGCTTGTTTGTTTGCTTAATTTTTTTTATTGTCAAATAAAACACACACAAAAATGTACAAATACGTATGTAGAGCTCAGTAATTTATCACGGAGAGAACAACCATATAATCATAACCAAGATCAAAAAACAGAATTGCCAGCATTTCAGAGATCTTTCATGCTCCTCTCATCACTGTCCCCCGAGTTCCTCCACCCTAGAGACAATCATTTCCTTGTGCCCTTTTTTTTAAAGTAGGTGGACCACCTAATGACTCATTCCTATATAGTTTTATTTAGTCTGATTTTTGAACTCAGGAAAGTGAACTTATGCAGTATTTGCTTTGTTTCTGTCTTATTTTGCTCAACACTGTGTTCTCGATATTTGTTCAAATTGTTGCATATAAGCTGTACTTTGTTCAACTCATTGCTGTATAATATTCCATTATATGAAGATGCCACCATTTATTTATCCATTATACATAAATGGATATATAGCTAGACATATAGTTTGCTCTCAGTTTGGACTATTACAAATATTTTGGTATGATTATTCTTGTACAGGCCTCTTGATAAAACTGTGCACATAATTCTGTTGTGTATTTATAACTTGGAACATAATTGATGGGTTATAGGGAATTCACATGTTCAACTTAATAAGTACTTTCAAGCAGTTTTCCAAAGCAGTGGTATCAATTTCCATGCCCAGCTGCCATGTAATAGAGTGCCAATTTTTTTTTCAGATTTTTTTCTAGTCTTCTGGCCTGTAGAAAACTTTTTCAATGACTTTTAACAATACATAAAAATTTGCAAATAGCATTGTAGGATTATGGTGTCAGGATTCAAAACTATTGACAGGCTAGGACAATGAAGCAGTGACAATAAGGTAAAATTAAGCAGGAACTATACAAAGCTACATCTTCTGAGCAAGCACAGTATAAAGAGACTAAGTATTACAGAATTTTACATGAAAAAGATGGTGGGAATCTTATGAAGGTGTAGTTGTCAGAAAAAAATAAGTGCTATCCAAATCTACATCAAGCGCAATCAGTTTTCTCTTAGCAGAACTGTGTCCTAACAAGGAGTCATCATTTTTCTCCCTAGATGTTTGTTAGTTAATGAATAGGTGAATAAATGAATGACTGAATGGTTTGTTTTCAAAGCTGAATACTAGAGAAAGTAAAGACACTCAAGAGCAAAACTCTTCTGAGTGTTCTTTCTCTTTTCCCTCTAAATTTCCTTTTTATTCAAAGAAGGACCAAGAAAATTAGATGATAATCATCAAAGGAGAAGCAAATGATTAAAATAAGAGCCAGTTAAATCAAACCTAGGATTTTGGGGAGATATTTATGAAACAACAGGTTTTGTATAAATCATTTAAGTCTTAGTTATGCTTTCCAAAGCAGAACTCTTTTCCTATTCTGTTTAATCCACTTCTTTGGGGTTTCTTTTTATTTTTCTTCTCTTTTCTTCTATTAAGTTCATTTTTTTCTTTCTCTTTTTTTTTACAAGTGTCATCTCTGTGTTTTATAAAAAGAGGAATCCTGCAGACAAAAGCCTTCCAAATCAAGAAGTCCCTCTTCGGGTCATGCCTTACTCAGCTTAGGCGCACACTTCTATGCAGAGTCCTGTTTCCCTTCAATTCTCCCCATTATTCATTTCACCCAGTGCAGCATCTAGTTTTATTTTATTTTTGAAGAAAATAATAACTTTGGGGGGTTCAATATATGTAAAAATGAAAAATTAATGGAATTTTTAAAGTTCATGCCCATAGAAAATATTCCATGCAAATAAAGTCACACCTCATGAACTTAATGCCTATTAACATCTCCAGACTTTTCTTTTTTATGTTTATTCCAATTTCTAGGCATAATCATCTTCTTGTTTTGCACCTTTTATACTTGCATGCGCCCTTGAAGCTGAGGAAGAAATGCCCTGTTTCATTGCTATTTCCCTAGGTTTTTTGGTTCAGTGGTCTGATGTGTATAACGCTTCATAAAATTAAGAAGTATCTTATTAATGCCTTCATTTCCCCTTCAGGTTTTTTGTCTGTGTGATCTATGCTACAGATTACATTTACTGTAAACTTAATCTATTATTAATGACACTTGCCACGAAAACGGTGGCTTTATTTTTCTGTTTACTTGGTAGTTGCCTAGCAAATAGCAGCGGTCTATCACTGATTCAGAAAGAAGGTGGCATGTTAAATTTCACCATTTATCAGTTTTTCCTATGTAACTGGCATATGAAAGAACAGTGCATTTTAAATCAGCTAGTGCTTGCCTGGGGTTTTAAAAATTTTTTTATGAGACAAAGGAAAACTTAGCTGGAATGTTACAGCATCTTTCGCAGTTTCATAATAATGACTTATATTTTTAGTGTGCTTTAACACTGACAAAGCACTTTCAAAAAATAATCTCATTTCATCTTTACAAGAACAAAGCTGTTCTGTGTACTGGTTGGAATATGTCCTCTGGAGTGAGGCTCCCTAATTTCAAACCCTTCTTCTGTCATTCACTGTCTGTTAATATGACCCAAGACAGTTTACTGAACTTTCCTCTAGGTCACAGTGTCTTCTCTTGTTCAGTGAGATGATAATAGTGCCTATAGATGTGTTGTGTGAATGAAATGAGATCATCGTTTGTATCTGTTAGTTATCGCCACAGTAATATGTGCACTGATATAAATCCTCAGTGGTATACAAGTGTAAGTTTATAGCTGCAGGTTGGCTAGAGTTTGGTTATACTAATCATACCTGGCCTCCTGAGCAAGTCTGGGAGTTGGCTGGATGTCAGTTGATCTAGGATAGTCTAGACTGGAATAACTGGGTGACCTTGACTCTGTTCTAGATGTGTCTCATTCTCCAGGAGTCTGTCCTGGACATGTTCTCACGGCATAAGAGGGAAGCCCTGTTGCTAAAGTTAATTGCAAGCCTCTGTTTGCTCACCCATGCTGACATCCCACTGGCAAAATAAGTAAAGTTGTTGGACCCAGACTCAAGAGACAGGGAAGGTCAGCCCACTCGTGATGGGAGGACACTAAAGATGTATATTACAAAGGCACAAATACAGGGAAGGGTAAAAAATTGAAGCCATCATTATAATCTACTATAACATGTAAAACATAGCAAAGAGCATTTAAGACAGAGGATTCAATAAATGTGAAGCTATTACTATTAAGTTGATCTAAATACAATTATCATTTTTGTAGATAAAAATGATCAATATCAGCAATTTTATATGATTCAACCTCAAATTACAATTACAACATCCTGTAAAAGGGAATTGTCATCTATAATTTTCAGTGGAAGAAACTGAAGCCTAATTAATTTTCAAAGTTAATCAAGTAGTAAATTTTAGCTTTTTATTTCAATGTAGTCTTCTGAATTTAGTTGTCTTCTTTTATATTACAGCTGCATTTTGAGATGCTTGGTGATAGATAAATAATTCTGTGACACGACTTTATATATAACACAGAGACATAATTTCCCAACTCTTTATCCTCATAAACCTCATGCACTGCCAGTGAGTACTGATATCTGAAACACCTGGTCTTCTGCCAACAATAACCCTGTAGCATTCCATCTCCTGGTTACTAGCTCCTAGAAATAGAAATGAAGCTGGTAGTAGCTAAATGCTATATTAGTACTCTCAGAAAAGCCATCTCAAAAGCACTTTAGAATTTCTGAGTTATAGCAAAATACATTATTTCATGCTCATCTTGCTTGTATTTTCCTAAACACAGTGGCCATGGTATTTTTTCACATATATTTTGTATTTATATATCATTATATTTGAGCCAGTTAAACAGATATATTATGTACAAATATACATTTGGATTATTTTTACATATGTGCCTATTACATATTTAACACTAAACTGTGCATCACAATGTTTCTAGAGATGTTCCATGTATTGTCTTTCAGATGGCCTCTACTCAATCTATTGACTAGATTAGTAAATAGCCATAAGGTTACAATACAACTGATTTCCCTATGTGTGTTCAGATGAGTCACTTAAATGAACATCGAAATGAAATTATTTCTCCAATTACAAATAATGTTTCATATAGCTCAGAAGGTGAGAATATTTATAAAGAACAATAAACTATTGAAGCTGCTCATTATCATATATTGCTGCTAAATTAAGTCTCCTTACCTGTTAGCTAGTATCTTATTTACAGTAGACCCAATTTCATCCCCCCTACCTATTTCCACTAAGGTCAGGAGTATCAAAGGACTCTTTGTTCTCTGAAAAACTGATCATTTTAAGACTGCAGAACTCTTGTTACTTAATGCTTTTGAAATTGAATGATTGCATTTTGTTGGTGCTGTCAAATCAGGAAGGACATACGTTTATTAGTAATGCAAAAAGCCATAGCACCTTATCAACACCAGCAACACCCTAAGGACTAGCATTTCTTAAGCATCCTGTTTCTGCTCTGAACCTGAAAGCTGTGTGTACATGGAACACTTGCCGTATGCCATCTAAAGGAAGTGTGAGGAGAAGGGGACATGACGCCACAGAGTCCAGAGTTGATTCCTATTTCTGTCATGTACTAGTTGGGTGACTTTGGGGAAGATATTTAAGTTCAGTGTCCTTGTCTTTAATATTTGTATAAGCCCTAACACACTATTACTTGTCATCAAATGAGATCTGTGTACACTGAAACTCCGCAGAGTTGTTGCTCAAGCTCTGATTTGCAGAAAGAATCCAGAGAACCATCCGAGAGATATCTGCTTATATATCTAGTGAAACAAAAAATGAAAAATAGCCCACACAGCCTCTAAAGCTGAGGAAGTTACCAATCACATCTCCCAATTATAGTACTTTATTTTAGGGTTTTCCTTTTTTTGCATATTATAATTGCCACAGATTATTTTGAGTTGAGAGTATAGACCTCATTAGTTTTCAAACTTGTTTTTGCTGTGATAAAGTAAGAAATTCATTTTAATTTTAGCTTATTTTACACATGCTGCACACATACACACACACCTGAAAGAAAAGTTTCGTGAACTGTTGTTACCTCTTTTGCTGTCTAATATTTTCTACTCTGCTTTGTTCTATTGTAATTTATTTTATTTTTTAAAAAGTTTTATCAGTATCCCAGCAATAATGTGTCACAACATACGTTTTAAAATACTTCAAAGTAAAACAGATCTGAATTTAAATCCCAAATCATCCACTTACTAGCATAGTGACTGTGAACAAATTAAAATCTCAGTTTCCTCATAAGTAAAATGGGAATTATAATAGAAGTAAACCTTATTTCATAGAGACATAGTGAGGATTCTATCAGATAATTAATAATAAAGCAGAAAGTACAGTAGATGCTCATTATTTGGGGGTTTCAAATCACTATCTTTAGTTGCATTAGAGAGAAAGTTTGAAAAACATATTGACTGTATTCTATCAAATTCAGAAAAGTTAGATAACAATCTGGACAATCCAGATTCTTAAATTTATTTCTCCCTTGACTAGTTCATGTAGAGAGAAATAAAAGATTATTTTAGGATGTTTAATATCTATGAAAAAAGAAACTTAATGTCCAAATACCACTGACCTAGTTTTGTGAGAAAGGCCACGAATGCTTTGGAAGCATCATTCTGGAACTTGACAAGTGCCTGACTGCACAAAGCCATTCAGGGCACTGGCCTGGTATAATTTAACTCTGTTCCCGAAAGCTCTAAATCCAGGCCAACATTTGTAAACACCAATGCACAATTGGTTGCAAAGTCACCTTGTTTGTTCTCTTTTTTCCCTACTCACCCTACTTCATTTCCCTATCATGACTCAAAGTTTAAATTTATCTGAACCTTCCAAGTATGTCTAAGAAAATTGTATCATTGTTAGTCCCTTACTTCCCTTTGGGCTTAGGATACTTGGCAAAAATCAAATCTCATATTTCAAACCAGACCTCCTTTTGTTTACTACTAGTGTGAGGAGCAGAAATTTAGCTTAATTTAATTTGTATTTTCTCCCTAATTTAGTAATGCAAATTATTATCTTTTGCACTGTAGAGGCTGCAATGCACAATGCAACTGGGACCCTGTTGGCTAGCAACCCATATAAGTGAATTGTGGAGATGTTTACAGGGAGGAAAATAACATGCTTACTTAAAATTTATTTCTTTTTGATGTTAAGAAAATTTCTTTTCAAATTGTAACCTACAGGTGTTTGCTAAAAGACCTTTTCAGTCATTACTGCTTTTCTTCTCTTCCATCCTATTTTGTCATGCTTAGTTAATACTGTTGACAATGGGTTTCAAAACATTCTGCTGGTATGATATATTTCTATGTCCTGTGGATTGCTTATCATGTCCTCTTAATATCATCTGAAACATAGTGTGTTTTTATGAGGAAACTTGATGATTACCTAATTGCAGTGTTTCTGTTTTCACTGGATATGCTGCTGAATAGAAATGAGAGGAATATGGTCTCCTAAATAAAACTACCCAGCTAAGGTAGAAATCTGGTTTTCTTTTTTTTTTTTTTTTTTTTGTGGTATGCGGGCCTCCGTCTGCCGTGGCCTCTCCCGTTGCGGAGCACAGGCTCCGGACGCGCAGGCTCAGCGGCCACGGCTCACGGGCCCAGCCGCTCCGCGGCATGTGGGATCCTCCCAGACCGGGGAGCGAACCCGGTTCCCCTGCATCGGCAGGCGGACGCGCAACCACTGCGCCACCAGGGAAGCCCCCAGAAATCTGGTTTTCATATCTCACTCATCAGGTGAATCTAAGCCCCCCCAAATCCTCCTTCTGAATGGAAATATTTAATGCCTAGTCTCTGATGGAAGGTGAAGTCTATTTGATCTAACCTATTTCGGTCACTCTTCCACTAAGGAATCTTTAAAAAACTATTTTTGTGACCTATAAATGTTCAGGCAGTCTTAAAAATGGAATAACCTTAAATTAGCAGGAAATCTCATTAATAAAATCACTTACATGCTCTGTGTTTAATTGCAAGCCCTTTGAAAAAAAATGTCACTGTGGAATGAGACACAGAGATTTTAATGATATAGACTTTAGGCTTTGATATCTTTATAAATTTAAACTCAAAAATAACCAGGAAAGTTTAATCATCCATAGTGTCTTCATTATGCACAGGCAATGTGTATTTTTTATTATTTTATTACATCTTTATACCTTTATGAAACGTATCTAGTTCCAGGGTCTCTGAGTCAATGGTAATGACCTGCCTTTGCTTAGGTCCACGGCATATTTTCTCAGGTAAACTTTGGGGTCTGTCATTTCAATGAGACTGCATATGTGCTATTGGTATGTATGTGTAATCTTAGGATACTCCCAGTTTGTCCAAATACAAGGGCAACAGTCACATTGGGAATAAGGACTAGAATTTAGACCAAAGGATCTAACAACAACAAAAAATCCCTAAATGAATGAAAGGGATAAGACCAGAGTCATGGATTCTAGGCTTATGTAAGACTGTGGGTTCAATGTTTCTAGGTTTTCCCATTTTCTATAAAAAGTCAGAAACACAGATTTCTAAATTGAAAATGTTGACTGCTATTTTAAAAAATCACTTAAATATTAATTTATAATAACTTTTAGTTTTTACCTTAGAGTCCTCATTCCTCCAAATTTTTAAGGTATAATTTACATAAATTATACATATTTAAAGTATATAATTTAATACATTTTGATAAATGTATATACTCAGGTAACCTTTACCCCAAACAAGTTATAGAATGTTTCCATTACCCCCCAAAAGTTCCCTTATTCTCCGTTTCAGTCAATTCCCCTCCCCCAGAGGGAACGACTGATTTCACTCACCAGAACTTAATTTGGTCTTTTCAAGAATTTAATATAAATGGAATGACACAGCCAATTTGGATTTGGCTCCTTTTGCTCAGTATAATATTTTTGAGATTCATCCATGTTGTTACATTCATCAGTAGTTTGCTACTTTGAATTGCTTAGTAGTATTGATATTATATTCAATTCATTTTAAAGCATGATGTGGACTAATTTTTAAGATAAACTTGGCCTGCAGGAAAACAGCTGGTTGTTTCTGGATTGAAGAGAAGATAGTGGGTGAAGGCAAAGAATCTTAAATGCAGAAAAGATGGGAGAATGATCATTGTGCTCTGGAGAGTGTTAAAATAAAACAATGTAAAATAGTGCAAATAGAAGAACTGGAAGGCAGAAGAAAGCAAAGGAATTTTTCAGTAGGACTTTCAAGGGTTTTAAGAATTTGGGTGTAAGAGGGACATAAATGTGACTAAAGGTGGGAAGAAAATAGCTAATGAATGAATCCATGATTTGAAGGTTGAATTAAAAAAAAAAAGTAATGTGGCTTTTGATACATAAAGTTATTTAAATGCAAAAGTTTGAAATGTATTTAAAATAAAAGGGCACAGCACACTTTTTGTTGTACTTAAATGACATATTTCTCCCCTGTCCTATTTTCTTTTCATTTATTTCTCCTATATCTTATTTCTTTCTCTCTTTTTTCTACTACCTCACTGATTTTTAATAAATTTTTTATTTTAGAATAGGTTTAGATTTATAAAAATCATTGCAGAGATAGCAGTTTCCATGCATCGTATACTGTTTCCCCTATTATTAAAACCTTACATTAGTATAGAACATTTATTATAATTAATGAGCTAATATTGATACATTATTATTAACTAACATCCATACTTTATTAATATTTCCTCAGACTTTTGCTAATGTCCTTTTTCTGTTCCAGGAGCTCATTCAGGATACCATGTTACATTTAGTCATCATGTTTCCTTAGGCTCCTCATGTCTGTTACAATTTCTCATATTTTCCTTGTTTTCAATGATCTTGACTGTGTGAGGAGTACTGATCAGGTATTTTGTAGAATTTCCCTCAGTTGGGGTTTATCTCACGTTTTTCTCATGACAGGGCTAGGGCTATGTATTTTTGGAAGGATGGCCACAGAGGTAAAGTGTCACTCTCATCACATCATATCCAGGGTACTTACTATCAACATGACTTGTCACTGTTGAGGTTAATCTTGCACACCTGGCTGAGCTAGTGTTTGTCAGGTTTTTGCATTGTAAAGTCCAAGGAGAAACTGGGAGATAGGTTTTTTTGCCTACTTCCTCTGTACTAGGCCCAGGTGTATAGCTGTGGGAAGGGGTGCTCCTGCACCCATTAATTTTTTTGTCTGCTACAGTTCCACGCGAGTCGTGAATGCAAGCCCCATTGGCTATCAGAGATAGGTGATCCAGGGGCCTGTCTCTTGAGCAGCAGCCACAAAAGCTGGTGTACCAGATGTGTGTACAAGCTCCTTTCAGGGGGATATTGGTGATTTGTTGTCAGCTCAAGTGATAAGGCAAAGGTGGTGTCTCTGGCCTTCCTGTTCAACAGGGAGGATCGTAGTCAGCTCCTAGATGTGTGCTAAATTATAAGCCTGATCCTCAAGGGGCAATTTTTAAAGTATGCAAATAGGTCTCTTTCAGGGAAAGACTGGGAAATGTGATTTTTTTTTTTTTGCCTGCTCCCTCTGTGCTGAGCCCTGGGAAACAGCAATGGCAAGTTCACAGAAGCCTGTCAAGAAATGTTTCTTTTTGACTATAGTCTTCCGGGTCTCATGGATGCAAGCCCTACATGTTTTCAGGGTTAGGTGTTTTGGGGGCCTGTTCCACATGCGGGAGTCTTAAAAGTTGGGGCATTAGGTGTGGGATCCAAACCCTTCACTCCCCAGGGAGAAGCTGGGAGTTGGAAGATCCCTCCAGATTGTATGGTTCTGTGCCAGGGGTGGGGTTTATTGTGCGAGAGTGTCTCAGACTTTCCTATACACTTCAATGTGGGTGATGTGGGTATTTTCTCATTTACTCAGTGTGTAGTTGTTCAGCTAGTTTCCAGATCTCTTGCAGAGAGAATTGCTCCGTGTGTAGCTATAGATCGGTATGTCCAATGTCCATGGGAGGAGGTGAGTTCAGGAGCCTCCTATGTCACCATCTTGTACTGTACTGGAACGCTTCTTATGGCTTTAATAATAATCTTGATATTCTGCTACATGGATCATAAAGATTGTGCTTTTTTTCTTCAGGATTTTGTTTCTTTCCCATCTTTTATTCTTCTGTACATCTCACAGTAGTCTAAATCCTTTCCTATTTAGCATTGACTGATTTTCATTTTCCTGACTTGGAAGGTTAAGTTCAGATTGTAAAATTATCTCTGTATTGATAACACTTTAAGCACAGGTTATATTTTCCTACTTCTCACATTTAAGAGAAAAAATCTCCATTCTGTTTTTCATCAGTATCTCATGCTCTGCAGTGAAACTGAATCACAATTCCCCAACAGTACAGAAAACTTCAATAAGGCCATTGCCATCTATGACCATTCAAAAATCAGAGAGCAGATATAATAGAAATTACTTCTTGAATCTCAACATTTTAAAATTGCTATACTTCAGTCCAACCCTCTTCAATCCACAGTTGTGTTTCTTGTGCGAAATTTTAATATTTGAGGCTTTGTCTTGAAGTTTTCCATAATTTAGAGGATTTTAGAGTCTCTCAGCTACCAAAAATGCTATCTTCCGATATTCCTGGAGATGGTTTGGTAAACCACTTCAGAATTAGATTACAGCATATGAAACAAAACATCTCCACTTATTTTCTGTTGCTTGTGATATAGACAAGAACCACGAACTATGCATATCCTATTTTAGCCTGAAACTCAGTGGAATGACAAAGTATTTTACTGTGAATCAAGGCCTAAGTACAGATAATGAGATGCTTCCATGTTGCTTAGAAAAAAAATTTTTTTTGGTAAAAAAACTAAATTAAACTTTCCTAAACAATAAGGAAATGTATATCCTTGCATACCAGGAAGACTAGAGGTAGTGCAGGGTCAAGTACAGAAACATCAGTGATTTAATGATTCAATAAAATATCCATCTCTCTAGTTTGTTCTCCTTAACAACAGTTTCTTTTCAAGAGAATGCCAATGGCAACCAGGGGTACTTATTGTTCACTAAAACTAAAGAGAGTAACTTCTCCTCAAAACATGGAATAAAATTTATTCTGATAAGTCCAACTTAGGTCACATGGCCTATATGGAGCAAGAAGAATAACCAAGAGAAATTATTTGCTCTTATTCCATTGGCAAAAAGGAACTCCTTCTGGAGCTAGAAAAGGAGTAGGTACCTAAACAAAACTGAGGTTCTGTTAGGAAAGAGAAAGTGTGGCTTCAGCCGTTTTCCATTCTGTTTTATTTTCTATTCTAATATCTTCAAGGGAGTTCCCTGGTGGTCCAGTGGTTATGACTTGGTGCTTTCACTGCCGTGGCCCGGGTTCAATCCCTGCTCAGGGAACTGAGATCCCAGAAGCTGCGTGGTGCAGCCAAAATAAAAAATATAATAATAATAAAAAATAATATCTTCAAGATTTTATTTACAACACATGGGCATTTAATAGTAGTTCATGCCATTCAACATATGAAAAGGCGAGTACTAAAAATGCATTGGAGTCCAAGTACAAAGTGGTTCATAAAATGCAGACACTGAATTTTTATACTGAAGAAATTATTCATAACTTTCAGAAATAAAAGTCTTTCCAAATTGTTTATTTTAATTGGATTTGTTTCCTGGCTGCAGAAATAAAAACTCCTTTTAAATTTGTGCAATGTGCCTTCAGACACTAGAGATGTGCTGAGTCACTGATAAATAATTCACTTAGCCTGGAAACAGATGAACCAATTTCTGAAAGCTGCAGACATCTAAGTTTCCCCATACCTTTCCTTGTTGAGATTAGCTAGAACAGATGAATGATGGCATTCTAATCAGGACAACAAATGGTATCCCCTTTAAATTTTCAGCAACCTGCCATGCTGAATTACTGATGTCATGCCTAGTTATATTATTTGTGTCAAAATCCTCTGATCTGCTGTATCTAAGTACTGCAAATAGTTGTGAGTACTTGATATTTCCTCCAGAAACAGCCACATTTGCAAATTATCACATCTTCTTCAGGACATGTTAAATAGAGAGGTGTGGGATAATTCTCCAAGTAATTTTTCTTAGGTCCCTGACCAGGGATTGAACCTGGGCCATAGCAGTGAGAGTGCCGTGTCCTAACCACTGGAACGCCAGGGAATTCCCTCTCCAAGTAATTTAAAAATAAGTTTGAATTCATTTTACCCAAACCACTAACATAGTTCAAGGATTTTTCTCTGATTTTTATCCAGCACTGCAGATTACAAGGTATCTTAGGGAGCATTTATTCAATAACCTGCATGGTCTATTCTCCAATATCCCTGATTAAAATAAATTGAAGAATCTTCCCCCCCCCCTCGCAAAAGCAATAACTTAGAGTCACAGGAATAATAGTAGTTATATGATTTTTGTACAATTATTTAAAAGCTAACGTTGACTGTGGAATCAATAAATGTGCTTTGGTGACCTTGGATAACTTTTAACAATAGAGCAACAGAACAGAAGGTTGTTTTCACTGAGATTTCACATGTACAAGTCAAAAAATATTTGCGGGTCAAACAAGCTAATCAGAGAAGGAAAAACAATATTGCATGCTGAGCAAACTTCCCCTTGTATTATTCAATTTATATATCTTTTCTCAAAGAATTAACTTGTAACTTTTTTTAACTACTGAAGTTAAATTTACATACAGTGAAATAAACATTATTCTAAGTGTACAATTCAATGATATTTGACTGTATATGTGCACATTCACATGTAATATAAGCATGTGTAATCTATAGCCACTCAAGATAAAATCAAAAGATGCTGGTGTTTCCTTATTCCAATCATATCTCACCCCCAGATAAGCAATCACTGTTCTGATTTCTGTCACCATGGGTTAAATTTGTATATTCTAGAACTTCATCTAAATGGAATCACAAAATAGGTAGTGTTTTGTATCTGTCATCTTTTAGTCAACATTATGTCTATGAGATTCATACATGTTGGTGTGTTTTAACAGTTCATTTTCTATTGGTAAATAGTATTTCATTACATGAATATGCCACAGTTTACTATCTTGTTGGTAGACTTTTTGGTTATTTCCAGATTTTTCTCATTATGAATAAAACTACTACAAACATTCTCATTCAAGTCTTTGGACAAAAATTTTTATTTAAGTAAATACCAAAGAGTGAAATCACTGGATCATAATGGTGGTGTATATTTAACTGTTGAGGAAATTGCCAACCAGTTTTCCAAAGTGGTAGTATCACTGTGGTTTTAATTTTCATCTCCCTGATGCCTAATGACATTGAGAATCTTTACATGTACTTATTGACTATTCACTTATCTTCTTTCGTGTAGTGTGTGTTCAAGTATTTTGTCCATTTTTTATTAGTTATTCCTTTTTAAAATTTTTATTTTATATTGGCGTATAGTTGATTAACAATGTTGTGTTATTTTCAGGTGTACAGCAAAGTGATTCACTTATATACATATATGTATCTATTCTTTTTCAAATTCTTTTCCCATTTAGGTTATTACAGAATATTGAGCAGAGTTCCCCGTGCTATACAGTATGTTCTTGTTGGTTATCTATTTTAAATATAGCAGTGTGTACAAGTCATTCTTGAGAGATCTTTATATATTCTGGACACAAGTCCTTTGTCAGGTATGTGTGTTGTTAATATTTTCAACCTCTTTGTGGACTGAATTTTTATTTTCATAAAGACAATTATTGAAAAACAGAATTTTAAAAAATTTTGAAGTCTACTATATCATTTTTCTTTAAGTTCAATGTTTTCTTTTATGGCTGCTCTAAGAAATATTTGCTGACTCCATGTTTACAAGGATTCTGTAATGCTTCCTTTTATAGTTTTAACTTTAACATTTAGATCTTAATCCATCTCAAATTAATTTTTGTATACCATGTAAGGAAGGAGTTAGGTTAATTTTTTCCATGTTTATTAAGTTTATCCAGCCCAGTTTGTTGAATATATTTTCCTTTCTCCTTTGAATTGCATTGAGTTCTTTCCTGAAAATCAATTGGTTGTATGTGTGAGTCTTTTTCTGGATGATGTATTCTGTTCATTTGAGGTATTTGTCTATTTATAATACCATAATATCTCAATTACTGTAGCATAGAAAACCTTGAAATTAGGTAGTCTAAGGCATTTAAAATGGAAAGTTAGTCACTGATTTTAAATCTTACTTATTCATAAAATAAGCATGCAAAGGTATAAATTTCCCTCTAAGTATTGCATCCCACAAACTTTGACATGCTATGTTTTCATTAGAATTCAGTGTGGTATATTTTCTAATTTTCTTTGTGATGTATTCTTTGACCGATGGGTTATTTCAAAGAGTGCTGATTAATTTCCGAAGTTTGGGGCATGTTCTAAATATTTTACTATTATTAATTTCTAATTTAATTGTTATGTTCAAAGAATATTCCCTGGGAGTGTTTAGTCTTTTCAGATTTATTGGTACATATTTAGTGCCCAGCATATGGTCTATCCTGATGGAAATTTCACATGCATATGAACAGTGCATTCAGTGGTTATTAAGGTGATATAGAAACGTCAATAAGGTTGAGTTGGTTGATAATGTTGATTAAATATTCTGCAGCCTTATGGTTTTTTGGTCCACTTCTTTTATCAATTACTGAGAGAAGGGTAATGAAATCACCAACTATGACTGTGGCTTTTTGTGTTTCTGATTTTAGTTCTGTTAGTTTTTACTTCATCTATTTTGTAGCTCTGTTACTTGGTGCATTCACTTTTAGGATTGTCATGTCTTCCTAATGAAATGACAGGTTTTTTTTGTTTTGTTTTGTTTTGTTTAGCGTCTTTATTGGAGTATAAATTGCTTTACAATGGTGTGTTAGTTTCTGCTTTATAACAAAGTGAATCAGTTATACATATACATATATCCCCATATCTCTTCCCTCTTGCATTTCCTTCCCTATCCCACCCCTCTAGGTGGTCACAAAGCACCGAGCTGATCTCCCTGTGTTATGCAGCTGCTTCCCACTAGCTATCTATTTTACGTTTGGTAGTGTATATATGTCCATGCCACTCTCTCACTTTGTCACAGCTTACCCTTCCCCCTCCCCATATCCTCAAGTCCATTCTCTAGTAGGTCTGTGGAAATGACAGTTTTTGCTGTGGTTTAACTTAAGTCTACCTTCTAAGCTATTTGTTTTCTATATAATTTCTTTTTGTGTATGTGATTTTTATTTTTTTAATTTAATTTTTATTTTATATTGGAATATAGTTGATTTATAAGCTATTTGTTTTCTATTTGTCTCACACATTGTTTCTTTTGTCCTCATTTACTGCTTTTTTGTGTGTTACCTGAATATTTTCAGTCTTTTATTTTATAATCTCTATTGGATTTTAATTGATACCTGTTTGTCCTACTTTTTCTTGGGATAATAATATGTATCCTAATTTACCACAGTCTTCTTAGAATTAATATTATACCACTGACTGTAAAATTCAAAACATTTAAAAGAGTATAATTCTATTTTCCCTCCTATACGTTGTGCTATTTTGTCAAACATTTAGCTTCCACTGTATGTTAAACATCCCACAGTAAAATGTTATTATTTATGCTATAAAAATTTTTCTCTTAAAGAAATATAGAAACAAAAAGAGAGAAAATGACAGCCTTTATATTTACCCACATATTTACAATTTCCATTACTTTTCATTTTTTTGCTGTAGATTTGAGTTTTTCTCTAATATCATTTCTCTTTAGCCAAAATAACTTTCTTTATCATCTTTGAGAAGTCAGGTGTGCCGGCAACAAATTCCCTCAGTTTTTGTTTATCTCAACATGGCTATTATACCCTATTATTTTTCATTTTTTAATAAATTTTAAATTACATACAGTAAAGTTTATCTTTTTTAATGTAAACTTCTGCTAGCTTTGACAAACTCATACAGTCAAATATCTCCTTAGTCAAGATATAGAACACTGCCATTACCCAAAACATATTTTCATGTAACCCTTTAAAGTTAATCCAGTCTCCTACTACCAGCCTCTAGCAACCACTGATGTATATTCTGTCCTTATAGTTTTGCCTTTTCCAGAAGACCAAGAAATAAAATCATGCTCTATGTAGCCCTTTGAGTCTAGCTTCTTTCACATAGCATAATACTTTTGAGATATATCCAAATCATTGTATACATTAATAATTCATTCTTAAGAAAAGAATTGAGGACAGTCTCAGAGACTTCTGGGACAACATTAAATGCACCAACATTCGAATTATAGGGGTCCCAGAAAAAGAAGAGAAAAAGAAAGGGTCTGAGAAAATATTTGAAGAGATTATTATTGAAAACTAGGGGAAAGGAAAGAGTCAATCAAGTCCAGGAAGTGCAGAGAGTCCCATACAGGATAAATCCAAGGAGAAACACACCAAGACACATACTAATCAAACTATCAAAAATTAAATACAAAGAAAAAATATTAAAAGCAGCAAGGGAAAAACAACAAATAACATACAAGGGAATCCCCATAAGGTTAACAGCTGATCTTTCAGCAGAAACTCTGCGAGCCAGAAAAGAGTGGCAGGACATATTTAAAGTGATGAAAGGGAAAAACCTACAAACAAGACTACTCTACCCAGCAAGGATCTCATTCAGAGGAGTGGGATAGGAAGGGTGGGAGGGAGACACAAGAGGGAGGAGATATGGGGATATATGTATATGTATAGCTGATTCACTTTCCTATAAAGCAGAAACTAACACACCATGGTAAAGCAATTATACCCCAATAAAGATTAAAAAAAACTAAAAATAAGTACAATATGATCCAGCAATCCCACTCCTGGGCATATATCCAGAGAAAACCATACTTCAAAAAGATACATGTTGGGCTTCCCTGGTGGCGCAGTGGTTGAGAGTCCGCCTGCCAATGCAGGGGACGCGCGTTCATGCCCCGGTCTGGGAGGATCCCACATGCCGCGGAGCGGCTGGGCCCGTGAGCCATGGCCGCTGAGCCTGCACGTCTGGAGCCTGTGCTCCACAGCGGGAGAGGCCACAACAGTGAGAGGCCCGTGTACCGCAAAAAAAAAAAAAAAAAAAAGATACATGCACCCCAATGTTCATTGCAGCACTATTTACAATAGCCAAGACATGGAAGCAATGTAAATGTCCATTTACAGAGGAATGGATAAAAAGATGTGGTACATATATATAACGGAATATTACTCAGCCATAAAAAGAATCAAATAATGCCATTTGCAGCAACACGGATGGACCTAGAGATTATCATACAAAGTGAAGTAAGTCAAACAGAGAATGACAAATATCATATGATATCACTTATATGTGAACTCTAAAACAAAAATGATGCAAATAAACTTATTTACAAAATAGAGCCAGACTCACAGAGAATGAACTTAGGGTTACCAGGGGGGAAGGGTGGGGGAAAGGGATAGTTAGGGAGTGTGGGATTGACATGTACCCACTGGTATATATAAAATAGATAATCAACAAGGACCTACTGTATAACAGAGGGAACTGTACTCAATATTCTTTAATAACCTATATGGGGAAAGAATCTGAAAAAGAATGGATATATGTATATGTATAACTGAGTCACTTTGCTATACACCTGAAACTAAAACAACATGGTAATAAATCAACTATACTCCAATATAAAATAAAAATTAAATTAAAAGAATGATTCATTCTTTTTTATGCTAAATAGTATTTATTTATGCTGTGGATATACCACAATTTGTTTACATTTGAGAAATATTTGTGTTGTTTCAAATTTTGTTGATTATGCATAAAGCCACCATAGACAAACGTGAACAGATTTTTGTGTGAGCATACATTTTCATTTCACTTGTGTAAATTTGTACATTTAACTTTATGAGAAACCATTGCACTATTTTCCAAGGTGGTTGTACCATTTAACATTTACTCTAGCAATGTATTTCCAGTTGCTTCACATCATTGCTAGAACTTAGAAGTTTTTTTGCCATTCTAATAGGTCATCATGATTTTAATTTGGATTAATCCCTAATGATTAAATATATTGTGTATCTTTTTATGTACTAATTTGCCATCTGTATATCTTCTTTGGTGACGTATTTGTTCAAAGCTTTTTTTTTCATATTATTTATTTTGATTAATATATTTTAGATATAAGTTCTTTCTCAGATATGTGACTTGCATATATTTTTCCTAGTCTTTGGTTTGTCATTTCATTGTCTTAACAATGTCTTTTAAGAGCAAACATGCCTAATTTTAATGAAGTTCAATTTATCATTTTTCTCTTTTTTATATCATGCTTTTGGTGTTGCATCTGAGAAATCTTTGCCTAATCCAGGGTCACAAATATTTTTCTTATGTTTTATCATCCTCTTTTTTGAAGGATATTTTCAATGGATCTAGAATTCTGAATTGAAAGGGTCTTTTCTTTCTCTTTTTCTTCCAGCATTTTAAAGATGTTGTTCTATAATGTTATGACAACCATTGTTTCTGGTAAGAGATCAATCACTATTGGTATTGTTTCTCCCCTCTTAGTCCACTTGGGCTCCACCTCCCTGTCCTGTATCTTGAAAAGTGCCCCCAGACAGAAAGTTAGATTGAAAAGTGGCTCACCCCAAGTGTTTCCCTTCTCTTAAGTATCAAAGTTTTGAGCTACCTTGTTCAATGCATGGACACATGCCTCAAATAACTTGTCAAGTGTTACAGTACTTCATGATAAGAAGGTAAGTCTGATACCAGCTACTCCATCATGGCAATATGAAGAATTCTAGGGAATTCTCTGGTGGTCCAGTGGTTAGGACTCCATGCTTTCATTGCCTTCACTGCCGAAGGCCTGGGTTCAACCCCTGGTCAGGGAACTAAGATCTCTATCATGCTTAATCTTTCTACTCTTATTTCTCCAACCCACATATGAAATAATCAATAATATAGTTTTGGATACATACTATGAGAGTGTGTTTTTTATTAAAGATTCAAAGACATGGTCCCAACCCTTAACTTTTTGTAGGCTTATATTGAAGGAGAAAATAGAAGGACAGAAAGTATTCAAGAGTTTTTACAAATTGTTGTTGCAGCTCAAATATATCAAGATTTCCATAGTCATGGGCTGATGAACTCCATAATTAATGTATGATTTCAAACCTCATTGTTGTTCAGCGTTACCTTCTAATATTATCCCCAATTGAAACCCTCATCTATTTCCCACAGTAATAACTCCAAGGTTTATCTCTCTAATTCTAGAACAATTAAATGCATGAGTTCTTAATGTAGATCCACTAAAAAATATGATTGAACACCTTCACAGCTATCTTCTTTTGAGCAAATTCAACTCAAATGTGTATATTCAGACCTGTGTGAAACTGACCAATTGGGACCATTCTCTAGTTCCTAAACATTACCAGAAGGGATGTGGTTATTTGCTATTAGATTGAAGCCCTGCTGATAGGAGCTCCAGGATTTGCTGATACTTGTCTTCCTCCTGCTTTACTCTTTGAAAAACTCTTCAAGCTTGGAAATAATTCTTGAACACCTGTTTGACCTTGGTGACAAAACTTTCAAAGGAATTAACACCTGTATTTGTGGCTTTAATCATTCAAAGAGAGTAATTAGGAAACTACTTTATTCCAGGTTATGTGCTTAGACCCAAGGGTACAAGCATGCATAAGACTCATTTTTCATCCACGAGGAGTTCACAGTTTAGCCTGGGAGAAGCACACATTAACAAATTACGTGAATGTAATTAAAGTATAGTGCAACTGTATGTGTTTGTGTGTCTGTGACTGAGGGGGATGGTTGAGGATCTGGGGAGGTAGGAATATATTCTCTAACTTGGTGGTAAAGGCACACTAACTGGCTCTTTGGTTTAAAAATATGTGGCCTGGGCACCAAACCTTGACAAAAACTCTTCAGGTCAACATTTGAGCCTATAATATTGATTGGGACAGCTGCTCTGAGGTTCTAGAGCCAGAGGTTATGAATCTTTTGCCAGCTGGATGCAGTCTGCAGTTTGACATGTGAGCTCCTCTATCTCATGGCAGTGAGCAATTGGTGTAAATCGCCTGATCTAGGCCCAGACATGGCCAAATGTAAACATTTCAGTTGTTTGATGTGGATAGTAACATATACCAAGGAATATGCAATTTGGAGTGAGATTGGTGAAGCAGCCTGAATTAAAGTTGGCAGGTGCTTTGTCAAACAAACCTGGGCTTAAGACCAGAAAAATCCCGGGCAAAGGTGATAGGTAGCCAGGCAGCAGTGCAAGGTTTGAGACAGAAACACCAGCAGGTTTTAAATGCGGGCTGCCTTATTAAGCATGACACTAAGGGAGGCTGGAGGCCTGATGTGTCAGCGGCAAAGGGATGGGCAGTCATGTCGTTAAACAGGAACGACACAATATTTTCAGTGTAAATGCCAGTATTTTGTAGCTTATAAGGTGATTGTGTCCACAGGGAGAACCTCCCATCGCCACAGTTATGTTGCAGTTTTAATGGAAGCAGGCATTCCACTCTCAAAGCCTGCTGTTTCTAGAGAAAATGCAAATTCTATAGAAAATTCAACTTGCTTCTCAGAAGAGTGACCCATGCTAAGATAGGAAGGCAATACAAGGCCACACATTTTCAGTGCAGATTGTATCGTAACTTTGGGTGCTTAAAGGAAGGCACTTAGTTTCTCAAATTACTGCACAAAGTAATTTGTGAAATGAAAATCCTTGCAAACACTAAGTGCACTTGGAGAGCACTTGAAGTACTTGGCAATCATTCTGAAGCTCTTTATTAAAACCCTAAAGCTCACTAAACCCAGCACTTTCAGATGAAAAAAAAAGAAGACATTTTGAATTATTTGTGGAGGGCACATGGACTGCTTCAGTTGATTCTTTTAAAGTTTTCCACTCTTCTACACTGCATTAATGGCTATACTTGACAAACACTTTACTGCCCATAGATTTGTGTAAATGGTTTAGTTTTACCTAAATATTTCCGCTAAAGTTGTCTCATAGAATGCATGAACTTCTCAAACACGTGAGTAAAGCTTTTTGCTCTCTGTCCAAGCTTCAATGTCCTTCATGTCACAAAATGAGGATACTGAGTGAAAAATAAGAAATCTCTTCTAGTGATATAGTCTTACGCACACAGATGATTATACACTAAAAATGTTCATTGTCACTTAATGTAAAATATTAATATTTAGAAACAATCTAAATGTCCCCAAACGAATAAATTAACTATGGTATAGTAGTTGTTCAATGGACTATAATGCAACTGTATACAATCATATTTACAAAGAGCTTTAATGACATGTAAAAGTGCCTGTGATAGAGTATGATTTTTGAAAACTAGAAAATAATGTTATGTGAACAGCATCATCTTAACTTTCATATAAATTTCATGCAGAGACTGGGGGAAATAGATTGCTGGTGACAATGCAAAATGATAGAACATCAAATGGAGGAGAACTTGGTGATGTCTAAAAGAACGACATAGGCATTTTTACCCTTCAACTTAGCAGTCCCACTTCTCAGAATTTACCCTGAAGATATGGCTCCAACAATGTGAAAATACATATGATCAAAGTTATTTATTGGAGCACTATGTGTAATTGTAAAATATTGGAAGATACCCTCAGTGACCAATCTGAGAGGGAGGTTGAATTAACTATGTTACATATGCATAAGTGAGTACTATGCAAATGTAAAACAGAATGAGGAAAATCTCTGTGAACTGACATGGAGCGATTTCCAGGGGGAAGACATTAAGTAAAAAAAGGCAAAGTACAAAATAGTATAAACATATGCTATCATTTGTGTGTATGAAAGATGGAGAAATAAGAAAACATACATATGTCTGCTTATCTTTCCGAAAAGAAACACAGAAAACAATGAGTTGGTTACGCATAATGGAGGAAAAGAGTGGAAAGGATATAGAAGGGAATGACATGTCTTTGAGTGTATCTTTCTGAATATTGTTTACTTTTGAATGTATGTTAATATTTTACATAGTCAAAAATAAAATCAAATCACCAAGAATGAGGAAGAAAAAAATCTAAAAGTAAAAGCAAATGGAAATAAATGAACTCAATTTTATTTCAAATGAATATCATATCCACACTGAAGAGAAAGGAAGGAAGGAAGGAAGGAAGGAAGGAAGGAAGGAAGGAAAGGGGAATCCAATTAGCTTAGGGACAAGGCATTTGACTATATATTCTCAGTCTTGGGCAGGGTTGTGAGGAGAGAAGATTTGCAAACAAATGTTGATTTCTTTTTAAAAGATGTATTAATTGTAGTGGGGTATGGAGGAAGCAATTTTTAAACTATTTTACATGTATTATAGAATTGCACCTGTGAGTAATCTGATGACATTGTTGGGAGCCCGTGTTCTCACTATGGAAGAACGGACATAAGAATATGGAATGTGGGCTTCCCTGGTGGCGCAGTGGTTGAGAGTCCGCCTGCCGATGCAGGGGACACGGGTTCGTGCCCCGGTCCGGGAAGATCCCACATGCCGCGGAGCGGCTAGGTCCGTGAGCCATGGCGGCTGAGCCTGTGCGTCTGGAGCCTGTGCTCCGCAACGGGAGAGGCCACAACAGTGAGAGGCCCGCGTACCGCAAAAAAAAAAAAAAAAAAAAAAAAGAACATGGAATGTGTAGAAGGCAACAGAGAACCCTGTGGAAATGGACGAAAATTGGAGGTGCCACTGCAGATCCATGATTTCTAAAATATGTATATGTGTGCATACTTCTTTATATGCATATGTATATGCAGGTGCATATATATGTTTGGATGTATATTTAGATATGAGTATATATAGGGATATTTTCCTAGTTCTATGCAGTAAGAGGGTCAAGGAGCAGTCATCCCAGGAACAATGATCACACATAGCACCTGGTTCTAGATCTCCAATACCATTTCTCATGAAAGAGTCAGGACTCCTTGGAGAAATGGTTGATTCCAGGTATGAGGTACATTAATTTTACATTAATAGTTACAAAATGAGCCTGGAGCACCTTGTTATGTCTGAAATAAGAAAGAATAAAGAAAAAAATTGATGGGACAGTTCATAGAGTATAGGAACTAACTTGACACGGCTCCTACTGGCCAAATCTAGGACAATTTGGCATCAAAATAAATAAGAGCCATAATGAACCATTGATAAAATAGAAATTCATGAGTCCACAATCATAATAAATAAATAAATGAATGGATATAGGGTGGGGTAGGAGAGCCCTTGCTTACAGTAGAATTCTGAGGACTGACTGGTAAATATGAAGGGAACACTGGAGTTGGAAAATCATTATTTTGCAATGGTAATGATAAAAATTGGGTCAGTCAAGAATCATTAATAGATGTTAAATCTAGGGAGAAGTTTTGATGAGGAGCAGGATATCTTCATGCCCTTAAAGTGTCTCCGCATAGACTGCGTGTGAGTTTCAAGGGAAGAAAAAATAGTAATTGTACATTGGAGAAAATGGAAAACATTTGACAGAGTGATCAAAATTAACATTATCAGTATAGGACAGATGGGTAAGATGTGATATCCTATGAAGGCTGCAAACTGGAATCTAATCATGAGGAAATACCAGACAAACCCCAGATGAGGAACAGTTCATACAAAAAGATGCATGCATATGAATGCTTATAATCTTGCTTATAATAGCCTTTAACTGGATATAACTGAAATGTTCATCAACCGAAATGTTCATCAACAGTGAATGCATAGAGTGTGGTATACTCATACAATGGAATACTACTCAGTGATTAAAAGGAACAATCTTCTGACATATTCAAACAACATGGATGAATCTCAAAAGCATTTTACTGAGTGAAAGAAGCCAGACATAAAAGAGTTCACATTGGATGACTTCATTTAAATGAAATTTGAGAATAGGTGAAACTAGTGTATGGAGATAGGAAGCAGATGAGTGTTGCCTGGGGCAGAAATAGTGGGAAATGACTGGAAATTGCATAAAGGAACTGTTCTGGTATGATGGAAATACTCTATATCTTGAATGAGTAGTGCTTACATGCATATATATATTTTTTACAAATGTATGCCATTGTTTACATAAAATTAGTGTATTCTATTATGTCTAAAATTTACCACAATAAAGTTTATTTAAAAAGGTGAAGGGAAGGTGTACTCAAGGAAAAAATTTTGAAAGGGAATACAACAAAGTCACAGTGGTGATTAGGTGGTCCTTATTTTCACTTTTATACTTTCCCGCATTGAATATATTTTGTCTAATGAGAAAAAGCTCAGTATTTAAAATAAGTTTACATTTATGTTTAAAGGCACAGTATTTTATTTCGTAGATGACAATAATGTGTGACATTTCAGATTCTTTTCTGTGAGGTGTGCTGTAGTGGGAAACACATAAGTCAACTGAGAGACCTGGGTTCTTATTCGGATTATTCTGCTGACAGTTGTACGTTTTGCGAAGGTCGTTTGACCTCTCTGAGTTGAGTTTCTTTATGTAAAATGAGGAGAGTTGATCTACCTGAACTCAAAAGTTTCATGATACCTTTGGTACCAATTTAATAACATAATATGTAAATATTCTTAATTGGATATCTTAACAGTATTGATAATGCCTTTGCATATTCAAAATCCTTTGTACTTTTCGAGCATTACATGTTTTTCCTATAACCAATAACAACATAAATACTTGAAGGTCAATTTAGAGGGCCTTCTAAATCCTTGACAGAAAGTGTAACTTACAATCATCTTCAGTTTACTGCTTTATTTAAAGTGTTACTGACTCTGTTTATTAAAGAAAGAATTAGTCTTTTCTGTTAGTTTTCTCTGAACACTGAAAATGTTGCAAGCTTGTATTAGAGACAATAGTAACCTTCACATGTATAATCACATTAACAACCTCTTCTTCTCCAGTGAATGAATCATAGGCTATAAAAGTTACATATCGACTTTTTCTTTATTGAGTGAAATTGGCTTTTGACTCTTCTGATTACATGATAATTGAATCAGACGTCTGGTTCTAAGCGAAATGTTTCCTTTGCATTTCCATTTGTTTATTGTTGTTTGCATTGCTGCAAATGCATTAAAACTGAATGCTGATAAAAAGAGCTGAATTCTGACTGTTGGATGGGAAGAACAAGCTTGCTGGCTGAAGATGCCATTTTAAATTTGAGTCTTTTAAGTGTAGATTTTTCCATTTGTCTGTAGTTCTTTTTCCAAGATGTGCTTTTCTTTTCAAATCAGATAACGCCTTTCAGAAGGTAGAAAAGGATGAGGGAAGGCTTTTTTTTCCATCACCACTTAGATGGCTGCATTGATGTCGCAAAATAATAGGGAAAAGTTCTAAATTGGATCTAGTAGCACTTAATGTTACATAAAGAAGGGTTTTAGCTGGGTCTTTTACTATTTCATCAAGAACTAAATAAACTTAGCCAATATTCTAGATATTGGTGCTATAAAATCTACATTTTATTTACATTTCACAATTCGGGATAAAGGCTTGTTCTGCCAATTACTGAAGGATACTTTTGATAAGCATTACTAATCTTTTGATAAGTATTACTAATCAAAAGCAGGTAAATTAGTTTTAGAGAAACTGCTGGTGTTTATTTTATTTTCATAACATTTTGTTATGTTATAATTTCACAACACTCATATATAAGACCCAGGAATCTCATTGATGTAGCAGGAAGTGAGTTAATAAGCCTAAGTCCTAATGACAATACATTCTGGGAAATGTACACTCAACTGTGATCTTTGCCTTCAACAATTTACAAATGACTTTAATATGCCCGAGAGCGCTGTTCTCTATTGGCACTATGTGAAGACATTGTTCAGTGTAAGAAAACGGAAGCAGCTGGTACTATTGTGTATGTTTCAGATCATAAGAAAATGAGAATATATCCTGTTTCCACCGTATCCAGAAAATCTCTGCTGAATCTCACAAAATTAGGAATCAGATTATTTTGAAAGCTTTTAGTTTCTTCTTATTGTAATGAGGTATAACACTTAAGACTCCAAAATTTATTTCACTTCTGAAGATTCCTGCAATTTGGGAAAGCTAGTGAGAAAGCATTATTAAGACACAAACAAAACAACATGGCAATGATCTGAGCTATAAACAGTCATGGTTCTCCTACCTTCTTTTTTAGTGAAACACAGATGTTACACTTACAACAGACCTTCTGTGGTAATGTGTTTGAAAATAAACACCAGCAGTTTCTCTAAAACTAATCACAGTTGAGTGTACATTTCCCAGAATGTATTGTCATTAGGACTTAGGCTTATTAACTCACTTCCTGCTACATCAATGAGATTCCTGGGTCTTATATATGAGTGTTGTGAAATTATAACATAACAAAATGTTATGAAAATAAAATAAACACCAGCAGTTTCTCTAAAACTAATTTACCTGCTTTTGATTAGTAATACTTAGCATTTTAAAAGCCTGGGAGAAACATGGGAGGAAGCAATCATTCAATCACTGTTACTTCATAGACGTAGCAAGGAAAATAAATTAAGGTCTATGCCCAAGTCCATTTCTCACACCTACCAATAGATTTCTTACTGAGGCCCTTCAACCCAGCTAAGGAAGTAAAGTACTGTTTTGTTAAGCATTGACTCTTAAAAAGCTAGACTATCCACAGGAGATGCTTGATGGCTGCTGAATTATTGAAAGAAGATGTAGAAAGGAAAAAATAAGGTTGATATTTTAGAATCAGTTCTTTACAGAGACTAACATGTAGCTGCATTTTGACTTTCTATACACTGAATCCAAACAGGATAACAGCAGCTGGCTGATTATTCCTAGATTAGAAAGCTGGCAGAGAAGGTTAAAGGAAAATAGGTAGTGGGAACAAAGTTAAACTCTCTGAGTAGCACCACATAAAATGGAATTACTCAATCCTAACTCCTCATTTAGAATCACCTGGAGAGTTGTTAATAATGCCTGAACCTTGATACAAATAAACTCAGATATTCAGGGATGGTCATGGACATGTACAGCCATGGTTGAGAATCACTGATTTAAATAATCATAACTTTTTTTGGTATGTACCTGTGTTAGGGAAATTTTAAATTGATAATATTTAATTAATTATTTTAAAATATTTTTCTCTACCCAAAGAGGATTTGCACAGTTCAAGGGTATTTATTTAATAGAGCAACACTATGCTAAAACATATTTAAAGTACGATCATTTTGTCTGGCACATGATGTAAACTCAATAAATGTTAGTTTTTTTTGGTTTTTCCAATAAGTCTATGTATTTATAGACACACACACACACACATAAATGGTAGTTACATGACAATAAATTACTTTTTCTCCATGAAAATATGAAATCAATCTCACTTTCTATTATTATTTGAATGACAACCAATTGTTTCCCACAAAGAAAAATTCCTAATTTGAGTTTTAGCAGTCTTTTCTAAGACTTGCTTATCTGCAGTTGCAAAAAGAGTAAGACATCTGTATCAGAATATTTTTGGTTGCAAGTTACAAAAAACTGTAACAAAGATGACACTTATTTGCTCAATTTTCTGAAAATTCCAAAGGTGTTTATGTTATAGGTTGGTGTGGATCACCTCTTGTGTGTTTACGAGTGTATGTTGGGGGTAGGAGGGTGATGGTAAGCAGATAGATTCCAGGGAAAGCAATCATTAATGTCTACTGCACTGATCAAAATGACATATTTCAAACAGCTGATCAAACAATTATTAATAAACAAGAATTTATGAACAGGTATGAATAATTTTGTTGTCCAACACGTATGGTTATATTATTAGATGGGATTAATATGCAACAAATATTTTCCCTTTTAGATTCATAGAGGATGTAAGGTATCCAGCACAACACTATTCTATATAAATTTATAAATCCACATCATCTGTAATTCTGAGTAAATTGAAAACAATTTTGCCACTGTAACATCTCTTGTCTTATTCAAATATTACACTGGAGATAATACGTATAGTTCAGAGGTTCCTAAACTTTCTCCCACCAACATGCTCTTAGTGTTTCAGCAATATCTTCGGTGGGATCCTAGGCCAAAATAAATATGTAAGAGTTCTATTTATTGAGTTGTTAGGTCCAAAACAACTTAATAGGTATTTTTGTGCTAGTGATTTAGTAGCCATTTGGAAAAAATAATACATATAAATTTAAAGAAAAAAATAGAACTCTTATTTCATTCTTAAATAACCACAGGATGTATTTGCCTGCTGGGCTCTGCATACCTCAAACCTTGGAATCATTTTGGATACCATCACCCTCATTTCATGTCCCACAGTGATTTTTGTACAGTACTTGCTTTTTATCATAGCCACTGCCAAAATCCATCTTAACAGAGATATGATATAATCAAAGGGAATTTCATGTGATCTAATGATGAAACTGTGAACAACTTTGGGCTAGTAGTTTGAACCGTGTCTGACAGATGTTGCTGTACTTCTTTTGAAAATTAATACATCTTTTAGTGTCTTAGCCTGCCTTGGTGCACAGTTTGGGAACTGAGGTTACAGTTATAACAGAAGAAAATGAAAAATACCAGGAGATGGCAGCTAGTATTTAAAAAGGGAAATTACTATATACATCTCACAAATATCTTCTTAATAAGTTAAATATTTGATTTGTATAACAAAGGTCTTATTTGTACCCTTTCTCACCAAAAATACGTTAAGAGAAAAAGATACATTATATAAATTAATCTTTGGAATTTTAAAAACCCTCTACTACTTCAATAAATTAGCATTCTATATTCAAGATTACCACGGAATTACAAATTTCATTACATTCTAATGAAAAATGAGGACAGGCTAGTCTAGGAAGAGATACAGCTTCATATTACTGTAGATTTGAAATTTTAGTACATTTCTAACTAAAATAGTACCAGTATCAATGATGATAATTGCTGGAACCAGTCAATGTTCTGAACTAACCCATTGGCTTTATCAACTTATCTCACATTTATGATTAGGGAGATATTAGAACATAAAAAATTCATCCCCTCTAGGCTTCCTTTTACAAAGGCTGATTGTCACAGAATTAGGACAGAGTGTTTGTTTTTTTTTCCTCCTAAAAAAAGAGCAGTAAAAACTTATAGGCTAATGTATCACAGTAAGATTTTAGGAGAAAAATCAATTGTCAGTAAGATACTTTGTAATAGATCTTATAATAAGACCTTGTTTGGCTGCTATATACTGCAAGAAGAAGAAAAGCCAACCAAAATGGCATGAATGATTAATGCATTTCATACAAAGCCCACGATATCCTCAGAATATATTTGCTAAAGTGTTGCAGTGATAAGAAGGCAAACAAATGATAGAGCCCAAGTAAGGAGTTTCAGGAGTTCTTAACAAAGACACATGCAGTTAATTTCTTAGTTTTTGTTGACTATACAAACTGAAGTACTAATATCAAAATACCTGTTGTAAGGGAAAAAATGACATTTAGATTCTAGGTTGAAGGTGTGAAACTGGGACTATGTAGTAGATTTTGTTATTAAATAATCCTATAAGAGGATTATGTATTCTGCTCTGCTAACATAAGGCTTAGTCATATGATTTGCTTTGGCCAAATGGTGTGTGTCACTTTTTAGCACAAATTTTAATATTGAATATGTGGTTTACCATATGTTCTTATTTCCTCTGCCACAATGACCAACACTATTCCAGGCTGAGGCTGCTCCTTCAATGTAGAGCAGAGCCTCATCTAACCCTTGATGGGCATGCAGAATGACTGAGCCACTGAGATATTCAGGGTGTTTGTCACTGCAATATAACCTAACCCATCTTTTTTTTTTAAGATTTTTTTTATGTGGACCATTTTTAAAGTCTTTATTGAATTTGTTACATACAGTATTGCTTCTGTTTTATGTTTTTGTCCCTTGGCCCCAAGGCATGTAGGATCTTAGCTCCCCGACCAGGGATCAAACCTGCACCCCCTGCACTGGAAGGTGAAGTCCCAACCACCGGACTGCCAGGGAAGTTCCTAACCTAACCCATCTTGACTGATGCAACTTATTAGCCATTAATATTATCATAAACTAAATGTGGGGAAATAGAGTAAGAAGAATAAAAAATAGCAATTGCTTCCATGATGGGTATATTAAGGTTTTATAAGCAGGTGAAAAACTCAGGTCTTGGAAGGAGGAGAGAAAACCTTGGTAATAACCCCACTGTTAGAATCCATGACCTGGGACTATAGTGAACCATTACCTAGGAAGGATATCCCCATCCAGTAAGTAAGGGTAACCCAGGTATTAAAGGAATATTTCCCTACCTTTGCCCACACATCATTATTAACCTAATATCTAGGAAACACCCAACTTCTCATTACTTAGGCCCCTAGATAGACAGACAGATAGATAGATAGATAGATAAGCAGATAGACATGTAATAAGCTATTTAATCATAGCTCTCATGATTAAACTGGAACAGCCACTATCACACATTTTCTCCAGGCTTAGAGAGTTTTAGTTGCTTTCTCGTGGTCACACAGATAGTAAGGGACAGGCTTAAAATGTGTTACCTTCAAATACACTGTCACCTGAACACAGAATGTGAGTACCTGGCTAGGTGTGGCAGCTACTCAGATAGCCCTTAAAGAAAGAATCTGCTGTAGAGAGTGCAGTTAGCTTACAGCCTCCAGCTGCAGGGGCTTCAAGATTCTGGATTTGCTGCAGGCATTTGAGCCAAAGATACATTCTCCCCAGGAAGCCTTCCCTCCCCCCACAAGCCACTGCCAATGACTGAGCACGGTAGGGTATTTGGGTCTGGCCATTTCTTCCCAACACAATGGCTCCTCTATGGATAATCTTTATTCTGGAGCTCCCTGTTGGAATGCTGAGGTTTTCTCAGAGCTGCACTGTGGTCTGAGGCTCTTCCAATCCCTTCCTCCTTCCTTCTTCCTACAGATGTCAGAACTGTATTATAGTCTAAAGGCTTTCTCTACCTACTTTGCTCCCTCACCCTTTATCTTACATAGATTTCACCTTTGAAACAAAAATTATCCTGACACTTGTTAAAATGGTAAAAAATACTTTATTTAGGACCTTTTTGATACATGTCAACACTATCACAATAGGGGAGAGAGATCGGGCTGAACTTTGAATACAGCAAAGACAGCTAGGGATTTAGGGCCGATGAGCAAAATGAGAGGAGTCAGTGGATGGCAAATTACTAAGAGAAGACATCAAGAATAGGGGGTTTCTTGCTAAACTGACTTAACAGGATTCTTGCTGAAGGCAGGCCAGGGTGATTAGATATCAAAGGGGGGGGAATTCTCATTAAACTGACTTAGCAGGATTCTTAATAAAAGTCAGTTAGGCAGGCCAAAGACAAGGCCCAAGGACAAGGCCTAGCAGTAAAGAGGGCTCAGAGGAGCCTATGTAAAGTTTGGTCAAGGAGAGTCTTTGTCACATCCCAATAAATCTCTTATACTTCTTACTCCATCTTGGCAACTACTTCCCGGAGGCCTTGAATTGACACACGGGGTGAACTGGGAAATCTGATCAGTACCCTGCTCTGTAGCAAAACATGTAGACCTTTATGGCTAGATCACTATGGCTTGAAGGATAAAGTTCCTGCAGTTAAAAAAAAAAAAAAAAAAAAAAGTTAGAGGCTTGAGTGCTGGTAATGTGCTGCCATCTATGGGTTGTTTCCTGTTGGTTAAGCACTGCAGGTAGGAGTTTACAAGGATTGTCTCATTTCATGCTCACGTAATGTTGCCAGTTAGATATTATAATTATTTTTTATTTTATATATGAAGAAAACAACGTTTAGGTAAAATGTCTTGTGTAACATGACCCTTCCAATACATAGCAGGGGCAAGATTCAGGCCCAGATCTGTCATGTTCTAAACTATGACTATTTACTCTCAGTCAAAATGTTAGCTGATAAATGACTGTTATACAGATTTGCTGAGTATGGGGAAAGAGATATGATATTTGGAGTCTGCTTTATGGTAGGAAGGAACTGAGAGATATGACACTTTGTGAGTATAACATTTTATGCATACTGTTCCCATTGTTATGCCAAGTCCCTGGAGAATAAAACCTGCTGGGCTAGAATGGATAGTCACGAATTTGGGTATGCATTTCCTTAGGTAATTGAATAATAACAATACTTTATGCTATAATACTGCCTATGTATATTATGACATGATACTACTGAGAAGGGAGTGGTTATCATTAGCAAGTCTCTTCAGCGAAAGAAACATTTAAACAATTTCTTGAAATGTAAATGAATGAGTAGGTATCAACTAGGATGAAAAGAAATGAAGGGCATTTTAAGCAAAGGAAACATTCTGCTTTAATAATAGTTTCCTGGGAAAGGGATTTTGTAGACTTCATTTTATTCTTGGAGAATCGATCCAGTGTGAACTCTGAGAAGGAAAGGACCCTTTCTGACTTACACAGGTTATATCACTAGTGCCTAAGATAGGACTTAAGACAGTGTTTAAATATTTTTTGACAAGTGAACCCATTTCCAGAATGAGTTCTGGTCTTTCTCTATTTTCTGCTATCTTCCCCAAGTTTAACAATAATTACAAGGGAATCCTTAAACCACAAAAGTAATCATGGGAGTGATTTAAATTACCTAGGCCATCTGCATATACAGTTGGCCCTTGAACACTGTGGGTTTGAATTGTGCAGGTCCATTTACATGTGGAATTTTCTCAATAGTGAATACTACACTGCTACATAATCTGAGGTTGGTTAAATCTGTGGATGCAGAACCACGGATACAGAGGCTAACTATAAATCATATGGGGATTTTAGATTACATGGACAGTCAGCACCTCTAATCCCCCCGTTGTTCAAGGGTCAACTGTAATAGGAAAATACTCAGTAGACTAATATGTTCTTTCTTTTTAATGTACGAATTCATAAAAGTAGCACTTAATATAACTTAATATTCTAAAGTCCCTACTGTGTTTCAGGCATCTGAGTATGAGTCATAGTCATTAGGAATTTACAATTTAGAATCTGGGTTTGAATACACACTCAGTTGCTAGTTGTGTGACTTTGAGCAAATAATTTACCACCATGAGAATAAACACAGTGCCTACCTTATAGAGTGCTTTGAACAGTGTATGAGTTAACATATGGAAAATTCAAATTACAGTGTCTGAAACATAGTAAGTGTTCACTGTCACTAGTGTTGGTGTTATGGCTGTGGCTGATACTTCTGTTATTCTGTCATGCACCAGATTTGCATAGGTTCTGTGACTTTTTTTGCTGTAGAGTCAAACTTATTTTGTTCCATTCTTCTGAAAGATTAAGAAGGATGGATGATTACAGCATACATTTACAGAAACCTTGACATACCAATCAGCTACAGAATGTTTAGTTTCCTCATTCATCTCAAAAGCGAACGATTAACTCTACATCTTGGCAAGACAAATTCATACGTAATAGGTTGGCTTCCATTTAGTGAATGACTATGTAGATTTTAGTGTAACCAAAGGCACTACTGTGTGCTGAAACTTCTCCCCAGAGAATAAGGAAAAACAAATGCCTTTTACATAGTAGAAAAACAACTTTAAAGATATTCAGTTAAACACTTGATAACTACTTAGATACTGCATCATCCATTGTAAGCTAATTATGAAAGATTAGACGTTTTTAGTTTTAAAATTAGAACATGTACATTTTGCTCATGTGATTCTGTTCTGTTAATGCTAAAAATCATCACTCAGCTTAAATGAGAAATCAGCTATGGCTGTCCCATTGGTAATTTTTTTAAGAAATATAACTCCTCACTTAATATATTTCAAATATTTTCTGATTAAAATGTCTAATTTTATAAATGGAACTTAGAGCCTCATAATAATTATTTATCTAAGACTTTAGTATTAAATATATAGACTGAGCATTTATTTCATTTTATTTGGGATAACTGATAGGCCAGTCACTTGCCAACCACTTCAATATAATTTTCTGCATATAATCACTGGTGGAAGACACTGGGAATTTTAAAAAGATAATTTGAATATCAAGTCCAATGAGGCCTGTCATTTCTCATTGCTTGAAGTAAAACCTGCATAAATACTTAACTATGAAATATCATATACTCTCTGACACCTATACTTCAGACATAATAAAGCCATTGAAAGAATGGTTATTAAACCTGGGGGTTTAATTTGTCTCAAGTCATTTCTTTGTATTTACAGTTGAAAGACTATAATTAAAAATCAATTATCAATTAAAAATTGATATTTTATACTGCTTTTACACACTTAGCTCCTCCAAAATAAAAATGATATACAATGTATACCACTTTTAGTCAGCTCCTCATTGTGGTCTAGGAAATGGTTTGTTTTTTAGTATAAGCTTGAAAAATGGCTGTGACAAGTTTCCAATACTGTTCACACACTGTTCTGAAAATTTTCTTTGAGGGTCTTCAAATCAATATTTTTTCATTTGTTTCCAGCAAAGCTAGCCTTCCTTGCTACTGTGAAAATTACTTCCTTTTGCAAGTAGAATGGCAAAATCTGGATCATGAACATCAGAAGTTCACAAATTCTAATTTACATTGAAAGGCCCTAAAACATCCTTTGTACATTTAAAAAGCTTTGTAATTCAAATAATATTTTTAGCAAAGTTAAAATATCACCCAAATTACTCTTGGAATGCTTGGGAAAGCATTATGTGAAATTATACTGCAACACTTAGGTACTTCATTGAATTTTGTCCTCAAGAGCAATCAATTTTTATAACTCTTCTGAATAATTTCTTATACTATCAAGCACTCTTATCAACAGATATTTATTGAACTAAAAATTTCTCTAAGTGTTGTATACAGTGCAAAATAAACAAGATACAGTTTTTACTTTTAGGAAACAGTGAAACCGATTACCCCTACAGAGTTTATGATTAACTTCTCTGTTCAAAACTTTATTCCCTTTCTTGTCTCACCTCTGTTCATCTCAGGATTGAGGAGTATCAAAGAAAACGGGGGATTGAAACCAAGCAGCACCAAGTAGGGCCCTCCTGGTTACAAAAGTCCCTCCATTTCTTGTTTGTAGAAAAAGGCTTTCGTCTCCTAGGCCTCCCCTGAGTTCCAAAGAGCAGACTCAAGCAGTTACTAATTAGGGAAGTGAGAGAATGCAAAAACAAAGGAAAAGCAAATAGTTCAGAAATAAAACAGAGTCCTAGTTCCTCCTCAAGGGATATACATAACAATCTGATGCATATCTTTGAGTTGTTCTGCAGAAACTAAGACCCCCACCCAGGTAAATGATGGTGATTCCATGCTAACCACAAGCATATAGATCCCAGACTGGTTGGAACAAGAAGGTTGATGATTAAGATTCCCAAAGCATCACCCTGTTAGCTTACCACCAGCCAATCAGAAGAAAGTCAACAAGCTGCAACCCTCACCCCAAATGTTGCATTTAAAAACTCTTCCCTGAAAGCCACTGGGGAGTTCAGGTCTTTTGAGCACGAGCTGCCCTTCTCCTTGCTTGGTGCTCTGCAAATAAATGCTGTACTTTCTTTTACCACACCTGGTGTCAGTAGATTGCCTTTGCTGTGTGGTGTGTGAGGGGACTCAAGTTCAGTTCAGTAACATTAGTTTTTATTTGGGGAGATACATTGAGTAGAAATAATTCTATTAGAGAAGTGTTAAGTGTAAATCTGTATGGCACTACTCTAAGCTTAATAGTTTATAGAAAAGGAAGATCATTAAAGGCTGATATTTATGTAAAAGTCTCCAGGGGGAGTTAAGGATCACACTGGATTTGAAGAATGACTAGAACTTGAGCATAAAAGGAGAGATTATTATTATACTCCTTAGGTTTTCATCTACAAGAAAATGTCTTTTTCAACTTTAGAAAAAATATTAGATTGTTAGAGAAAGGGAGCAGAATTTGCCACACCAAACTATGCTTCTTTGGCATAAGGATTATCTTGAGCTGGTTATTTATAAGAAACAGACAAGGGTGAAGCTCTGAAAACCAAGAAGTTACCCTTTTGTAAGAGACATTTACATTTATAAGGGGAACCTCCATTTGTAAGAGTGTCTCCCTCACTGTACCAGGAAGAAGTTCCTCAATCTCTAGGAACTCTTATCAATGGAGAAGTCAAGACATAAATTTGCATAACAATTTTACACTTGTTTACTGTGCTTTTCCTGATAACCTCCCAGAACTGGCCTCCCTTCCTCCCATGTTAACATATTCTTTTGTCTTTAGCTGGAGATGGTATCTAAGCTGTGCGTCTGGGCCATTTCAGAGAGGTATTCAGTTTTCCTGGGTATCTTCCATGTATACAGGAGGTAAACATGATATTAAACTTCTGTTTATCTTCTGTTAATTTGTCTTTTATTATGAGGCAGTAGGTCTCAGCAAAAACCTAGAAGGGCAGAGGGAAAATTATTTTTCCTCTCCCACACTAATGAGCATATATGTACATGAAAAAAATGTTTTTGAAAATTGGATGTATGTATAGGCTTTCAATAAACGTTATAAAAATACAGATGGACCATTTGTAAATTGTGTCTGTTTTCTTAGATTATCAGACTATATTTTAGTGGTCAAAGAATTGGCTGTGGAGTTAGATATTCATTTAAATCCTGGCTCTGGAGTTTAACAGGTATGTGATCTTGGGAAGTTATAGATCTCAGTTTCTTCATCTATAACGTGGGTATAATATCTAGAACTTACTCCATGAGTTTCTGAGTAAATTCTTTGCAAAACGTAGACATGTACTCTGTAGAACCACAGTAAATATTCAACATATGTTAACTATTATCATTATTTATCATGTTCTATTTTCATGAATTCTGCTTTATTTCACAAAGGGTTTGAAATGGCAACAATAATATACAGAATAAAATAATAATATATAAATTGAGTAATTCTTTTAAAATTAAGTCAGATCATTTCAGTTCATCTGCTCAAACCCTTCAATGGGTTTCCATCTTAATCAGAGTAAAAGCCAAATCTTTATAGGGACCTACAATGTCCTCTAACTTTTAGTTTGCTGTTAGTTTTGACCTCATCTCTTACTTACTCTCCCCAGAACTCACTCCAATTTAGCACCACTGGCCTAATCAATGTTTTCTAAGTGTGTTACAAAAATTCTTAACTCATCTGCCTGACATAATCTTCCTCCAGCTGTCCACAGGGCTCCTCCCTCAACTTTCTTTTGTGAATCCTTCCCAGGCCAATGTGTTTAAAATTGAAAAACTCACTCCTGCTTGAGCACGTTTTATCCTTTTACTCTATTTTAATTTTCTCTATAGCACTTATCACTCTCTCTCTCCTCTGCTTCTTCTCCTCCTTCTCCTTCTAATTACTTATTTCTTGTTTGATGTACCATTAGAAGATAAGTCCCATAAGGGCAGGAATTTGTGTTGTTTTATCCACAGCACAAAGAGCAGTCTTGATGCTTAGTAAATGCTCAATAAATATTATTGCTGTTCCTGCAATTATTTGCAAACTTTGTGAAATGCCATTTTGTTTCAAATAAAGCTATCTTCTTTTTGGATATTGCCTTTTGTTGCATAAATATCTTGCACACTTATTATCTCATTTAATCTTCACAGCCACCTGGTAAGTTAGGTAGAGTAGGAATTAATGTTTATTTTCTCACATAATAGGAAACTGAGAAACTGAAAGGGGAAATGATTGGTGTAAAGTCACACCATTAGTAAGATGCAGAATTGGGACAAGAAGTTATTTTCCTTGGCTAAGTTTCCTTCATATGCTGTTTCCAGAGTTTGGCAGATGAAGGAAATGAAACTTATGATATATATCCATGCTGTTGAAGTTGATCTAATATTTTAGATTCACTGGGTATTAAATATTTCACCGTTTTCTTCAAGGATCATTCAGTCACTTGCAGAACTCTATTTCTGGGGAGCTCATGAATTTTTTCACTCGTTGCCTGAGAATATTTTGTAGATTCATCTTCTTAAAGAAATGCACATCTGCGTAGCAATCAATGCTTATTGCCTGCCTAATATGCATAAAAAATATGCTTGTTGCTGTATAGACTATTGCTGTTTCCTCTTTCTAGAATGTTCTTCCCCAACCTTAGTGCTTTATACTTATTTCTCATCACTTGGGTCCTTGCTCAAACGTCATCTTCTCAGAAAGGCCTTGATTGAATTCCTTATCAAAAAGACCCAATACTTTCTCCCAACCCACCTGCAATCTTTCTATTAATTTCCTTAACATCATCTGTCACTTCCTAAAAGGGTGTTAGTTATTTAATTATTTTAAGACTTCCTTACTAGAATGTCAGCTTCATGAGGGAACAGTTTGTTTTTTTGGTTGTGTCCCCAGCATATAGAACAGTGTCTGGCACGAAGTAAGAATTCAATAACGAATGGGAGTAGAAGTTGTCACCCCAAAATATGCCTTTTTAGCATAAGGATTATCTTAAGCTGGTTAATTTTAAGAAACATCAGACACAGGAAAAGTTCTGAAAACTTAGCAGAAGCTACCCTTTTGTAAGGGACATTAACATTTACAAGGGAAATCTCCATTTGTAAGAATGTCTCCCTCAAATGTTCCAGGAAGAGAAGGATATCTCTAAATCTCTAGAAAGTTATCAGTGGAGAAGGCAGAGACTTAAATCTGCATAACAATCTTACCCTTATTTACTGTGCTTTTCCTGGTCACCTCCCATAACTGGCCTCCCCCACCAGCATCTTCTTTTGTCTTTAGCTGGAGATGGTATTTAAGCTGTTGGCTTGGGCCATTTTGGGGAGTTACTCATTTTTCCTGCGTATCCCCCAGGTATACAGGAGGTTCACATGTTATTAAGCCTCTGTTTGTTTTTCTCCTGTTAATCTGTCTTTTCTATTATTGGGGGAGGAAGAGCCTCAGCCAAGAACCTAGAAAATTATTTTTCCTCCCCTATAATACAAACATGCTGATTGAAAGAATACTCATATTGCAATTTATGCTTCAAAACATTCCTTACAATTACAATTAAATAATAAATGTGGAGTTAATTCTGTATACTTTTATCCACTTTCCCACTGGAATATAAAATCCATGGGACATGAATTGTATCTTTCTTGTTCATTGCATCTGCGCTAAATGGTTTCGAAACCACAAAATTTCTATTGCTTACTCTCAAGGAATCTAGAGATTTATTCTCTATATGGAAGAAAAATATGAGGAAATGAAATGAAAATATAAGAATTTAAATAACAGATCAAGGCAATATAAAAGTAAGGAACCTGATACATGCTAGGCACTCAAATTTGTTAATGTTAAGCTATTACAAATAGTATGAGATTAGATGACAAATAAATACTTAGCATATATTCTTAGAAGTGTTACAAAAACAATGTAGGTTAAAGAGGTCAGAAAGGGCTCATGTAAGAGGCAGAGTTCAAGTATTTTAAAGGTAATGAATCTTACAAGGGAATAGGAAAGGCATTAGGAGAACATTTGCATAGATGCAGCTGAGGGTTGCCACTGCAGGCAAGTAGTAAGAAGAAAGGCTAAAAATTAGGTTGCCAGGGACTTGAAATACAGTTTTAGAAGTCTGGACTAATAAAGTTAATTTGTGTATCAGGACCCACAAAATGGAAGTTGCCTCAATGGCCTGGCCTGCTTCACAAATCTAAACCTAAATCAGCCTGCATTTATGGGAATCACCTGTCAAGAAAACCTAACATTCACCAGTTATAATATTTCAACTCAACTCCAGCTAGCTCACCTTACCTTAGAAAATAGGATCTGCTCGTCTTCTAGAAAATCTCTGACCTTCTAGACAATCAGGCCCTATTTCCACGTTGCCTCTTCTAATGCTGTATAAACCTCACTTTTGCCCCAAATCCTTCAGAAACAGTGCTCTACTAAGGCACTGTACTCCCCCAATCCATGGATTTTTTTTCCCCCTTGAATAAAGGACATTGGACTCATTACTAAATTATTTCAGTTTTGTCATTTGACAGGACTTAATCATCTGGCAACGACTGGTGAGAGATCAAGAAAGACTTTTAAGCAAATTAGTGAAAATATAAAAGTGATATTTTAGAGATAATCAAGGAGGCACACATAAATAAAATAGTAGAAAATGGAGGAAGGAAAATGAGATAGTAGACCAGTAATGATGGAAGTAGCAAATGCTTCCAATGGAAACTTAAAGGCTAGTGATGAGGTAAAACTCACATTTTTCCAATCAGAATTGCATCCCTAAAATATTTTCTGACTTGTGACACAAAGATGATAGCTGATCTGCTGTACTCAGAGCTAGGATATATCATTTGCTTCTTCTAAGTAAATCACATGTTTATGAAGGGGTTCAGAATGACACCTGTCCCCCACGCCCCTCCAAATGTGTTGCTGTGGCATGTGGACTGTTTTGAGCTGAATGCAATCAAGACCCAGAAGACTCAAGAAAAACTTTTTCTCTTAACTACCTAAAAAAATTTTAGATAAAGGGCCTGACCCAGAAAGAGAGCTACTACCAAGAGATAATTTTTTTCTGAATGGCCCATTTGTATGGCAGGGCAAATATCTAATTACCAAACATCTGCTCTTCTTACCATCCTGTGAATCACCCTCCTCCCCTTTAAAGCCCCAGGCCCCTACCCCATTCCTTAGTTCAAGATGGCATATAAATCTTAATTGCCCGGGTTATTCTTGGGTTTCATTGTCTTTGTGGAGCCCCTATATGTACATAATTAAATTTGTTTTTTTCCCTGTTAATCTGTCTTATGGCAATTTGATTATTAGACCAGCCAGAGAGCTTAGAAGGGTGGAGGAAAAAGTTTTTCTCCCTAACATTTAGATATTTCCAAACTATTACATCCTATAAATTGCCCAGGATTATCTAAATGTTTCTCTTAAGAAACAAGTGCAGATATCAGAGCCACCACATCATTTATTAGAAATACAGTTTTTGTTTACGCGTTTCTGGTCAGCAGCACTTATTTTTCAAAGGCATGGTGGGCACTGATCATCTGCTTAGCTGTTTAGAACAAATGCTCTTGTTCCTACCTTTAGAAGTGTAAATTCCCTGTATGATGCGTGTGCAAAACTCCAACTAGAGTTAATTGGTCTTATATCTTAAGACCAAAGGGAAAATTATTCCTAAAGAATGAATAAACCTTGGGCTTCCCTGGTGGCGCAGTGGTTAAGAATCCGCCTGCCAATGCAGGGGCACGGGTTCGAGCCCTGGTCCGGGAAGATCCCACATGCCACGGAGCAACTAAGCCCGTGCGCCACAACGACTGAGCCTGCGCTCTAGAGCCCAGGAGCCACAACTACTGAAGCCCGCGTGCCTAGAGCCCATGCTCCGCAACGAGAAGCCACCGCAGTGCGAAGCCCGTGCACCGCAACGAAGAGTAGCTCCTGCTCGCCGCAACTAGAGAAAGCCCGTGTGCAGCAACGAAGACCCAAAGCAGCCAAAAATAAATAAATAAATAAATAAATTAGAAAAAGAATGAATAAACCTGTATACATTCATGACCACTATCATCCTTTTTTAAAGCAAAAAAAAAAAAAAAATCAACCTTAGATGATATAACTTACAAATATATTAGGCTGTCTGCAAAAAAAGAAAAGAAGCATTTAACCTCTCTCAGAGCAAAAAAGAGATATACTGGGAGGTCAAATGAAAGGGCTTGTTAAGATCCATTCAATTCTTAAAAAGGTATCTTTTTGGGGCTTCCCTGGTGGCGCAGTGGTTGGGAGTCCGCCTGCCGGTGCAGGGGACGCGGGCTCGTGCCCCGGTCCGGGAAGATCCCACGTGCCGCGGAGCGGCTGGGCCCGTGAGCCATGGCCGCTGAGCCTGCGCGTCCGGAGCCTGTGCTCCGCAACGGGAAAGGCCACAACAGAGAGAGGCCCGCGTACCGCTAAAAAAAGAAAAAAAAAAAGTTATCTTTTAGTTATAATTGATGATATGAAATAATATATTTCATTGAAGGGGAAAAATTTAGGAAAAAGTTATCTCAAGTACTCTTCTAATTTATGTTAAAACTGGGCCCATGAATCTAAAAGTATTAATAAAGTTGTAATTTTTGCAGAAATTGTTTGAGGTCATGTTACATTGCAAACCATAGACTAATTCAGCCTGGTTAGGGTATGATACTAAATGCCAATGGAACAAAAGGATGATTCACTGCTTGAGGTAATTCCACAGGAAGGACATTGCAGTTTACCCTGAAGTAATGTACTACAATGCTTTTTTTAATTAAATGGTTGCATCTCTGCTTGCTCAAAGGTAAAACATCCCCATGACCACGATTATTTTGAGTAGCTTTGTGAAAATGCTCTTTTGGAAGGAAAAGGACAATTTTCACACTGACAATAATGTTACTACATTAAAAGCAGTGGCTTTTTACTAACTGTGAAACTGAAAGCAGATTCCATTTGCTTTTAATTATTAAAATTATAATAATTTAATTTTTTAAAATTACTTTTTTGTTTTGAAATAAAAATAATTATTATTGTTAGTTATTATTTTAGGAACATAGTTGAAAGTTCTTCTGCTTTCTGAACTTATTGCAAATTAATGAAACTTCACTCCAGGAGGTCAAGGAACAGCAAAGTTATCTTAGGAAAGGGGAAAGTGCTAGAAGAAATCTGATTTCCTTCTGATTTTCACCTGCTTATTCTTACCCCAGCCCACAATATTTGCTACTGGGTAACCAGTCCCTTGTTGCTCTGAACATTGTCTAAAACTAGAGGGTTTTTATGGGTTTTTTTTTGGCCACGCTGGGCGGCTTGTGGGATTTTAGTTTTTAGTTCCCGGACCAGGGATCAAACCTGGGCCCCCTGCAGTGAGAGCACAGAGTCCTAAACACTGGACCATCAAGGAATTCTCTAAAACTAGTTAAATGGATTAATTTAAAACTTAAATTTATTTTATCGTCTCAACTCTGAGAAGAAAATGAATGAGAAAGGAAAAGTTTTGACATTTTTTCTTGGTGCCAGATTAGTATTGCTTTGAAGATTGTGATTTTAGCGCTGACAAACCACACACAAATCGTCATATTTATTCCAAGACATAATAGTTTTTTATAGCTATATAAATCCTCTAGGCCAGCCTATTTCAATTATGCGTTCCAATTTTTGAGCCATTTCTTCTGCTTGTGTGGGTAGGTGATTCAACAGAGGCCAAGACATTTCTGATTACTTAAGAACACTTTCTCTACCTTATTAGGTTACAAATGATAAGGGAGTTTTCATGAATGTGTAACACGGTATATAATATTACAGGAAATTGCAGGAAGTCTTACACAGCTGTTCATGAGCCCTATGATTCAAGGTATTGCTCTCAGAAAGGGGAAAGGAATTTTTGTGGAATGTTCAGTGCATTCCACAATAGCTGGATGAATCATTTCCTGTTGGCTTCCAGGACAACTATGACCCTTTATTTCCTGAAACATAATTAGGACATGGTTTTTGAGTGTGCTTAAGAAAGGTACAAGAAATAATATTAAGCAAGTTTGCTTAATTAACTTTATATATTTTTTATATAACTCAATCTACATTCAATAACCTCCTTCCTTCTCCCTCCCTCCCCCAGAACACAGATATTAAAAGCAGATATTTCTGTGCAACGCTTTATAGACTTTTAAATATTTTGAAGAACTAGGTTACAGTTAATTATGATATAATATGTTTCCTCTTTTCTATACTATGGTTTGTGAAATTAAATAAATATCCATTTTAAATTTATTGACTGCTGGGAAGCTCAATGGTATATTTCAGTTTCATCTGTGGTAAATATGCAGGAATCAAATAATTTTTAATTACTTTTAATTGAGATATAATTTCCATACAATAAAGTACACAAACCTTAAGTGTACGGATTGATGAATTTTTATGTTATGTGAGTTTTTACGCCCACAAATTCACCACCCAGTTCAAAATAGAAAATACTTGCAGAACCCCAGAATGTTGCCTCCGTATCTTTTCCCTGTCAGTAACCCAGAAAAGGTAACCACTATTCTGACCACTATATAATGTGAAATTTTGTATGGGACTTATGTCATACTATATGAATTATTCTTGTTTATGTTTTGACTTTTTCTTTACCTACCTCTAAATTACATGTTCTTGATTTCTTTTATTTATACCTATAGGACATCTTGAATTCTTAACTTGGACCAAGATGGATCATAAAATATACTTACACAAGTGTTGAATAATTTGCAAAACTACTAAGGAAGTGAGACTTGAATGGGAATGTAGGAAGTTGGGAGTACAATTACTGATACACTTCTACCACTTCTGACTTTAAATAATAAAACTGAAATACTAATATAATCTTGCCCTTTAAATTTCAAAAGACAACATTTCACCCAACCTCCGGCCTTCATTCTACTTAAAAGAGAAGTACCATTAGACTCAATATGTACATCAAAAATATGATTCTGTAACCAAGAGTACCCTGATTAGACAATAAATCATTAACAGTAACTCATGCAAGGGACTTCTACTTCCAGCCAGGATGGAGTAACAGACTGGGTTTACCTGAAATAATGAAATATCAGGCAATCTATTGGAAATAACCAATATATTGGAAGAATCCAAAAATGGAAAAATTTGGAAATAACAGAAAAACTCAAAATAATGAAAACATAGCATAGGGTAAGGAACCTAGGCGGAGCCCAGCAGACTTCCTGAATTGAGGACACAGAAATGAGAATCTGGGGAAACCAGAGCAGCTAGAGTTCATAGGACAGATTACACGAGACTAGAGAGAGAAAGAGAGAGAAGTCTGAAGTTCCACAGAAGGGTCTTCTTGAGTATTTGGCTAAGTACTGATGTGCACATGTGTGAAGAAACTATACAAGGCCCTACATACTTTGTGGCTCTCTTTGCTCTGTTCTGGGCCCCTCGAAGATTCTCCTCACAGACTAAATTACCTAGTTTTCTTTGTCTTTGGCTTTTGGTTACATTTAGACAATGACTCACTACTAGAAAGTGGGCAGAGGAGAGACTGGTGTGTTCATTCTTTCCATTTCTTCCCTGCCACCTCGAGGTTCTCTGATGATTGAGTAGCTAGGCCCTTGTTATTCCAAGTGTGATCCCTGGACCAGCAGCATGCAGCATCACTTGGGAACTTGTTAGAAACAGAATCTCTGGCTCGCTCCAGGCTTTCAGAATCAGAATCTGCACTTAAACAGGATCCTTAGGTGTCTCATATGCATATTACCTTTAATATGCACTCCCTTTTCCAAGGCTCAAGCTTTCAGCAAGTTAAGATAACACCTTTTTAAGACTTCCCTGGCAGTGCAGTGATTAAGACTCTGCACTTCCACTGGAGGGGGCATGGGTTTGATCCCTGGTGCGAAACTAAGACCCCACATGCTGTGGGGTGTGGCCAAAACAACAAAAAAGATAACACCTTTTCTTCCTCTTGCCTCTTCTGGCCCAATGGCCATAATGGCTTTCTACTGTCACTAGACCCTTGTTAGATCCCTTGACTCTGTTCACATCTCTGAAAATAGACCCTTTAAAAATCTATTTTCCAGTTAAACACTTTTGACTATACAATCTGTTTCCTGACATACATTAATGATGCAGTAATATATTAACTATCTTGATATATCTATATATCTATGTTGATAACTGTATACATATTACATCTCTAGATCGTTCTCTATCTCTACCTCTATTGTCTTTATTTCTATCTCTTCCTAAAATTCCAAACAGTCTTCATGCTTTAAAGCAGTACATGGTAGTCTGTAGTACCTTTTTCTTGGCTACAGCTCAATGATATCAAATTATGTATATAACAATTTCCCAACAAAGCAAATTCAGAGTTTATGAAGAAAAATCTACTATTCCTAGTTCATTGTGAACTTTTGTGACTCTGGGGAGGAAAGCATGACATAATTTTGTTTGTATGCTACTGTGGTGAGTAGTCTAAATTGGTCCCCAATAATCCCTGGCTCCTGGTATTTACACTCCTGTGTAATCCTCTCCCCTTGAGACTGTGCTAGACTTACTGACTCACTTCTAATAAAGAGAGTATGGAAGAAGTGATGAGATGTGACTTCTGATGTTAGGTTATTAAAAGGTAGTGGCTTCTGATTTGGGTGCTCTATCTTACTTTCTCTTGCATTATTATCCTGGAGGAAGCCAGCTACCATGTTGAGAGGAAGTCCTACGGGGAGGCCTACCTGCAAAGGGACTGAGGCCTACCAACATCCACAGGAGTGTAGATCCCCACCCTCACATCTTTTAATCCTGGAGATGAGCAGCCCCAGCCAAAGGGACAAAAACTTAACTGTAGTCTCACAAGAGACCTTCAGCCAGAGGCAACCAGCTAAACTCCTTTCACATTCCTGACCCACAGAAACTGAGGTGATAAATTTTGTTGTTTGCAGCTGCTAAATTTTGGAGTAATTTGTTACATGATAATAGATAACTAATATAGCTAGATTCTTTTAAAGCATAAAAATAACTTAGAATTTTGTTTCTTAAGAACAAGATACTTTGTTTATTTAGTGCTTTTTTCTTTCAAAACTTACAGATTTCTAAACATTAATTCTGAAATATATTTGAGGCCACTTTTTAACCCAAATCAAGTTTTTCAATAAACTAAAGTGCTAGATGTGAGAATTTAAATAGAAATAGTTTAAGAAGGCGAAAACTAGCATAGTTTTAGTAAAGATAAGAGTCTTCCAGAGAAAATGTTAATTTAACTGAAAGCAGCACATCTCTCTAGGGAAATAGGGAATGACATGTGTGTCATACAAGTACAGAGAATGGAATTTTATAAACTAATTTTTCACAGAGATGCCAAGATATACCCTTTGTATTTCTTTTTTAAAAACAGTTTGAGGGGAAAATATGTATGAAAACATAAAGAGAAAGCAAAAAAAAAAACCAAGAATGATAATAATGAGCCAACAAATATATGTGGCTGCAAAAATAGCACAGCCATTCTTGCTTCATTAGAAACAGTGTGAGGAATACACCTTAATCCAGTGATGTTGATGGTCAAATAGAAAGGATTTCAAATATCTTTGTCAAATTCAAATAGTTTCCAAATAGTTCGAACAGATTTTTTCATTACTAAGAAATATATAAAGTGGAGAAGATAATTCTAAGTACACAACCATAGGTATTTTCATCTGTGAGAACCATCAGTTTTTCTTTGACTTTTTAATATCCTCTCACCTTGCCCCCACTCTCTGTGGCCCCCTTTATAGGAGAAAGGAGAGCAGTGAATAAAAGTGTTGGGGAAACAAATAAGTGTCATGTCCATAATCATGTTCTTTTAAGAGCAAGAGAGACTGTGGACATTTAGAGGTCTGGAGTCCAATGTAAATAAATGTTATTATCTTGATGAAGTCTCTTGGTTTCTTGTCTTCTGGATGTATAAAATTGTAAACTGGTATACCTCATAACCACGGTATTAAAAATAAAGTCTTTGTGCTAAGTACTATCATGAAGACAAGTAATACCCCCTCTGGGCCCAATGGCTAGAGTAAGACATATGAGGAGAAAGGAAAAGAGATAAGAAAAGGTTTTGGGGAACAGAGTTGGTTAGAGGCTAGAGCAGAGGTTTTCGAAGTTGAGGAGTCATCAGAATCACCTACATGGCTCAGTGTTAAACTTTATACTTGCAAATTTCTGATGCAGTATGTCTGAAATGAGGCCCCCAAATTTTTATGCCTAACAAATTTCTAGGTGATATTGATGCTACTAATGTGGGAACCATAGTTCTCTAACCACTAGAGTAGGGTGTGGGACTTGATGATATTTTAATTTAATCAATGTTCCCTAAGTTTTATTTGTAGTATTCCTATTTTAAATTCTCAGCAATGTCACGAATATTAATTATGCCTGGTAGTTATTGATCTTTCCTCTTCCTCCATCTATTTGGAGGAAAAACTAAAGAGGGAGAAGAGATTGTATAAATCAGATATTGGGTGTTGGTTAATTTTGTAATGTCTCATTTTGTGAAGTTAGGAAATATTTTTGGTTAGCAGGAAAATCTTGATCAGTTATGGCTGCAGATTAAGGGTTCTTTTAAGGAAACTCCTTGATGAAAACTGTTCAAAAAATTACTCCATCATGGAATGGCCTGCTGGAGGCTCTGCCCAGTCAATTGAATATAATTGTGGTACAGGAAAAGACAGCTGTAAGCTTGACCTATTAGTACCATCTGTAGGGAAAGGAAAGGAACCAACATTTATTGAACAGTATGTAAAGCTTTTATGAATTTAGTTATACTACTGTTACATATAATATTTAAATCTTATTTATACTGGGTTTATAGAGTTTGAATAAAATCAGTAACGTATAAATATATTTGTCTGTGTGTGTGTGTGTGTGTGTGTGTGTGTGTGTGTGTGTGTGAGAGATACTGTTAAGCTCTGAACTTAGGTATTTCTTGGCCTAGTATAAGTAATCAGCATTGGATGCAAGAATATTTTAAAAAATCAGGTCTCATTGCAACATTTTCTAAAAAATATAAGATAACTCACGTTTACTGTAGGTAGGTAGATTTCTTTGTCCTCAGTGTACTTTTGTCAGAATAACATTATCTACATGACTTTAGGGAAATCATATACTGCAGATTCACAACTGATTTTTTAATGCCTTTTCATAGATTTGTTCATAGTAACAATACTGTCATTGAAAACATTTTGATTTTCACAGGAATTATTTTAATGCCTTTTAAAATAATAATTGGTTTATTAATATTATATATTTGATATATGCTCAAAAATAATTCCAACATTGGATGTGTTGGGGAGGAAGAAATTTTTCCTCTACCCTTCTAAGTTCTTCTGTCTGGTATAAGAATAAAATTGACATGAGATAGATTAACAGGAGAAAATCAAAGTTTAATAGCATGTATACATGGGAGAGACCCAGGAAAACTGAGTAACTCACCAAAACTGTTGAAGCCCTCGTGTTACATACCATCTTCAGCTAAAGACAAAAGAGGATGTTAGGGGTAGCAGTTTGGAACTTCAAAGGGGAAGAAGGCAATTCACGTGGAGATTGCAAGTTTGCTGGGCCACACAGAGACGAAGGGACACAGAGTGCACTCTGATCTCTAAGCCGTAACCAGTCTTCCCCACCACACCTGGCCCGTATTCTTTGCAGGTATCTCTGGTGATGGCTCTATTCCTGGAAGGGGACTTTTATCTAAATTCTTTTAGGCAGTTAAAGGGGAGGTAACAAGGAAAACTTTCCAAGTCTTCTGTTTCTTAAAAATAATCAGCCTAAATTAATCTTCATGCCAAAGAGACACATTATGTGGTAGCAGAACTTGCTCCCCTACAAGAGTCTAAGTTCTTTTTTTTGTCTTAATTGTGGATAACCCACTGTCCCAACTTCCTTCCTCCCTTCCTTCCTTCCTCCCTTGCTCCCTCCCTCTCTCTCTCTCTCTTTCTTTTTTAATTGAGGTATAACTGACATATAACATATTAGTTTCAGGTCGGCATCATTTCTTGAAAACACTGTCCTTTCCTCATTGCATTGCATTGGTATCGTTGTTGAAAATCAATTGGCCACAAATGTAAATCTTTATTTCTGGATTCTTAATTCTGTTCCATTGGTCTATTTGCTTATTCTTGAACTAATAACAAACCACCTTGGTTACTAGGCTTTATATTAAGTTTTGAAATCAGATAGTGTTTTGTTCTTTTTCAGTTGTTTTGGCTATTCTAGATCTTTCACTTTTCCATACCAATTTTAGGATCAACTTGCCAGCTTTCGCAAAAAAGCCTGCTGGGATTTTAAGAGGAATTGTCAGGAATTAATAGATCAATTTGGGCAGAATTACCATCTAGACAACATTGAGTTTTCCAATTTGTGACCATCTCCATTACTTAGATGTTCTTTAACGTATCTCAGAAATATTTTATAGTCTTCAATATACAAATCTTACACCTCTTTTGGTAAATTTACTCTAAGTTTTTTATCCTTTTTGTTACTACTGTGAATGAACTTGTTTCTTCATTTTATTTTCAGTGATTATTGCTAAAATAGAGACATACAATTGATTTTCATAGTTTCATCTTGCATGCTCTGTGGGGGAGGAAAATAATTTTCCCTCTATACTTCTAGGTTCTTATCTGAGACCCCCTGTAATAAAAAGATAGATTAACAGGAAAAAAACACACAACAGTTTAACAACATGCACACCTTCTGTATACATGGGAGATACTCAGGAAAACCGAGTAAGTTTGAAATGGCCTTAGCCACAACCTTAAATAGCATCTCCAGCTAAAGACAAAGGAAGATGTTGGCAAGGAAGGAAGCCAGTTATGTGAGGTTACCAGGCAAAGCACAGTAAACAAGAGTAAGGTTGGTATGCACAGTTAAGTCCATGTCTTCTCCGTTGATAAGAGTTTCTAGACATTTAGAGTCATTCTTGTCTTCCTGGTACAGAGAGGGAGACACCCTTACGATTGGAGATTCCTCTTATAAATGTAAATGCCCCTTAAAAAGGGTAACTTCTACTTGCTTTTTCGAGCTTTTTCTGTGTCTGCTGTTTCTTAAAAAGTAACCAGCTCAAGGTAATCCTTATGCCAAAGATGTATTTTAGGGTGGCAAACTCTGCTCTCGATCAAAGAGAAATGGCTTATGATCTGCCAGCACAGATATTTTCATTTAGCTCTGTTCCCCTGTGGTTCTGTATTCTCATACTATGGCCTCTGCAGGGACCTCCTCAACATTTCCTGTGATCCTAGATCTCAGTGTGTTCTAACCAAAGGATTACTGATTATGTCTCTCAGAATTTTGGTCCTTGACTTTTAACAGGTGGCAGTACTGTTTCAGTTCTGACTTCTCATTCTTGGTCACATGGGGCTGAGGAAATTATTTGTCATATTGTTTATTGTCCATTTTGTTCTTTACATTTACCTTATGAAGAGATTTGAGAGAGGACATGTATCAAAATTCTCCTACTTTATTATATCCAACCAGAAGTCTTAAAGTGTGTTCTATTTTCACACTTGTTCCCTAAACTACTCCCATCAGTAAATTGGGAAATAAAGAAGAGAGATTAAATTGTTTACCGAAGGTAATACAGTTAACCACGCAGAAGAAAAAAAGATCCACCTGCTTAAAGGTCATTCTTGGCCAGTCTACTCATTAATTTATTATCTTGGAACTTAATTTTTATAGAAATGATTTCCCCAACCTGAAAAGGAAAGTAAAGCCGGAAAAGATGTTTAGTATCAAAAAATGTTTTTCCAGGGCTTCCCTGGTGGCGCAGTGGTTGCGCGTCCGCCTGCCGATGCAGGGGAACCGAGTTCGCGCCCCGGTCTGGGAGGATCCCACATGCCGCGGAGCGGCTGGGCCCGTGAGCCATGGCCGCTGGGCCTGCGCGTCTGGAGCCTGTGCCCCGCAACGGGAGAGGCCGCAGCGGAGGGAGGCCCGCGTACCACAAAAAAAAAAAAAAAAAAAATGTTTTTCCAACAGTCAAGAGAAGCTGGAAATAAGGAGCCAAAAAGAACTAGTTAATATAAGTTATATCAAAGTTAAGTCAGCTTTAAAACTTAAATTTCATTTCTGGTCTTTTTTCCACACAACACATATACTACTTAAACTGCTGGATGCTTAGCCTAACTGTCCATTTAAAGTTGCTGCTCTTTTCTTAGATGTGTCTTCACAATCTTAAGAAATAGCCCAGAAGGGGTAGCTAAAGTATTATAGCTCCAAAGCAATCAATAAGCTTTAGCACCTCAACTATCTTCTTTCTGGTTAAATTGTATTGCAATGCTTTTTAAACAACTGGTTGCCTCAGTAACCTTAGTAATCTGCCTTTTGAGAATCACATGATTTTTTTTTCACACCATTCTTCCGGTGAATTTATTGTTCCTATAGAAATGAGAGAGTGGAGGGAAGCTGGGGCTAAATGCTATGATTTTATATTCTTACTTGGTGGTTCCAAGTGAGCCTAAAGGAAATTATCTTCTACCATGTAGAGTTTGTTTTTTGGGAAAGGAGAAGGCAGCCCTTATATTCACACAGCTGCAGCCTATTAAAATCGAACAGAATGCAATCAAAATAAATTCTGACATCAGAACATAACAACACTTTTAAGTTCTTTTTTGGCTGTGCCTACTCATACACAACTGTTGGAAAATCAAGCATGAACTAAATTGCTCAAATCAATGGTTAGTTGTAAAACAACATGTGAGTAATCGATTGACTGTATTCTACTATTGATTCAAAGTGACTTGCGTACATTGGCCTAGACTTTAATAATAATACATAGAAAACAGAGAGGATTCCCAGGCATTCAGAGTAGGTAGTTTTTAAATGAATTTTTAAAAACCTAAGGAATTTCCCATAATAACTTTTATCCAGATGCTGCTTCACAAGTGAATCTCTCGCTCTCTTTGTCTCTCTTTCAAAAGGTTTATACAGCTATGTTTTTTTTGTTCCTCAAAATTTTATGTTTAAATTCAGGTAGCTATCTTCAAGGAATTTAAAACTAAAGCTTTTTTTTATTGCCATAGCGAAGCATGCAGCACCAACAAGTTACAACAAGTAAAGTGTTACTATAGAGTGTACATATGCAGTGCTCCTGAATGGAAAATGTCAGTATATCATAAGACATTCAGGCAGTTGGATGTTTTGGTGATATGAGACATACCCTATTTTCCCTTAACTTCTTTTCTTTTTTTTCCTCCATTCTCTCAACCCATATACAATCATAATGGGAAACAGAAAAATCTATTTCACATTCCAGTTATAGTAATGCATATTTCCATTTTGACATGTCTTTTGAGTGGATGGTATAGAGATCATTTCCACTTTTATTTTGAACAAACTATAGGTCCCAAATAAACTTTTGTATTATACTTAGAAAATTAAAATCATGTTTCATTTGGACTTGTGTACAAAGACTCACTTGAATTTTTCTATAGATATTTAACTAATTATATTTTCATAAGTTGATTTCACATCTTTAGGTTAGAGTTTAATGTGAAAGCATGACCAATATAAAATTTGGAAGATATGCACATTTACACTGAAAGCTTTGTTTTGAAATTCATTGGTAAGATGAAGGGAGGGAAAGAGAGAGACAATCAAGATAAATACATGTCATACTAAAATCAGTTAAAAAATAGTGGTACACATTATTGATACTGATCAATTTTCATTTTATAAAGTCATATACAGGACTTTTTCCAACTATTAACAAAAGTGTTTTCATTAATTTATTATTTATTACTAATGTTGAGAAGTATAATTATTGAGATTGGATTTTTATTTTTAATATTTTAATAACCCCTCACTTTATAACTTTTCTTTTTCTTTCTTTTTGAATGGTACATCCACCCTTTGATTAGAACTCTACAGTTTTCTATTATTGCAAGCTTTCATGTATTCAAAATTTTAATAAACATTTGTAATTCTAAAATTTTCTATTACTACAAGTTGTTTTTGTGTGTGCAATCTATTCATGATTGATTCTTTTATTTATTTATTTATTTAATTTATGTACTTTTGGCTGCGCTCAGGCTGTCTCCTGTTATGGCAAGCAGGGGCCACTCTTCGTTGCAGTGTGTGGGCCTCTCATTGCAGTGGCTTCTCTTGATGCGGAGTATGGGCTCCAGGTGCACGGGCTTCAATAGTGGCATGCAGGCTCTAGAGCGCAGGCTCAGTAGTTGTGACACACGGGCTTAGCTGCTCCATGGCATGTGGGATCTTCCTGGTCCAAGGCCTGAACGTGTGTCCCTTACATTGGCAGGTGAATTCTTAACCACTGCGCCACCAGGGAAACCCTCATGATTGATTCTTATTTAGATCATACTCAGTAGTAAGCAATAAATGTTCATTTTAAAATAGGGGCATGGGCTTCCCTGGTGGTGCAGTGGTTAAGAATACGCCTGCCAATGCAGGGGAGATGGGTTCAAGCCCTGGTCTGGGAAGATCCCACATGCCACGGAGCAACTAAGCCTGTGCGTCACAACTACTGAGCCTGAGCTCTAGAGCCCGTGTGCCACAACTACTGAGCCCGTGTGCCACAACTACTGAAACCCGCGTGCCTAGAGCCCAGGCTCCACAACAAGAGAAGCCACCACAATGAGAAGGCCACGCACCGCAACGAAGAGTATCCCTTGCTTGACGCAACTAAAGCCCGCGTGCAGGAATGAAGACCCAATGCAGACAAAGATAAATAAATAAATAAATTTTAAAAAAAATAGGGGCAAAACAATGACATCGATTAATATTACCTACTAAGAGATAATAGCTGGAGCTTCCCTGGTGGTTTATCCTAAACCACATAAATAAGTTAAAAATGAAGACCCCACACATAGTTACATCACAGTGAAACTTCAGAATTACAAAGGCAAATGTGATATAGTAAAATAATGTAGAATAAAAGATTGCCTTCAAATGAACAGTAGTTTCACTCATGGCTGATTTCTCAACAGTGACTAAAGTCAGAAAAGATTATAATAATATTATCACTGATTAAAAGATGGTGAGTTCGAGTCCTGGCCCATGAGTTCAAGTCCCAGTTGCACACCTGGTCTCAGGACTTCATGAAGCTCAGGTTCTTTATGTTTCAGCAAGAAGGATTCAGTGAGAGGCAAAGTGATAGAAAAGAAGTGGATTTATTTAGAGAGATATACATTCTGTAGACAGAATGTGGTCCTTCTCAAAAGGCAAGAGTGGCCCCAGAATATGGGGTTATCTTGGAAAGTGAGAGTGTCCCTGGGAGAAACACACTCCACAGAGTGTGGGCCATCTCAGAAGGTGAGAGGCCCCAAAATATGGGGTGGTTAGTTTTTATGGACTGGGTAATTTCATAGGCTAATGAGTGGGAGGATTATACCAAGTATTCTCGGGAAGAAGCAGGGATTTCTGGGAATTGGGCCACCGCCCACTTTTTGGCCTACTATGGTCAGTCTTGGAACTGTCATGACACCTGTGGGTGTGTCACTTAGCATATGCTAATATATTACAATGAGTGTATAATGAGGCTCAATGTCTGCTGGAAGTTGACTTGTTCGCCATCTTGGACCTGGTTGGTCCTGACCACTTTATGTTGTATACTGAACAACTATGTCATTCTTTTAAAGGTTTCATCCTGCCCTCTTCCCTCCTGTTTCATTAGTACTTGCATAAAAATGGCAAAGAATGGTCTTTTCAATAAATGTTCTTTTGAAAATTGGTTATCCTTACTCAATAAAAGTAGATTGGCTATATATAAAATAGATAACCAACAAGGACCTACTGTATAGCACAGGGAGCTATACTCAATATTTTGTAATAACCCATAAGGGAGGAGAATGTGAAGAAGAATATACATACATATATATATACATAAATATATATATATATAACTGAATCGCTGTGCTGTACACCTGAAACTAACATGATATTGTAAATCAAATATACTTCAATTAAAAAAATACAAAAAATACAAAAAAAAAGTAAATTGGTCTCCTACTTTACATAATAAACAGAAGTCAATTCCACACAGATTAGTGCTCTAAATGTAAAGTGTAAAATAATAAAAGCTTTTAAAAGATAATATAGTAGAATATCTTTCAGAATTCTGGGAAGTAAATATATTTTAAATAAGACACAATTGCAGCAGTCACTTAAAAACAGGATTAAATAAATTTAAAAAATATTAAAATTAAGAATTTTTGTCTATTAAAAGACACACAAAGAATGAAAAGATATATCACAGAATAGGAAAATAGACTTGTCATATATACAACTGGCAATTGACTTGAATAAAGACCTCCTACAAATTAATTAGAAAAAACCAGACAGAAAAAAAGATGGGCAAAAAATCAAACAAGCAGTTAATGGCCAATGAAAATATAAAAAGTTCTCAACTTAGTTGCCAGGGGAGTGATAAACTCAATAATGGGCTATCTCTATATCACAATTAAAATTATGACATGCCCAAGTGATGAGGATGATGTGGAACAATGGAAATTCTCCTGAAATGCTGTGTGGAATTTAAATTGTTAGACCATTTAGAAAACAGTTTGTCATTATCTAGTAATTTTGAAGATGCATGTACCTGATGGTTCTGCAGTTCCATGCCTAAACATGTACTTTAGAGAAACATGCACATAAGAGCCAGGATCTAGGTACAAGAATATTCATTTCAGCATTTTTATAATAGCTTGAAACTTATAATAGTAGTATATTCATATCAAAGAACATCAGCAATGAAATCAAACAAATTACAGCTGTACTCAACAGACTCTGTATTAAGAGAAAGAAACCAAACACAAAAGAATATGAATTGTATGGTTTTTACTTATGTGAGTTTCAAAAGTAGTTAAAAAGGAAAAGCATGTTTTCTAGGAATATATGAGAAAACTTAAAAAAAAAAAACCATGAAGTGTGAGATTGAAAGGGGAGCTTCTGGGGAACTGGTCATGTTACATTTCTTGATTCAGGTATTTATATTTTCTACTTTCTGCATGGTTGTTATATTAATCTTAAAATATTTTAAAATATATTAACTAGAGACCACATATCCTTTTTCTGGGCAACATTTTCAAAGCCTGTCTCCTGACACACATTTAAATATTACTTGCTAATAACAGAATTAGATCTGCTAGCAGTAACGGGAACATTAGAGATTGTTTCTGTCCTAGTCAACCTCAATTTCTTATCCAGTGTTGAACTTGGGAGCAACCAATCAACAAATTCTCTGCCTTCTTACAGATGCAGACATTCTGGTAATGAGAATTTGGTGATTACTGTTATAATGTGGTGATTACTTCTTTTCTTGGGAAAATATACAAAAGAATGTGGTAAGAATTGGCTTTTTTCAAAAATGCCCAATAGAAGAAGACAAAGAAAAGCTATTAGGAAGAAAATAAGTTGACAAAATGGAGATAAGAGAGATCATTCAGGAAATTTGAATCATGGGATTACTTTGAAACTGTAGAAAGAAGCCACATGGGTGTAACCAAAAATTGAATATTTCTCAAATAATTTATGAAGGAGAGCAATGACATATGTATTTGCAGCATGCATATGTCAGTGAAAAAATGATACCGAATAGCCTACCCCAGATTTCTCTTAAAATCAATTATCCTATTTTAGGAAAACACCATGATAAGGGTCCTGATGTTAGCAATGCCCAATGAAACAAAGATTTACTACTTTACATGCTAGTAAGGCAAATATGTATTTGTGTGTGTGTGTGTGTGTGTGTGTGTGCGTGTGTGTGTGTTCTCAGAAAAACAGTAGGAAGCTAAGGACCATGTGGAGTGAGGTACCCAGTCAAAATTCTGTAGTTGTGATATGGCAAAGGCCATTTTATGAAAAGTCTCACTGATGTTTAATCATAGTGAGGTGCACTCGTGTAACACTTTTACTTGGTCTTCTCATACCCAGATCTATCTCACTCATGGATGCTTCGTGTGTGTGTCTTTCCTAGTTAAGGTCACTGTGACCTGGGCCAACCATGAAAAGATAGATCCATGGACACTACTTGAACTAAAAGTAACTCTAATATGTCATATTAATATGACAACCACAGCAGTGTGTGCCTTCCTCACAGTATAGCCCAGAGAAGTAAATTTACTTTCTCTTGCAAGTCCTACTTGCTATCGTACACATTAGGGTCACTCCCTTTGACTATAAGCCATCCATTGTTAGGTATTTTACCACACGCAAAGATCCTATGAACCATGCAAGGTGTAGAACAGCCTTCTTCTGTTCTTCCATAATCATTTTATAATGTACAGTTCTTCACTGATGAGTTGTTTCCTTGCACGTTCATATTGTCTAGGCATGTGCAGGCCTGCAGTTATCTGAAGCACACATATTAGGACCGTAAACCCAGATATTCTAGGGCAACAGTTGCACAGTTAACTGTGCAAAGTGTGGTGCACAGACATCAACAGCAGTATTACCTGGTAACTTTTTAGAAATGCAAAATTTTTGGTCCCACCGCAGACCTACTGAATGAGAAACTCTGGGGACTGGAGACCAGCAATCTGTCGGTTAACAAGCTCTTCAGGTGATTCTGATGCACACTAAAGTTTGAGAACCACTGATCTAGGTTGATTGCTAATAATTACTATCGAGTGTTCTATTCCTTTCTGATGGCTATGCATCTCTGAGGCCTATTTCTTAAGAGCAACCAAGCACAAGTAAGAGCAAACTTCTGCTAGTCACATTGCTTACATACCAGATTTTCTGGTTGAGCTGCCATGATCCTACAACTTACCAATAATGAAGACTTTATATCTCAGAATGTGATTCTGGACATTTGATCAAAGCAGACTATGATGCCAGTCTGCCTGGGTTTGTTTCCTAGTTCTGACTGTACTAACTGGGTTGCCTTGAGCAATTTACTTAACCTCTCTATGCCTTAGTTTTTCCATCTATCAAGTGGGGATAACAAGAGAACCTACTTTATAGGATGTTTGTGAGATTAAATAAATTAACATACACAAACCTCTGAGAACAATGTCTGGATAGGGAGCTTTATACAAGCACTTGACATCATTAATACTAAGGAGACTATATTAGAAGAGCAGATGGCTGAGATACGAAATTCAGGTCACAAAGAAAATTTGTTGAAAGAACAGAGAGCAGTTAATTTGGAGAAAAGAAGACTAAGGAAATACATTATAAGTGTCTTTATAATGTGTTGCTCCTGAAAATGTTAGAAACAAAGAGAAGTCACAGAAGGTAATCTTTGTTTCAACATGAGTATATGTTGTATGTTAAAGTATATTTCAGAAATTAAAACATTGAAACAGAGTAAAACTCAATGATAATGTGTTCTGGATATAGCATGATTAATGATTGCTGCTCCCAGCCTGTGTCTTTTGTTGTTAACCTATTCTTAAATGTAACTGGGAAAAGTTCTTGTATTGGGAATGCGGGAAGTGAGAGGATTAGCAAGTGATAGCTACCTGATTCTTTGGGAATTTCTGAGTTCAGTGTATAGTCAGTTATGTAAAGTATAACATTCTTCTCTTTTGTGCTTTTGACAGTTTAGGCTGTTTGAAAAACTTACTCTTTTTTTAAAACTCACAATACCGTGACACCACATTTTATGTGATTAAATTATTGGATATTACATAGCACGCTATAGTGGGGTTTTAAGGATATCCCACTAGGGTTAGGAAAAAGCCTCTATTCTAAGCCTCTTGAGTGGACCTCTGCTGCCCTGACTCTTCAGCTTTACTTCTGGCGCCCCTCAAACCTTTCCATGATCAAGAAACTGCCCAGCAGGTCACCTCAGAGATGCTGCTCTAAGACAAAATCTGTTGTTCATTTGTCTAATCTGATTTGTCAGTTAGTTGTTAAAGATATTGAATAACAACCAGATTCCCATGCACTTCTTCTATTTTCTTTATGGCACTTACCAGAAGATAAGTATTTGCTTATTTATTTGTTCAGTATCAAAAGGGCACAATCTTATTCTGTTTGTTTAATCACCACAGACCCAGCATCAAGAAGAGATCCCAGCAAAAAGAAGTATTTATACTAAGTAGGTGATGAATTAATGGATGATTGAATAAATGAATATACATATCTTCTAAGTACAGATGGCCATTTTTGGAATAATGTGTTATATCTAAAATCTGTCTGGGAATTATCAACAAAACTGAATATATACAAAAAATTCAGTGTTGGGGACATTTAATAAACATCACAAACACACTTAAGATATTAATATCTGCAGTTCACTGATATTAAAATTCATGTCATATTCCTCATAATATCTGAAAAAGCTCACTCCTTACTTTATTGATGCTAGTTACAATGTAAAACACATTTTAATGTCACCATAATGGATGAGATAATTAATCTCTGCAAAGTGGTGAAGCATTATTTAAATTACTAATTGGATTTCAATATGCATTATCAATGACTTTTAGTCTGTGTAATGAGTGATTGGAAGTCTTATAGAATGTGGCATATTAATACCAAAGAATGTGAATAACAAAAATAAGTCAGAAGTATAACATTCTAGGAATCTCTTAAAAAGACATTCAAACTTTAAGGACATGAAACTCATGTAAGACAAATGAAGTCTACTAAGCTAACATGTAGATAAAATTTGATTATAATAATGATTTTATAGAAAGTATAGAATTGCAGAAACCTAAGGAAAATTATAACTTTAGGGAGAGGGTGCAATAGAAGAATAATTTGCTGTGGAAATTATACTGGTGATAGAAATAGAGGCAGTATGGGTTAGTAACTTTGGCATCAGACCCAAATTCAGATTTCAACTCTACCACTGACAAGTTGGGAGACTTAGGCAAATTACAAAACTTTCTAAGCCTGTCTGCCTTTTAAAATATTTCTCTTTTTTACTTTATTTTTTCTTTCTCTTTTCCTTCTTTCCTGGCTTCTCTCTCTCTCTATTTCTCTCTCCCTAATATGCCCACACATAGATGTGTTTGAGAACCCCGAATTTCTTTCTTTGTAAATGCAGTACATTTTTAGCAATATTATTACCATAGGCTCTCATAGCTTGATCCATGCATAAGACCTAGTTTCCTCCCCAGGGGACATATTCTCTATGCAAAAGGCTGGTAAATATTAGGACAGATATATTGAAGACTAAATTTATTATACTGAGAAACATCTTACTCATCAGCTTCCACTGATGTCTTCTGTGCCTGTTTTTGAAATAATCTATTTCAGAAGGTTTATTGATTGGAGTCAAAGTTTCTTGATGTGTCCAACTTACATCAACATCATCTGACTTGACAGATTTTGTTTTTCTCTGCCAGTCTCTTTTGTTTCCTAGATTCTAAGAGCAGATTAAGTCTATAAGTATTTGGAAATCTTCTACAGAAGATGAACATTATAGTAGTCTTCTACACTAGTATGGTAGTAGAACGTATGTCAATAAGTGAAAGCTCTTTTGTATGTTGTCAACTTCCTCTAATTTAAATTCTAGACCCTTAGGCATCAGCCATTATTTTTTAATATCTACTCAGGAAATGGTTTCCCACTTCTTGACATGAATAAGGAACACTGGATTTGGAGTTAGAATAATCTTGTTTCAGAAATGGCTGCATCTCAAACTAGCACTGTGATGTAAATTTAAGACAACTTATTTAACTTCTCTTGGTCTTTCTCATTTATAATATCCGAATAATAGTTCATAATTGTAATGAAATGAACTGAGATCATGTATAATGAATATGAATACAGTTTACAAGATGTAAGACCCCTCAAGTTATAATTTAATTACACAAACACTGAACTCGTCCAGTATATTTACATAGACATCTTCAGAGAATGACATGGAAGTTTCCAAAGAAGATTTCAAGTAACCTCCCTTCCTACCCCAACTCCTATCTCACATCTTTAGCCAGATATTTTTCTTTTTTGGGCAAGGAGACGGTTAAAACTGTTTTGTCTCAAGGGCTTTCGATGCTTAAAACAAGCATTAATTTCTTTAGAATACTATCACACCAATTTGAGCAACATTTATTTGTACTTTTCAAGCAGCTATTTAGTTTATTTATTCTGGTTAGGATAACCCACAGGAATAAAATTGAGGTCTGGTTATCCATTTTAGTGTTGGGGCAAATTATCATTGGTATACGGGAGAAGGGTATCTCTCTCTTTTTTTTTTTTAAATCACTCTGATCATCTCCGCTCTATTTTGCAGTATTTCTGGGAGGCTAGACTGACTACTTCGGGAACTACAGTGAAAATTCATGGACTCAGACAGGCCTCAAATGTGAACTTACCCTAGGGAGATTTGACCAGTTGGTTGAAACTTAATAGTAATGAGATTGAATTATCTGTTATGGACCAATGGACTATGTTCTGTTCTATGGCCTTGGGCTACATTTGAAATTTAGCCAATCATCTCAGCATTGTATGCCAGACTGAACTGGATGAATCAGCAGAAATAAATCTCCATGACTACAAAAGTGTCTAAAATTATATGCCCTACTCATCTGAATTAGTACCATTATGTTTTGATTTGGAGAAGAGCAAATGGATTTTGAATACAACCTGATATACTTCAAGCTGAGCAAATCTCCCGAACTTCCTCCGATATATGGTTGGTTATTTCCAAGTTCTAAATTATACTGCTAAGTCAGAGTCAGGTCCAGCATAAAAAAAGAAAAAAAGCAGAAGGAAACTTGATTAATAAGATACCCATGTTTGGAAATGATTGATTCTAGGATGCACCTCATATTAGACTGAGAGATCATATTTATGATCAAGACTTTCAAATCCCACTAGCATCCCGAGCATATGCCAAGCACAAAACAAACGTTTATTCAATGACTGGTAACATGTCAGAAGATTTTGTTCAAGGATCAACTCCCAAAAGACCACAGAAATAACTGTTGATCAAGCAAGTCTAAATGTTTTTTTTAACATCTTTATTGGAGTATAACTGTTTTACAATGGTGTGTTAGTTTCTGCTTTACAACAAAGTGAATCAGTTATACATATACGTATGTTCCCGTATCTCTTCCCTCTTGCATCTCCCTCCCTCCCATCCTCCCTATCCCGCCCCTCTACGTGGTCACAAAGCACCCAGCTGATCTCCCTGTGCCATGCGGCTGCTTCCCACTAGCTATCCACCCTACG